>NW_012267333.1:1081197-1156369 GCF_000151885.1 Dipodomys ordii | reverse complement strand
CTGCTGCTGCTGTCCACGCAGGAGCGGCTGGCGGCCGAGCTGCAGGCCCGCCGCGCGCCGCTGGCCACCATGGAGAGCCTCTCGGACACCGAGTCCCTGTACAGCTTCGACTCGCGCCGCTCCTCGGGCTTCCGCAGCATCCGGGGGTCGCCCAGCCTGCACGCCGTGCTGGAGCGCGACGAGGGCCACCTCTTCTACATCGACCCCGCCATCCCCGAGGAGAACCCGTCCCTGAGCTCCCGCACCGAGCTGCTGGCCGCCGACAGCCTGTCCAAGCACTCGCAGGACACGCAGCCCCTGGAGGCGGCGCCGGGCAGCGGCAGCGGCGCCGTCACTCCCGAGCGGGCCCCGAGCGCGGCCAATGAGGACCAAGAGGAGGCGGGCGCGGAGGGCGTCGGGACGGCGCCCCCTGCCGGCGGGGAGCTGACCCTGCACAACGGGCGCCTGGGGGACTCGCCCAGTCCCCAGGTGCTGGAGTTCGCCGAGTTCATCGACAGCCTCTTCAACCTGGACAGCAAGAGCAGCTCCTTCCAGGACCTCTACTGCATGGTGGTGCCCGAGAGCCCCACCAGCGACTATGCCGAGGGTCCCAAGTCCCCCAGCCAGCAAGAGATCTTGCTCCGGGCCCAGTTTGAGCCCAACCTGGTGCCCAAGCCCCCGAGGCTCTTCGCGGGCTCGGCCGATCCCTCCTCTGGCATTTCTCTCTCTCCCTCCTTCCCGCTCAGCTCCTCCGGGGAACTCATGGACCTGACACCCACAGGCCTCAGCAGCCAGGAGTGCCTGGCGGTAGACAAGATCCGGACTTCAACCCCCACTGGCCACAGGGCCAGCCCCACCAAGCAGGATGACCTGGTCATCTCAGCACGCTAGCACTCCATAGCCGCCGCTAGCCAGGCCCTGGCCCAAAGCACAGGGCCCCATGGGCACCTGATGGCCATCCCAGGCCAGGTAGCTTTGAGGAGAGGCCCCTGGGGACCAAGGTAGCCGCAGGCCTGAGGCATCGCTGCTGAGCTGGGGGTCCACATCCCTACCTCAGCTTAGGACCCCCAGAGCCAAGGTGGCTGGGGCAAAAGTACAGAGAGGGCAAGGATCAGGAAGGGGTCAGGGCAGCTGGCAGGGCAGGCAGGCCCACACTCAGCCTCCTCAGCCCATCCCCAGCCTGACTTCCCCACAGGACATCCGGGCACTCTGTTCTGGGACAGGCGCTGAGCAAGCTAGCTCCCCCTCACTGCTCTCTGGCTTCTCTCCCAGGGCCCAGCACAGAGCAGTACTCTCCCATGATTCTATGCCCTGACCACCCTCCCCAGATCTGGTGCCTGCTGGCCGGCCCCCTGGGGGGGGACACCCCTCATTAACACACACACACACACCTAGGTGACCCACAGTGTTGTATTTGTTTACAGAAACTGTCAGGCTTGGCTCAGGTTATATGCTGGGCTTATCTATATATCTGAGCAGGGCCTGAGGCTGTCAAGGAGCTGGGAGAGGCCCAGAGGAGGTCAGG
Source organism: Dipodomys ordii (assembly GCF_000151885.1). Taxonomy (NCBI): domain Eukaryota; kingdom Metazoa; phylum Chordata; class Mammalia; order Rodentia; family Heteromyidae; genus Dipodomys; species Dipodomys ordii. Next base: position 1,154,865 of record NW_012267333.1, on the reverse strand, counting down.
GTGAGGATGATCCCTTCTCTGCCTGGTGCCCCTTGTGTTGGTCCCTCCCATTCACAGAGCCTGGGCCATGCAGTTTGCCCTGCCTACCTACTGCCCCCTGACTTCCTGGCTCCCCTTCTGAACCTAGGGACCCTGGCCACTCAAAGGGTGGTGGGCACTGGAGTGACCATCCCTGGCTGCAGAGTCACGGCCCCGGGAGGAAAGAAGGCAGCCACAGTCCCCCTCCTCTAAGGGCCCCACTTGACCCCTCTGTGTCACCCGACCATGGTCAAGCAGACTCTGCGGCCTTTCCCTCTCCCCACTGGCCTGGTGCCTTCCTGGGACCTGAGCCCCACCCTCCAGCCTGGCTAAAGACTACCCAGTGCCCAGGAGAAGGATCAGGAGGGTCAGGAGCTCAGGGGCGGTTCCTAAGTTAGCCTGATCCCTCCCCCTCCCCCACTGGGGTTCCCTATGGGTCTAGGAGCAGAGATGGGGCTGTGGGAACCGGCCTTCCCCTCCCCCCTCAGCCAGGCAGGGGTCGGGGAGGGTGTGCATGCTAATGTCAGGCGTGTGTGTGCATGCGCATGAATGTGCACCATTCCTGAGGAAGGGGCTCCTGGGGGCTGCCTGCCTGCCCACCTTCCTGCCTGCTGCCCCTCCCAGCCTGCCAAGAAAGCAGCCCTGGAGCTGGATGTGGGCCCAGGAGGTGTGCAGAAGGCCTGCTTGTGCCTTTGTCTACTCAGAGGCATGGCCCCGCCCACTCTGGTCCCACCCCCGCCCCACCCCCCAGGCCTCCCTGGGCTGCAGGGGCTTTCCCAGCCACAACTCCCCCTCCCAGCCAGTAATCACTGGTCTTAGGCCTGAACAGCCAACTCTACACATGGCTGAGGCTGGCCTAGACAGCTGCCCTCTCCAACAGAGGAGGGACAGAGACCTGGAAGCTGGGCCTTCCCTCACTCTCTCCCACCCTCCCTGGACTCCAGGCTTTCCTGTGCCTGGACATGTGCTATGGAGGCAGAGCCTCCACCCAGCACAGAGCAAGGCAAAAAAGAAAAAGATTCAAACATCAAGACAAAACTCTTAAAGAAAAGTTCAGGGCCAGTAAACAGGGCGAGAGTTGGGTCTGGCCTTTGACTTTTCCCTCTGCCAGGGTAGCTCTGGGGACCTCCCTCCCTCATGCCCGGGACTGAGCCATCAGGGACAGACCTCCCACCCCCAAGACTGCAGCCACACCCAGTGACAGGCTTGGGGTTGGGGCAGGCTTGGACTCAGCCCTGGACCCCCCAGGGTCAGCCCACCCTCCCTTACCTGCCTCCTTCCTGCCCCTGAAGGATGGGTCTGCTGCACGTCTCTCCCCTGTAGCCCAGGCTGCATTTTCGGGGGGTCTGAGCCACCCCCCTGGGCGCAGCTCAGCTAAGACCCCCTCCACACACACACACACACACACTGTCCCCCAGACCCACAGCACAAGCTCTTGCAGCCACACGCTGGCCTGTCCTCCCTGGGACCTGGGTGACCTCCATATGCAATCAGTAGCAAGCAGCTAGGCCCCACATACCCTCCCGAACTCTCTACGTGCCATTCTCCTATGACCTTTTTTTTTGTACTTAATGTATGAAAGATCCATACTAATATTGCTGTACAAAGGAGAGACAAATTAATATAGCTTATTCTATAAATATATCTGTATATAAAGGTTTCTGTATATTGTATAGAACTGTGTATAAACTGGATGTAGAAGCATAGCAGCCCTCTTGAGTGATCTCTCATCAGGGGACAATGACAGGGTGGGGACACCTAGGAGAGTCACAGCAGGGTAGGGAAGGAGACTACACCTCTGTAGCTGCTCCCTAGATACACCAGAGAGCCCAGGGGAGACCCAACCTCTCCTCCCCCCCCCACCCTAATACCCGTGTGCGTGGCTGGGCTATGTACAATCCAGAACTGAGAGTTGAGTTACAATTGTGGGACTCCCCTGGCACCAGTGGGTCGTTCACGCCTGTAATCCTAGCTACTCAGGAGGTTGTGATCTGTGGGTTGCAGTTTGAAGCTAGCCAGGGCAGAAAAATCCATAAAGACTCTTTATCTCCAATTCTTCAGCAAAAAAAAGCTGGAAGTAGAGCTCTGGCTGAAGTGGGAGAGCTCCAGCCTCGAGTGGAAAAGTGAAAGGACAGCACCCTGGCTGAGTTTAAGTCCCAGTACTGGCGCATGCTCATGTGTGCAAACACACACACACACACATACACAGAGTACCCACATAGTGAGTTTAGAGGGTTGGGGAGCACAGAGGTGAGAGGAGCCAGAAATTCTGGGAACCCTGTGTGCCTTAAGTCCTGCTAGTGTGAGCTATGCCAGAACCTTGATATCTACCCATCATGGCACTGAACGATGTACCTGCTTTGTCTCTTTTCCTTCCCTGAGGTTCTGGGGTTCAGAGAAGTAAGCCATCCCCTCTGCCCCCCGCCTCCCCAGACCACAGAACCAGTGCTTGGAGAACTGAAATTCCAAGGCTACTAAAAGTTTTGCTGAGAACGTCCCTCAAAAGCCACAAAACACCTGGCCATCCCTGGGGAACCCCAGTACATTCTGGCTCCCAGGCAGTGAGGCAGGGGACTGAGTGGCTCGGGACCCAGGCTGGGCCTCCTGCCAGCCCTCAGGCCCGGTGCTGCCTCCTCTGTACAGCAGAGGGCGCTGTTCCTCCAACCTCAGCAGACTGTGGCACCGGCCCACCTCCCAAGTCCCCCAAGACCCCTCCACACTTGGTGAACCCCGGTAGAATGATTGCACAGTGTTCCTGGCCTTGAAGCTTGCCTTCCCCACAGCCTCTGGAATGGGAAAGGTGCCAGCTCTGAGTCACCCTGGAGATGGATCCACCAGGGGTCAGGATCTTGACTTCCCTGTCTAGGACTCTGGCTCTACTCTTACTTAAAGCTTTCTGAGCTTCTCATCATTGATCTCATGGGTCTTCAAACCACCCTGTCCCTAGTGAGCAGAGACAGAGCAAAGAATCAGAGATTTGGTGGCCTGCTCAGTGTCACCCAGCACTGATAGGTACCCATCTCCAAGGCTGGGACCTTACCTCAAGGTTCTGGTATATAAGCCTTCCCGGGGCTCCTTAACCAGCCCCAGTGTCATCCTGCCTAAATGGCAGCTGAGTCCTTAGGTCTAGCTGCACTTTGGGGTTCTGGTGATTTGTTGTTGGTGGTGGTGGTGGTGTGTGCGCACATATACACACACACGTGTATATACACAGTATTGGGGTGTGATCTCAGGGTCTAAGAGCTGTTCCTTAGCTTTTTAAAAAAAATAAGTTTTTTATTGTGTACAGAGGGGTTAGTTACATGGGCAAGGTAATGAGTACATTTCTTATCAAGCATTGTTGCCTCCTCCTTTGTTTTTCTCTCCCATCCCTTCCCTCCCATCTCCACAGCTACACCCCCCACCCCACCCCCTCATCCTTAGCTTTTTTTGCTCAAGGTTGGCTGGCTGGTATTCTACCATTTGAGCCACACACCTCCACTTTGACTTTTTGCTGGTTAATTGGAGATCAAAGTCTCAGGGACTTTCCTGTTTGAGCTGGTTTCAAATCTTCATCCTCAGATCTCAGTCTCCTGAGTAGCTAGGATTACAGGTGTGAGCCTTGGTGCCCAGCTGGGCTGAGCCCTGTTTCTTGAGATATTTTAGCCTCTCCACTTTAGTCTCAGCCTAGGAACCTTAGGAACAGCTGAGCCTTTGCCCTGTAACCTGGTAGAATGGGCAGCAGGACCTGACCCCCCTCACCAGATCCACTCCCATGGGCCTCATTCCCCCACAGATGGAATAATTTTCCTAATAATGAGGCAGATAATCATGTTTCCTGCTCATCCCCAACCTTGATCATTGCTTGACTCCACCAGCCCTCAGATGAGGGAATTTAAGGCCGGGTGTCCAATAAAGATGAAGAACAGGGGCTGGGAAGGTAGCTCAGTTGTAGAGCACTTGCTTTGCATGCATGAGGCCCTGGGTTTGACTCCTCAGCACCACATAAGCAGAAAAAGCTGGAAGTGGTGCTGTGGCTCAAGTGGTAGAGCACTTGCCTTGAGCTGAAGAGCTCAGGGACAGCGCCCAGGCCCAGAGTTCAGGCCCCATGACCGATAAAAAAAAAAAAAAAAAAGATGAAGAACAAATGGAGTCTCACAGGGAGGCTGGTTTTTTGTCCTAGACAACTCAAAATAAATTCATTACCCAGGTAGGTGCTGGTGGCTCACGCCTGTCATCCTAGCTACTCAGGAGGCTGAGATCTGAGGATCACAGTTCAAAGCCAGCCCGGGGAAGGAAAGTCCATGAGACTCTTATTTCCAGTCAAACGAGCCAAAAAGGCAAAAGCAGAGGCATGGTTCAATGGTGGAACATCCATCTGGAACAGAAAAAGTCAAGCAAGCGCAGGAAGCCCTGAATTTAAGTCTCAGTACTGGTATGAAAAGCAAAATACATAAATGTATCTTCCCAAACTGTAGAGTGTGGGCTAGTGTCCACGTGGCAAGGCTGGGTGGGGGGAAGGGAGGAAGGAGAGGCCAGCGTGGAGAATAACAATTGTCTTAGGGAAGTCTGTAGAGGGGGCAAACCTCTGGATGCCTGGGCTGGAAAAGAATGAGTGGCTCAGTGTGGCCCAGTTCCCCCCTCGGCCCTGCCCCATGCGGGGGAGGGGAGCGGCCATCAGCCACACACAGCTGGACCTCCAGCAAAATCCCATTCTATATACCTAAGAGCCACAGCTCCGAGAGGCGCCCCCAGAAGGACAAAACCTCATTGTGAGACACCCGGAGGCCTGGCTGCCCCCTCCCCCAAGCCCAGAACTGTCGTGGCATTGACCCTCCTCAGCGGGCCACCACCGGCCTGCTGACCGGACCACATCTGGAGCTCAGGCACTGGCCGCCCCTCCCCCACTGCTGACCACGGAGGAGAAAGGAAGAGGAGAAGAGGGAGCAGCAGCCCCCCCCCCATAAGCCAGCCCCACTCCCCTCTGCAGAGTAGAGAGCTCTAAGCTGGCTAGTTTGGCATCTTGATCCATCCCCAGGGCGCCCCACTTATCTGGGGTCTCAATTTTATCATCTTCCTAGCAGTGGTGGGGTAGCATGAGTGAGTCTTTGCCCCTGAAACGTGCTGTGTGTAAAGGTCCTGGGAAGCTATAGGTTAATTTGCTGGGTCTGGTCTCTGTTGCCAGACTTTTCCCATTCTAGGATTCTTGTAGTTTCCTGACACCATTGTCCGTTCTTGAGCACATGTTTAATGGAGCACGAACTATGTGTCCCGTAGTGTTTCCTTGGTGGTGACCCTACAGAAGAATCCCTTCCCCTCACTGACCTTCCATTCTGGACTGAAAAGGATAAGAAGAACTACTAAAGAAAAATCTGTCTGGGGAGAAAGGCCCAGGTGGGAAGAGGGGCCTGGGAGTGGTGTTTCAGGTAGATTGTTCACACTTGAACTGAGACCTGGTTTTACAAAGAACCCCAGCCATGTAAGGACAAGTATTGTAGATAGAATAGTATGTGCCAAGGCCCTGGGGCAGGTTGAGGACTTGGTATGTTTGGATGATGACTAGGAATCGTCAGTGGTCATGATTTTAGTGAAGAGATGAAAGTAGGAGATGGAGTTAGTGATCCAGGCAGGGGCAGAGCATTCAAAACTTCGAATGTCAGGGTAAGAGGTTTAGGTGTTTGAGGGCAAATGGAAATCAGTGGTTTTTAGCAAAGGAAGGATCTGATCTGACCTAGGCTTTGCAAATGGGAAGACTGTAGACAGCTCAATGAACAGGGGCTATAGCCAGGCTTGATGGGGATGGGGGGCACTGAGGGCCTAGGCTTTATTGGGCTACACTTGTGGGTAAAACCTTCATGTCTCACTTTACCAGGCAAGGGTAGCAAGGAATGAGAGCCCTGACTCCTGAGTCTACCAGGATTTGTTCCTGAACCCTACTGACCTTGAATTCTCAGATCTGCACTGGCCAATACTGTAACCACATGTGGCTATTTAATTAAATTAATTGAAAGTGAACACCGCTGGGTGCCAGTGACTCATGACTGTATGTAATCCTGGCTACTCAGGAGGCTGAGATCTGAGGATCATGGTTCTAAGCTAGCCAGGGTAGGAAAGTCCATGAGACTTTTATCTCCAGTTAACCAGCAAAAAGCCAGAACTGGAGTCAGTTGTGGCTCAAGTGGTACAGCCCCAGCCTTGAGTGGAAAAAGCCAAGGGAGAGCACCCAGGCCTACATTTCAGTTGCCACGCGTGACAGGTGATGATCCTGCTAGACAGAAAAAATGAGCACCTCAGAAAGTTCTATCAGACAGTGATTCCTCAGCTAGGACTTAACCTCATTAAACCTCCGTTTCCCTTTCTGTAAAATGGGGATAATCATAGTACCCTCTTGGCAACCCTCTCTGAGGTTTGGTTCTGAAGCCGCTGAGCCCAGCCTGCGATGCCTGCTGAGCTGGCGCCCTTTCTGTCCCCATCCGGGCACTGGCCCTGGCCCAAGCCGACCCAGAACCCAAACCCAGGCGGAGGATCCGGGCCCGAGCGTCCCCTGGAGGCTGCGCCGCGTCCTGCCGCGCGGAACTGCCGGCAGGGGTCGCTGTGCGCGGCGAGCGGGGGTAGGGGGGAGAGGAAGCACCGGTAAGAGGCGTGGTCAGGATAACGGGGCGTGACTAGATCAGCAGCGCGAGGCGGCGAATGGTCGTGTCAAGGCAGCGGGGCGGGGCTAGGGCAGCGGGGCGGGGCTACGGGGCGTGACCAGGGTAGCGGCACGGGGCGGGGCTAGGGCAGCGAGGCGGGGCCGAGACCGCTGGGGGCGAGCGCACCGCGCGCCGTGCGGGACGCCAGCAGCCGGGAGCCGAGCCGGGACGAGCGCGCGGGCTGCGCCGGCGATGCCGCGCCCCCGGGCCGGGCTGTAGCTGGGGGCCGCGGCCGGAGCGCACGCCCGGAAAGCCGGACATGGAGGTGGTGGACGAGACGGAGGCGCTCCAGCGCTTCTTCGAAGGTGAGAGCCGGCGGGCTAGCGGACACCGTCGTGCGGGAGGGGACTCCGGGTGGTTCCCGCCACGCCGGCAGCGCGCGTGGCCCCCATCGCGGGGGTCTGCAAAGGCGTGAGTCCCCTCTGCTGCCTCCCCTGACACGCAGCTTCCTTGGGGCTGCGTCGTCTTCCCGGCTCGGTCTCCCTCCGGCCGTCCCGTTGGGACCTTCAGTGCTGACACCGCACCCCCCCCCCCCGCCCCGGCACACTTCCCATCCGTGGTCTGGAGCCTACCTTCTGGGACCTTCCATCTCTCAAGGCTGGTTGCCCGATGCCCAGCCTGCCCCCTAGAAACCAAGACCCCCTTGCATGCCTTTTAGGTAGTGGCCTCCCCTCCGCCCATCTCCATGGCCTCCCAGCGGGGCTTCCCCCGGGACGGGGCTTGGGACCCCCTTGGAGATTGTCATGGCCATGCGCAGTGCTCTTTCTCCCCAAGTCTAAAATTACGGTTTTGGGGCCGGGAGCGGAGACTAGTACTGGGGTTTGAAGTCAGGAAGTCTGGTACTCTACCACTTGAATCTCGATGACACTTCTGGACCTTCCCCCCACCCCCACCTTTGGTGTATAATTGGAGTTAAGAGTCTCCCAGACTTTCCAGTCCATGCTGGCTTTGAACCTCTTTCCTCACACTTCAGCCACCTGAGTAGCTAAAATTACAGGCGTGAGCCACAGTGCCCAGCTGAAATTTCACTTTGAAGCAATTGTTCCTCCCCTACCTGAGGCAGGACCTCTCTCCAGCATGCTTCCTAGGCATAAAATTTTCTCTGTGTGTGTGTGTGTGTGTGTACGTGTGTGTGTGTGTGTGTACGCATGTGCCTTCTCTAGAACTTGAACTCTGGGTCTGGGTGCTGTCCCTAAGCTTTCTTATTCAAGGCTAGAGCTCTGCCACTTCAACACTTCAACCACAGCTCCATTTCCAGCTTAATGGGGGCTGGCTTTGAACTGCGATCCTTAGATCTCAGACTCCTGAGTAGCTAGGATTCCAGGCATGAGCCACCGGTGCTGGCTTGGGATAGAACTTTCTTGAAGCTGGTATCCCCTACACCAGCTACCTATGCTCTTGGAGACACCCCCAATACTGAGAACTGCATCCCACCAGCCCCGTGAGACTCCTTAGGCTGCTCTCCCAAGCTGTCCTGAGAGCTACGCCTCTTCCCCACAAGAAGCGACCCCAGCCTGCTCTCACCTTGACCTGAAAGGACCCTCCCTCCCTCACAGTGGCATCTGTGCTTACCCCATTATGTTTTCTTCACCCCACCCCCCACATCGGTTTTAGAAGTGTGTTCCTGTGTCTTACCATCTCCCCCACTCTTCCTGAGCAGCCCCTGCCTCTCCTCTAGGGCTGCCCCTCCTCTGTGAGTACTCTGGAGGGAGGGGAGAAAGTGTGGGAGGGGAGGAGGGGAGGAGGGAGGTGCAAGGTGATGTCTCCCAGCCTATTATGTGTCTCAGATGCCCACTGGGATGGTGATCCAGGACTGCTGGCCCCTTTGGCCTCCCTCTCTAGTATCTTGGGGATCCTAGCTCCTACCTCATCCTCTCCCCTGGTCCCTAAATTCCTATTCTGCTCCTTAGTGGGTGAAGAGCCTTCCTTGGGGGAGAATCTCTCCTGGTCCCCGCTATACTGGGACAACAGGGTACAGGATGAAATTGGGGCCAACGTTTCATGTCCAGTCCCCAGTTTTCTGGGGAGTCCCTTGGGTAGGAGAGGAAGGCCTTCCTCTGCCTTAGTCTCTCTGTGAACTTGGTAGCGGGGAGGGCTTGGTAGGAACCTTTGTTCCTGCTAGTGGAGCAGCCAGGCCAGAGCACCCCCAAGCCTCAGCTGTCCTGCTCCGGGACTGTCACATGGTGGATCCTGAGGCACCGGGGCTAATTGAGGGGTGCTAAGTAGCTCTCCCTCAGTCCCAGGGACTCTTACTCTCCACAGACATCATTTGTCCTCCAGCAACCTTTTAGGCAGAACCCTTGGGAAAGGGGATGGGGTCCCCAGGTAGAAGGCAAAGACTCTGGTCCTTGATGGGCATAGAGAACTGACTTGGGGTGCCTGATACCTGCAAAATACCCAGATGGCCTCTGGGCCATATCCCCTCGATTCCTAAAGATACCCTTACACTGCTTGCCCCGGACCTGGGCCTCAGGCAGAGGGGTGAGCCTGGCTGGTCTGGCTCCCTGCTCCTAAGCCAAACCTTCTCTCCTGCCCGGGAAGGAGGGGGGTCGCGGGGGCTGACGCCACGGCTCAACCATGCGGCTGCCTGGTGGGGAGGCTGCCCTGCTCCCTCCAGAGAGATAAGAGGAGACTCAAGAATGTCTGTGGGGAGCAGGGTGGGGTGTGGGGCTGGCTGCCCAGGAGGGCTGGGCTAGGGAAGGCTACAGCATCTGAGATGGAGGCAGGGTGGTAGACACCAAGGGCTGGTCTCTCAGGCCCTTTGGAATGGGAAGGCCCAGCAGAGAATGGGGGCGGGGGGAAGGGATGGTGGGGTCCCAATAGGGGCATGGCATCCCTGAGGCTGAACTCAAAAGCCTGAGAAAGAACTAGAAGAGGGACCAGGAAGCTGTGTTTTGTGCATGTGGCACATTTCTGAGCACATTTCTGAGCTCATCGGGGGACCCCGTATATTCTCATACTCAGGGCTGGGGACCCCTGGGTCCTGACCTCGTCCCCTCGTGAGCTCAGTGGCTCCAACTTAGACTGTGAACAGAGGGCCTCAGGCTTTTGGCTCTGGGACGGGAGACAGGAAGGGGTGATCATGTCAAAGACCCCACACACACGCACACACTGGATCTGCTGTCTGTGCCTCCTCATGGGCCTGGGCCTGCTGGGTGGGTAATGGGAGACTGGGGGACTAAGGCGCTTTGGGCCTCTTGCGGGAGGCTGGGACAGGGCAGCCCCCTCGAGGCTGGTACAGCCGGGCCCTTGTGACCATCCAGCTAATCCCCTCCAGAGAAGCCAGGGCAGCCCAGACCGGCGGGCACAGGGCTGTCAGAGGGAACCCTCCTGGCAGGATGCACTGGCTCTCAGCAGGTAACCGGGGTGTAGGAATAGGTGTGTTTCTCGTCACCTAACTGGCAAGGCCATGAGGGCTGTGTGACTCTGGGCAAAACCTGTGCCTTCTATGGACTCTGTTCCTCACCTGTAAAAGCAGAGGTGGTCATGGTGCCTTCAGCCCTGGTGAGCCCCCTCTCTCAGTATTGAGAAGAGGGGGAACAGTGTAGGGATGGCTGAGCCTGAAGGGGGTGGGCCGGCCTCTGATTTGAGGCTGGGATGAGCAGTGGTACCCCCAGAACACAGGTGGGTATGGAGGGGCCTCAGCAACTGCTGGGAATCTGGCGTGCAGCCAGGGTGTAACAGCTACTGAGTTCTGGGGCTGCCTCCCAGCCTCTAGATGGGAAGGCTGGGTCTCCACTAACGGTTTGGGGCCCTCCATCCAATCTCTGGAGTCCCCAAGGCTGGATGGGGTGGCCTGGGTCTCACCCATAGTGAGTCTGAAGGGCGGCCTGGCCGACCTCCTTCTCTGGCATCAGTTCCCCGCAAGTGTAGGAAGTGGATGGGATCCGAGGAGGGTTTCCAGTGTGATCATTTTCAGACATCCAACAAATAGCCTGTGATTGGACACACAAGGCAGACAATTGGGGGCTGGCTCTCCAGAGCCCCACAAACAGGGTCTGAGAGACACCTCTGGCTCGGCACTGCTCAGGGTGAGGTACAGAGTCAGCCTTTTTCCAAGGGGCCAAGAGTGAGGCTCATAGAGGAAGGGTGACTTAGCCAGTCAGCCCAAGTTGACCGGGCCCCAGCTCTCTCTTCTGCCACCTGGGCCCAGGGGAGGGGCTACTTGTTGGGGACAGCATCTTTGCCTCCAAGCCTCAAGTGGAAGCTACCTGATGGTTTGAGAGGCTCCCACCTTACAGCAGTGTGGGCTGAGGCGGGCTGTGTGAACCCTCTCTATCTGTCTGTCTGTGGTATACCCAGGAGGAAGTGAGTGGAGTGGGGAACAGGGTTGGGATGAGACAAGGGGGGCTCCTGTCCCAGCTCCCATCCCTGAGCTGATTTGCCAGACCCAGCCCTCGGGCCCTGGGCCAGGCGAGGGGGAGATGCCTGAGGGGTCTGACTCGTCCCCAAGTCCCCACACCCAGCTGTGGGCCAGAGGGTGTGCAGGAAATGGCCCCAACCAATGGAGGCCACACTGGAACCAAAGTGTTAGGGTAGAGGGTATGCTGTGGGACGCAGCTGTGGGACGCACCTGTGGAGATCAGTGTTAGCTAGGGTCAGGGAGTAGTGTCACCAGCTCCTGTCCTTGGGCCTAACCTGACTCTTGGGAGGGTCTCAATAGAGTATCCTTGGGGAGAGGCCTTTGGCAGAAGCAAAAGGGGACAGACAAGCCACTCTAGGCAGAATGGCCTCTTCCTGGGAACACCTCCCTCAGCTCCTAAGGAGTTACAGCACTGGGTGGTGGGGGGAGGAGGCTGGCAGCAGAGGCTGCTGGGTAACAGCCCAGTGGGGGCTGCTGATTGGTTGCTCCCCTTGGACTTTGCCCTCCCCGATAAGGCTGGGGCAGAAATCATTAACTGAATCATTAACTTGGGGTGGCCCTGCCTGGCCCAGTTAGGCTGCCTCCCTTGATTTTCCTCTTTCCTCCTTCCCAGAGCCTAGCCATTCCTCTGGGCCTCAGTTTCCCTCCGTGAGGGGCTCCTCTCCCATCTCCAGATTTCCAGTCCCCGCGATTGCTGGGTGTGGGTGATCTGTGGGTTGGACGCAGGAAAGACAGCAGATTGGATTTGTCCCTGTGCTGGGTGGTCAGCGGGAGCCGCTGCTAGCTCAGCCTCTTCCCCTCCTCCTCTCATCTGTAAAATGGGAGCTCACTTGTAATCCTCCTCAGTGGTCACCTCTGGAGGTTTCTGTGAGATTGGATAAGGCAGCCTGCAGCGCCCAGCCTGGCTATGCCTCTGATGCCTGAACCAGAGGCAGGTGCTCTGTGCTATGTGCCCTGCCTCAAGAGGTGTTGTGTCCCACAGGGCAGGATGGTGCCCTCCCAGACTCAGGCTTGGGCCCTGTTAGTTGGCACTGTGTGTTTCAAGGGACCCCCCATTTCTGATCTCCTTTTTCTGGGGGGTGTGAGGAACACGTTCCACCTTTGGGGTACATTCCACATGCACTGTGACAAGTCTGGCCCTGGTGCCTGTTTCTGGTCCCCTCCATGTCATCCTCCATCCCAGAGATGCAGAACTTGTTCCAGTGGGACAGGAGACCTAGGTGGATGCATCCAGAGCCCCACATTGGCCCCTGATGCCCTGCCCCCGCCCCCTTTGGTTGGAGGCAGGGAAGAGCTGGAGAGGGGGGAGTGTAGCTTGGATAGCTACACCTAAAACCCATTTGCTCATTTGGATCTGTTAGCAGCTGGAGTGGAGAGGGCCTGCCCACAGCCAGTGGAGAGGGGAGTGGAAGGGAAAAAGAAGGGGCAATCCTTCTGGGGGGCCTGGTCCATACTATGAAGCTCTGTCTTGGGGAGGGGGTGGCTGGGCCAGGCTCACCTGGGCTCTCCTCACCTGTCTTGTCATCTGATCTGTCCTCTAGCGTGTCAGCTCCCTGGGGCCTCATGTCTGGCCTGGTTCATTTACTGCTGAGTCCCAAGCCCAGCTCTCTGCCTGACACATAAGGCAAACCTCCTGGGTGGGTGGAGGTCCTGGTGCGTGTGGAGGTGTGCGCTGTGGTGGGCAGGGCCTACACAGCGTGTGTGTGGCCTTCCCGTTCTGGGCCTTGTGACAGAGGGTCAGAGGCATTGTGGGGGGGATATAAGTTGGCCCCTTGGGCAATTTGGGTAGGGGTTTCCAGAGGTAAGTGAAGGTTCTGGGAAAGTGTAGGTTCCCTAAGAACCAGCCACAGGTGATGACCTCGGTTGATCTAAGCTGAGACATGGGAGCGTCTTGGAGCTGTGAGGTCAGTTTGTGTCATCCTGAGGACAGGGGACCCGGGACATGAAGGCAGCCTGGACTCTCTGCAGGCCGGCTGGATATTTTGTTGAGAAGTCGGGAGGAAATGGAGACAGGTGTGACTTGGGTTTGAAGATCTGAGGGGACAATGAGTGGAGAGCCATGTCTTCTCTCAAGCATGGCTTTTGGGCCCAAGAGGAGAATTTGGTGCAGAGACGCAAAGTCTTGCTGGCATGATCGCATCAATAAAGATAGAAAGTCCCGATCAGGGGAGGCCAGAGCCCTTCTGAGCCCTGCTGTAGAGGAGCCTGTGAATGTGAGGAGACAACCCACAGCAGTGGGGGGCTGTCTGTGACTGGGGTAATTGCGGAGGGACTGCAGGCATCTGCTAACCCACTGGGCAGGGGACAATATCTGGAGTCATGGCCTAGAGACTAGAAGAAGATCAGCATAGTATAGTCATGCCTTGGACAAACTGGAGGGGCTTTGAGAGACTCAGAAACAGATAGAGCCCAGGCAGAGGCAGCCTTTGGGCTCAGGACCCCCAACCCACCCACGATGTACTCCATTTGACCAAAGGAAGCCGAGGCTCAGGGTGGTCAGGTCCCTTTCTGAGGGCCGCACAGCAGTGCCAGGTGGGCAGCGTGTGATCCCAGCGGCTGCTTGGAGCTAGGGCACCTCTGTGATTCAGACGCCTTGAGGGGACACTCAAGGACCAGGCTTGGGCCCCCATGCCCTGTTCATCCTGAGTGCAAACTTACCCAGCAGGCCTGTGGCCCCTACATGCTCAGGTCTTTGCCCACCCTGCCCACGGCCACGTGGCAGAGGGGATTTCCGCCATGTTTGGGCATGAATTGACAAGTGCCCCATTGACGGGGCAGGGGAGGGGGTGGGCAGGGCACAAGCCTCCCACTGTGCCGGGTCCCCACCCTCCCCCCGTCCCCCAGGACAATGGCCGGGCCTCAGCCAGCAGCCACAGCTGGTGCTGGGGGGGGGTATGAGCACGAGGAGGGGAGGAAAGGAGGGGTCTAGTGTGCAGGGACCACCTGGGGTCCTGCTGCTCATGTCCTGCACCTGGCTTAGGTCCCCTCCGTACCCCTCCTGCTCAGCTGGGTGGCCTTAAAGGGAGGAGGAGAGAAAGGGAGGGCTCTACTTCCCCCCAACGCAGACCCCAGCCTGCCTGGAAAGGGGCAGTGTCTGTTTCCTGTTCCAGGCAGGTAATAAACAGCCTCAGGAAGGAGCGGGATGGGAGGAGCTCTGTTTAGTCCCAGACCCTCCGCCCAGCATGGTCTGCCATGTTCCCCAGCTTGCCCACTTGGGCACACTCATTCCAGGTGTACTTTGGGCATACCTACTGTGTGCTAAGATCCTTACACCCCAAAGGAGGGAGCACATAGCCAAGCTCTTAGACTTGGAAGCCATTCACAAGGTGTCAACCCTCGGCCTCAGTTTCCTCATCTGTAAAATGCAGAAGCCACCCACCTGCTAGGAGAGCTGGTTAGGAAAATTAACCATGAGCCACAAAAAGGGTATGGTCCCAACTGGGCACACTGGCCACGCTCTGCACACTCACCCTCCCAGGGAATATGACCTGGGAAGAAGAGTGGACAATCTGATGGGAAAGTAGAATCGAGGCGCAGGGGACAGGCAGAGCATCTTCCCCGGGGGGCACTGGAAATGGAAGGAAATGAGAGTCTGCCTTTTGCAGCGGAGAGAGTTACAAGTGCAAAGGCCCAGTGGTGGAGCTTGTATTTGGCCTAGCCTGGGAAGGGTCTGGACTCCTGAGAGTTGTGCAGAAGGAAAGCTAGCAGGAAGTGTTTGTGCTCAAGGAGTGAGCCAACCATGCCAGGCCTTGGACAGGGAAGGTCTCTGGGTTTGTCCCAAGTGGTGGGAAGTTGTTGGAGGGTCTGAAGCAGGGAGGATGTGGAGATGCTGGTGGTTGGCTGCCTTATGGTGCCCCTTTCTGTTTGTGGGACCTTGGGCCATCTTCAGCAGCCTGCTTCTTGTGGGGGTGTCCTGAGGATTGGGGTAAACCTGTGCCTCTACTGAGCCTCCTGCCTGCAGTGCCCTCATGAGATCCAGTGACATTCTCGGGACTTTGGCCCTGGTGGGGAGGGGCATCCTGAGAGTGTCCCCTAGGGACTATACCTCCCTCCCACCTCTGAATCCTGGTCTCCAGCAAGCCCCTGTTTACGACAGACCCC
Organism: Dipodomys ordii; assembly: GCF_000151885.1. Classification (NCBI taxonomy): domain Eukaryota; kingdom Metazoa; phylum Chordata; class Mammalia; order Rodentia; family Heteromyidae; genus Dipodomys; species Dipodomys ordii. The sequence goes on along the minus strand of NW_012267333.1, from coordinate 1,139,712 downwards.
CAGTGTGGATTGTGGGGTGGGCTGCCCCCCCCCCGCCCAGTGGCTAACTACACAGCATGGGTCAAAGACAAGACAGACCTCCAAGGCAGGCTTCTAGAGAGAAGAAGGCGGGGGTCAGCATGCCTTGGGAGGCCCTTCAGCATCTCCCCCAGTCCTGGGCCCACCCCCACCCTGCCATCAGCCCCCTGCTCCCCCCTCGGTCCTCCCGGCCCCTGGCACGGAGGGTCCCTCCTCCCCCCAGCCACATCTGGTTCTTGTTAGGGTCTCCCAGGATGCCTCTGCCTGTGCCCCCACCTCCGCCCCCCACCCGTGGGGGAGATTAGGGGTGATTAGGAGTGCTCCTGGCCAGCAGAGGAAGAGGAGGAGGAGGAGGAGGAGGAGGAGAAGGAGGAACCGGAGACTGAGGGCTGGGCCTGTTATAAATAGCAGCATCCTGACGGCAACAGCCCATCATTCATTCACTCTCCATTCCAAGTTCAGTCTCAAGAACCTGCAGCTTGGGTGGTGGGGGTGGGGGCGAGGTGGGGAGGAGCTCCTGTCCCTCTTCCTGACTCTTAGATCTTGGGCTTTTGATCTTCCCTCCTAGCCACTAGGTGGGACAGACCACGTGGGCAGGGCAGAGGTTGGGGGGGGGCCCTCACCTTGCCACACCTTCTTCCCTAGAGTCTGGCCCTGTATCTGGAGTTGATTTCTCTTTGCTGTGCTGTCTTGGGCAAGACTTGAGCTCTCTGAACAGTGATCAAGTGCATGGAGGTGTCTGGGAAGTCAGCTGCGTATTGCATTTAGAATAGTGCCCTGTCAGTCACTAGGACCCGCCCCCACATCCCTGTCACCCCCCATCACGGTCATGGTCACTACTGAAAAACAACTCTGTGACATGGGACATGAAGAGCTTGCAGGTACTGTGCAGGCACAGTGAACTCCCGTGCCTCAAAAAGCAAGCAGCACACAGTAGGTGCTCAAGAAACAGGCATGCGGTTGCCAGGGAGGATGGTGTGGGGCACTGGAAGGTAGGTCTACCCAATGGTCCTTCCCAGCTCCACGGGGTGCGGCCATGGGTCATGCATGGTGGGTGACCTCGGCTACCAGCTGGGTGAGCGGGTGGGGGTCAGTAGGAGGGCCTGGCCTGTGCGAGCAGCTCGTGACTCTTGGGAGGGCTTAACTGCTCATTAATCACCTAAGCGGGGCTCAGCATTCTTGAAATGCCAGCTGGGGCCAAGGGAGGGGACAGGGGTGGGGGGCTTGGGGTCCCCAGAGCTCTGGAGGCAGGGAAGCAAGGACAGCCATTCCATTTGCAGAGCTCCTAGTGGGTGCTAGAAATCACCTAGATCTCTCCTGCCCAAGGAAGTGCTAGCTGCCCATGCCCCCATTTTCCCAATGAGAAGACTGAGGCTCACCATGGCTCCACCCGCCCTGCCCCCCTCCCCCCCTGCCAGGGTCACATGACAGGGAGTGGCTGAGCTGGGATTTGTTCCTGAACTGTCTGAGCTCTGTTCCCAGGGGAGCCAGCCTGGGGTTGCCCACCCCGGACTCCAGATCCCAGGAGAGCATGGGCGGGCCTTTGCCTGGGTGAAGCTGGCCAGCCCAGGTCAGCGGCGTGGGTGGGGCCGCCTTCCATTATCAAGGTTGACGCATCTCCCCACGTCAGCCCCCTTATCACCTCACCCTCCAGCTCCCCCACACACAAGGTGACCCTGGGAGAGAAAAAGGCCAGCACCACCCCCTCTCCTCCCTCATGATGCCCCGCAGTCCTGGGCCACCTTTTCTGAGTCCCTCCCCACCATGGGCCCAGGGCCAGCAGGGAAGGCCCAGGAGGGAGAGCCTCCATGCCAGGCCTGGCTAGGTGATCGGGACTTCTGCCTCCCCGATGTGGGGTATTTGGGCTGTGGGCCTGCCTACCGAGGGTGGGTTGGGATCAGGCATTCCTGATTCTGGAGTCAAGGGTGCAGTGGCTCCTCTAGTCTCTGGGCCTCCAAGGTATGTGCTCCCCCCAGACTAGGCCTCGTGCCTCCACGTACCCACAGCTGGGCCACCTGTAACCCATCACAGGGGACAGGGCTTGGCGAGTACTGGGTCTGAGCGCCCAGGGTGGCAGACCTTCCACGGCCCCTTATAAGAAGACCTAGGGCAGAAGGGCTTGGGATACTGCTGGGACTTGCTTCTGAGGGAGTGGAGGGACTTCCTCCTGGAAGGAAGTAGGCTGGGGCCCAAGGCTTCGGGGTCCATGGGGAGCCACCTCAGCCCAGCCCATTCCTCACCCTGCAGGCCATGACATCAGCGGTGCCCTGGAGCCCTCCAACATCGACACCAGCATCCTAGAAGAATACATCGGCAAGGAGGATGCTGCCGACCTGTGAGTCACCCTGGCTCTGCCCTGACCCCATGGTGCAGGCCCTGAGGCCGACTGGGTCCTCATCCTTTCCCGGTGCTCCCCCCTGGGTTCTCTGGGGACTGAGCCTCCTCTCTTCCCCACAGCTGCTTCCCTGACATGGCGGCTCCGGCCAGTGCGGCCTCCTTCCCCCACGGGCAGCCTGCCATCCCCAGCTCCAGCGGGCTCCACCACCTGAGCCCCCCAGGAAGCGGACCCTCCCCCGGGCGCCATGGCCCCCTCCCGCCCCCAAGCTACAGCACCCCACTCAACTGCAACAACAACAATGGCATGGGGGCTGCTCCTAAGCCCTTCCTGGGGGGCTCTGGGCCCCCCATCAAGGCTGAGCCAAAGGCTCCCTATGCCCCAGGGTGAGTGCGGGCAGAAAGTGGGTGGGAACAGGATTCAGGGGTTCAGCATCTGTGATGGAAAGAGCCTAGGGGATAAGGCTGTCCTGTACGGAGTTGGGGCATGGGGGGACCCCCGGCTGAGGCAGGGGATACCATGGGCTTTGTTCTGAGGCAGTCAGCAGACACAAGTGTTCAGAGCAGGGCAGGGATGTGGGCTGAAAGAAATGCTAGAAAAACAATCTCTGAGGGGCTGGGAAGGTGGCTCAGTGGTAGAGTGCTTGCCTAGCATGCATGCAGCTCTGGGTTTGATTCCTCAGCACCACATAAGCAGAAAAAGCTGGAAGTGGCGCTGTGGCTCAAGGGGTAGAACGCTTCAGCCTTGAGCTGAAGAGCTCAGGGACAGCGCCCAGGGCCAGAGTTCAAGACCCATCACCTAAAAAAAAAAGTCTCTGAAAGTAGTGTGCAGAGGGGAGCAAGAGGGTGAGTCTGGCCACAGGACCTTTTACACACGCGTGCACAACCATGGGACACCAGGCACAGGCCACTGGTCTACTCGCCCATACAGTTAGCTGACATTTCCTGTGACCCAGAGAATGTGGGCCGTGGCTCAGACAGTTCCCCTGCCCCAAAAAAGGCTTGTGGAGCCAGGGCTCTGTCCTGAGAAAACCAGGTCCTGCCCATCCTCCCCTAGCTCTCCAAGGAATCCAAGCCAGATCTCTGACCCAGCCCTGCCTGACTCCAGGGCAGCCGCCAGGTTCATGCTCAATGGTTCAAGGACCTTAGGAAAGTTCTGGTTTTCCTGGATCAGAGTCAGGGACCTGGCTTGGTGGAAGAAGCCTAGATTGCTGGTGCCAGCCCTAGCCCTAGCCTTGGCTCTGGCTCCATTTGCCAGTGTCCTGTCCTGGTGACCTATGACCTTTGACCTATGTCAGGTCATAGGGGAGCCCCCTATGTTTTCTCCACAAGGTCATGATGGAAATTAAGTTAAGTCTTAAGTGGGGAGAGGGTGGATTGAGACCCTGGCTTATGGGGGACAGAAATGGAGGGCAGGCTTGGTTGGGGCTGCAGCAGAAGGTAGACTGGCTGTGGGAGGCCAGGATGCAGTCCCTAAGCCCGAATCCTAGTGTTTACTAAGCATTTTCTAGGTGCTAAATACCTCCCGTGGTGTGGGCTCATCTGCCTTCCCCAGGAGCTAGCTCTGGAGGTCCTGACTACCCCTGGTGGCAGGATTCCAGTGGCTCCTGGAGAAGGGGGGTTTGTCCAAAGCCTTCTGGAGATCCTGAAGCCAAGCCTGCTCCAGGGAGGTACTTGTTGTAGGTGGTGGTGGAGAAAGAGGGATCCCAGGGCTGGGGATGGTAAAGCGATGGCCCTGCGTGCTATGCTCATCCCCCAGCCTTGAAATATCAAACCAAACACCACCAAATAGAGGCATAAGGAGAAGTTACAGCTTTTGTTGTTGTTGTTGTTGTTATATTTTCTGTATGTGTGTGTGTGTTGGTTTGAACTCAGGTCCTAGGTGCTGTCCCTTAGCTTTATGCTCAAGGCTGGCAATTCAAGCCACAGCTCCCCTTCTGGATTTTTGCTAATTAATTGGAAAGAAAAGTCACAGACCATGCTGCCTCAGTTGGCTTTGAACCAAGATCCCAGATCTCAGCCTCCTGAGTAGCTCGGATTACAGGCATGAGCCACCTGTACCCTGTTCAATGGCAGGGTTTTATGAGGACAAAATACAAGGTCCTACAGACTTGGGGTATTGATCATCCAGGGACTGGAGGCGTGGCATGTTAGAGAAGGCCAAAGCCATGATTACCAAGTGCAGGGACAGATGGGAGATGGCCTTGGAGCTGAACAGCCCTGGGGTAAGCCTGCAGGACTCGAAGCTGTGGTGAGGGGGTGTGACACTTTCCTCTGTCACCCTCACGGAACTCAGTGTAAATGAGGCCACCCAGGCGGTGTTGAGGGCTTGTCCAGGAATGAGCTGGGCCTGTGATGGAGCAGGGCTGTGTCTGTGACAGCTCACTGGCCTTTCTGCTGGTTCCCTGGGCACTGCCGTGACGGGAAGGCTCTCCAGACCTGTGAGCCAGGGATGGCCAAATTGCTGGAGAACCCCAGGTGGCCACAGTCTCTCCCTGGGCAAGCATAGGATTTGTGCAGGACGTGTTGACCTCTGGGGCTGCTCGAGTTTGTTGTTTTTCCTGAACCACTGATAAAACAAAACTTACAAGAAAAAAAAAAAAGAATCCCAGGCCTGGCAGAGCTGGCTCCCTGCCCAGTCCACACCGCCTCTGGCAGGGCAGCCCCTGGTGACCCAGTGAACCCCACCCCAGGTCCAGTTCCAAGGGCCTCATGTCTCCAGGCAGCTGAAGGGCCTTGGTGGGTACAAGAAGGGAAGGTAGGCCTGGCCCCTCGGCCAGGACCCGTGACTTTGAATCTCCAGATCGTCTTCTGGGACCTGGTAACTAACAGGCCTACAGTGGCCATTTGGTCTGAGGGGATTCTGGGTAGGACTCTGAAGCCCCTTACCTACAGTTGAGCCCCGGGCCAGAGGTAGGTGTGAGGAAACCTCAGTACTGCAGCTATGGAAGGTCTGGGACACCCCCCCCCATACACACACCAGAGCTTAAAGCCTAGGGGGGCTCTGCTGCTAGCCCAACTGCCTTTCTCTCTGGCCCCCCCTGCAGCACACTGCCAGACTCACCCCCAGACTCTGGCTCTGAGGCCTACTCCCCCCAGCAGGTGAATGGTGAGTCCAGCCAGAGGCACCGCCTCCCCCTCTGGGTTTGGCAAAGTGGTTGGGGCTGGTTGGGGCGGCCTTATCGAGGGAGGGAGGGAGAAGGGCAGGAGGGGGCCAGCAGCTGCCCAATGGGCCCAGATTATCGTTGGTCAAATACTCCCCGGCGCTGGGCTATTGTTTCCCCATGGGCGGGTGGGGAGCCGGGCCCTGCTTCTGCTGGTGATGCCACCGCCTGGCCGCCTGCGCCATGATGGACGCGCCCTTCGGGGGTAAGTGGACAGCTGGGGAAGGCTGCGGGTGCAGACTGATCATGGACCTGCCCTCCGCTGGGCCCCCTCACCTTACCGGGTGCTGGGGGGGGTGTGCAGCAGCCCCCAGGCGGTCAAGAGCAGAATGACCGTGGGCAGCTGACTCCCTGCAGCCTGAAGAGGGGTCAAGAGTTCTGTTTATCTTACCAAAACATCCCTGGAATGCCTCCTGGGGAACAAAGGGAGCTGCAGGCCCCCCTTGGGCTGGGGGCCCAGGCCCCCCACCCCCAGCCAGGGTCCAGGCTGCTGCAGGAAGGAGTCTTGACTGAGGACAGCACTGGGGTCCCAGGAGAGTCCTTTCGGGGACTATGGCAAGAGGATCTGGTCTGAGAGGACTTGGGGCTGGAGGAACGCTGAGCCTGATCAGCCCTGGGGGGGGGGAAGCTGACTAGGATGGGGAGAAGGGCAGACACCCCCCCTGCCCAGGAAATTGCTTCTCTCCCCAGACTGTAGCAACCCAGCCTCCAGGTATGGCTTAGGAGGGGGGCAGAAGCATGAGATCTTGCCTAGGGAGGAAAGTGTCCCCAAACCAGTTGAGTTCAGTCTCTGATGTCCACCCCCCCATCTCTCCCGCAGACCCCCATCTCCTGCGCACCATAACCCCTGAGACCCTGTGCCACGTGGGAGTGGCTTCCCGCTTGGAGCACCCGCCCCCACCTCCAGCCCACCTGCCCGGCCCGCCCCCACCCCCACCTCACTACCCTGTCCTGCAGCGGGACCTGTACATGAAGGCTGAGCCTCCCGTCCCTCCCTACGCTGCCATGGGGCAGGGTCTGGTGCCCACCGATCTCCACCATGCCCAGCAGTCCCAGGTGCTGCACCAACTGCTGCAGCAGCACGGAGCAGAGTAAGACTTGGGCAGCGGTGCCCTGGGAAGGTGGGGGTGGGGGTCAGTGGAAGGGTGAGGGTCTGGGTTCATCAGGGTGGAAGGACAAGGGGTAGGCAGGGCAGAGGCTCTGCCGATAAGGTGGAGGCTGGTATAGTTATTCCCACTGCCCAGCAGTGCCTCTGAGGACCTATAGCCACCACAAATTGCCAATGGTTGCCTTGTTTCACAGATAGATAAACTGAGGTTCTGAGAGGGGGAAATGGCTTGCTCAGATCGTGGAACAGGGGAAGGGCAGAGCCAGGACCTGAACCTGGGGGCTGAACACTCAGTCCAGACACTAGGGGCTCTTCTACCTGCCTGCTGCAGTCCTTTGTCAATGATTGAAATTTTATCAAGGAAAGATCCTGCAGGCTGTGAACGTTTTTCCCCAGGCTCCCTCTACCTGGATCCAAAGAAGGTCTTCCTCCCTGGCTTTTGCGGTCTGGCCCTCTGGCCTCTTTCTAACCCTGGAGATGCTCCCGCCCCACCCCCCCACACAATTAAGAATGACACCAAGAGTGGCCCCTAACACCAGCCATGTGGGGAGCATAGCTTAAGGAATTAGGGTTCCTCAGGTTGAGGTGTGGGTACTTCCTAGTGGGAAAGAAGTTCAGGGAGAGGTAGTCACCATGTTGCACACCTCTGTCCCCCAGGCTCCCCACACACCCTTCCAAGAAGAGGAAACACTCCGAATCCCCCCCCAGCACCCTCAATGCTCAGATGTTGAATGGAATGATCAAGCAAGAGCCGGGCACTATGACAGCCCTGCCCCCGCACCCCGCCCGGGCCCCGTCCCCACCCTGGCCACCCCAGGGCCCACTCTCACCAGGCCCTGGTTCCTTGCCCCTCAGCATCGCCCGGGTCCAGACACCGCCTTGGCACCCACCAGGTGCACCCTCCCCAGGTACGTGGTTGGCCAACCTTCGCATTGGGGGAGGGGGGGTGGGGACCTGGTCACCTGGGCCCATGTGGGTGTTTGTTCCTGCTGTCTAGGTCTCCTGCAGGACAATGATAGCCTCAGCGGCTCCTACCTGGACCCTAACTACCAGTCCATCAAGTGGCAGCCACATCAGCAGAACAAGTGGGCGACATTGTACGATGCCAACTACAAGGAGTTGTGAGTGACCGCTCCGCCCCCCACTACCTCAGCCCTCATTTTGGGGCATCCCAGGGCCCCACTGAGTTTCTCAATCAGAGACTGGGAGCCCCTGGGTACAGGGTGGGCAGAAAGAGCTTTCCTCTAGGAGGAACCAGGATTGGTGCTCAGCCTGCCTGACCCCTAGCTAGGCCCAGCCTCCTGAAGGAGAGGTTATCTATCTGCCAGGGCGGGTTGTGGGAGCCAAGTCAGGAGGAGGTGGGCGGGGTTGTGTTGGGTCTGGCTCCTCCCTCCCTTCCTTCTCCACCCTCTGCTCCTGCATTCCAGAAAGGTAACAGGAAGTGGAGTGGGAGTGGGGAGGGCCCCTCCAGCAGCCCCCTCCCTATGGAGGGAGGACATGGGGGAAGACTGGGTCAGAGGCTGCCTGGGCATCCCTGGCCTACCATCAAGTCCCAATGGTTCCCAATTCCCAGCCCCATTGGGCCCCACTGCCCACTCCCCTCGCTTCCCCAGGCCAGAGGCATAACAAGGTGACCCTCTCACCACCACAGTGGCCTTGGCCACTCCAGCCTCCAGGAGCTGGGCGCCCAGGCTGTGGGATTCTTCCGGGGCTGGGAAGGGGGTATCTGCTTCCTATGGTGGCTGAATTGACTTAGGAGGTCTGGGGAGCGGTTTGCACAGTGCCCTGCCCACGCCCGGGGAAGAATCCCCTCCTGTCACCTCCACATTTCTTGGGCCAACCCCTGAGACCCGGAATGGGTCAGGTGGGGGTGGGGGGGGGAGAGATGAGGTGGGGAGGGGCGGTGTGACCTGGGCACTTTTTGAACACTTTGCTAGCTGAGCCAGGTGCTGAGCCTGTGGGAAGCGGTACGGGCCCCAGGCCTTCCTGTAGACCCTGGCCAGGCCCCTAGCCCTCCTCCCCTAGCTGGGCACCTTCTTCCTGCCCAGCTTCCTCCAGGCACTCCTGGAAACTGTCTGGGGCACCTGGGGGAAGATGCGCTGAGCCAGCAGTCACCCTCTCTGCTGCCACCTGGGGGTTCCCTGAGGAGGGTCAGACTCGGAACACTGGCAGCAACAGATGGCAAGCTTCAGCCTGTGGGGGAGTCCCGAAGTGGCCCCTCTCCTTACAAGGCAGAGCAGAGGGAGTCGGAATGAGGGTGTCTGGGGGCTTGAGCAAGCTGGTGGGCTGGGGCTGGTGTATGGCGGAGCCGGCGCCTGGTTCCACCGTTCCCATGGCAACCAGCTGTCAGGTTCAGTGAGGTTCTGCAGACGCAGCCCCTCTCACCCCATCGCCCATGAGGGAGGGGGTTACAGGCGGAAACAGCCAAGTATGATGTCCCCAAGGGGCTTCAGGGGCCTTCTGATGAGTGCCCTCACTGGCCGCCACCCCCGCAGGCCTATGCTCACTTACCGCGTGGATGCTGACAAGGGCTTCAACTTTTCGGTGGGTGACGACGCTTTCGTGTGCCAGAAGAAGAACCACTTCCAGGTGACAGTGTACATCGGCATGCTGGGCGAGCCCAAGTACGTCAAGACGCCGGAAGGCCTCAAGCCCCTCGACTGCTTCTACCTGAAGCTGCATGGAGTGAAGGCAGGTTTGGGGTTTGGAAGGAGATGAGGGTCAGGATGCGCACGCACTGAGAGGTTCCAGGATATGGGGAGCACATGGGGTGCCTGTGCCTATATACCACCCTACCTTAGTCTTCCCCACCCCGCCTCTTGCTGGGCCTGGGGTTTGAACTCAGGGCCTGAGCTCTGTCCCTGAGCCTCTCTGTGCTCTACCCCTTGAGCCACAGCACGACTCCCAGCTTTTTCTGTGTATGTGGTACTGAGGAATTGAACCCAGGGTTTCATGCATGCTAGGCAAGCACTCTACCACTAAGCCATATTCCCAGTCCTCCACTGTGTGTGTGAGTGTGTGTGTGTGTGTGTGTGTGTGTGTATCTGTCTGTCTGTCTGTCTGTCTGTCTGTCTGTCTGTACTAGAGCTTAAACTCCAGGCCTAGGCACTGTTCCTGAGCTCTATTTTCCTCTCAAGGCTAGCACTCTACCACTTGAGCCACGGCTCCACTTCCAACTTTTTGTTGGTTAATTGGAGATAAAAGTCTTACAGACTTTCCTGTCCAGATGAGCTTCAAACTGTGATCCTCAGATTCCAGCCTCTTGAGTAGTTGGGATTACAGGTGTGAGCCATGGCGCCTGGCTCCACTTCTTCCTTGTACTGACAAGATGCCGGGCTTCCTAGCCCTCTCCCTCTTACACCTGCTTCCTTTCTATCCTGGGAGTCCCAAATCTGCATCCCCAGCCAGCAGCCATCTGTGCTCATCTACCGTGTGCCTTCATTCCAGCTGTGCCCTGCCCTTCATGCCCACAGCTGCTACCTTCTTTCATGCCTCTCCCTTTCCCTGGGATATCTTCCCAGCACCCCATCCCATTGCTCCTGGCAGGCTCCACACTGGCCTGCCTGAGGACATGACTAGCTCTTTCATGGTGTCTCCAGATGGGCCTGGTATATATATTGGCATGGCTCGGTGGGTGCCCATGGAAAGGTGGTGGGGCTATGGTTGTGGGGAAAAGGTTTCAGAGGCAGGGGTCTGGGGTGTGAGATGGGGGGGTACAGCTGTGGAGGGGATGGAGGAGGAAGCAAGCTTGAAGAAGCGTAGGAAATTAAATGGGTGTGTCTGTAAGAGGTATCATTGCCATGGGGACGTCTGTGTTGTTGTGCAGATGTGGGCGCAGTAGTGTGCTGTGGGTGGGGGGTACAGAGGCTGTGTGTGCACTCTAAGTGGGGGAGTAGGGAGGGTGGAGAGGGGTGTGGCTAAGTTTGGTGAAGCGAGGCTGTTCCCTCATGGGTTCCAGCTAGGCCTGGGCTGAGAAGGTAACCAGGGCAGGGCTAAGCCCCGGGCCTTAGCCGTGATGTCTTTGGGCTCCGTCTTCCACAGCTGGAAGCCCTAAACCAGTCCATCAATATTGAGCAGTCTCAGTCTGACCGGAGCAAGCGGCCTTTCAACCCTGTCACGTGAGTGACCCTCCCCTCCCATCCCCATGGTGCCCACAGGGCCTGCCCTAGAGCTTAAGAACTAGAGGGTTCGTCACAGGGGAACACTGCTTGCTCCCAGCCTGGGTCCCCCTCCACTGCCCAGCTCTTGGCTGCTTCCCTTCTGGTCCCCCAGCCCTTCTGATCATGCTGTCTCTTCTCTTCAGGGTCAATCTGCCCCCTGAGCAGGTCACCAAGGTGACCGTGGGGCGGCTGCACTTCAGCGAGACCACCGCCAACAACATGCGCAAGAAGGGCAAGCCCAACCCTGACCAGAGGTGAGCAGCTGGCTCTGACTCGGAGCCCCCAGACCCCAGGATGCAACCAGAGCTATTTCACCTAGGAGCATGCCAGGCCCAGGGCTTCCAGACTGCCCTGTGTCACCCTTTACAGAGCTCGCCCCTGACCTAGGGTTGGGACCACAGAGGCCTGGCAGCTCCACTCAGGAGCTGCTCTGTGGGTTCCAGACTGTGCATCCTTGGGGGATTTCTGCCCTCTACTGGAAGCTCAGGTTTCTCCTCCTGCAGGGCGCCAGGTTAATGTCTACACCTTTTGGGGGGGGAGGAGGGGTAAGCGGACGAGAACGGGGATCCATGTCTACTTCACACCTGGCCCTGGAAGGGTGGCGGGGGTAGATGGGTAGAACACCGACTGTCTCTATCCTCCCTCCACCGCCCCCCCCCGCCCCCCGCACGTCCCAGGTACTTCATGCTGGTGGTAGCTCTCCAGGCACATGCGCAGAACCAGAACTACACGCTGGCCGCTCAGATCTCAGAGCGCATCATTGTGCGGGTAAGGGCAGAAGCCTCTCCAGAGGGAACTAAGACAGTATTTGAATGTCACTGGCTGTGACCTGACTGTGTCATCCTCTGTGGGTAGCAATGTTTCCCCCACAGGAGAGCGTGTTGGTGGCTCAGTCCTGGTCACTTCCTGGGTGCTGGACAGCTTAAGTTGGGCATGGTGGAGCCAGGAGACCTGGGCGGGAGTAGGAGGGGTGGTGGTGGGTGGGGTTCTTCCTCTGAGGCTCTGCAGGCTCCGGATCCCCCAGGACTGAATCAGCCCCAACTTGTCTTAGGCCTCTAATCCGGGCCAGTTTGAGAGCGACAGTGATGTGCTGTGGCAGCGGGCACAGGTGCCCGACACCGTCTTCCACCACGGCCGAGTGGGCATCAACACCGATCGACCGGACGAGGCATTGGTTGTGCATGGCAACGTCAAGGTCATGGGCTCACTCATGCACCCCTCAGACCTGCGGGCCAAGGAGCACGTGCAGGAGGTGGGGGCGGGGCTCCAGAAGGGGCGGGGCGGGGTGGAAGGACAGCTGCCGGGGTAGGGGTAGGGGAGGCTGCCCTTGGGGCTCATCCTGTGATCCCAGCAGCAGGATCTCCCCTGCACAGTATAGTCCCCCACTTACCTCCCTTCGGGGCCCCGCTCAGGATGACCTCGAGAGGGAGGGTTCGATCTGGGCCTGGTTTCCTGGCAGGTGGACACCACAGAGCAGCTGAAGAGGATCTCCCGCATGCGGCTGGTACACTACAGATATAAGCCCGAGTTTGCCGCCAGCGCAGGCATTGAGGCCACCACACCAGAGACTGGTAGGGACCTGCTGGGTGTGGGTTGGGGACTGGAAACCCAGTGAGCTTGGGCCTCTGCCCACAGGCTCTAGCCCTTCTGTCCCCTGAAACCCTGCTTCCAGAAACCCTGTCCCTTGACCCCTGGAATTCTGCCTCTAGAAGTCCCTAGGAAACTACGTCCACCAGGTCCTGGAACCTCACCTCTTGACCAGCACAGAGGACCATGGCCCCAGATCGTTGCCCTGCTTGCCCTACTTCCCAGAATCCTGCCTCCATCCTCCCAGAACCCTGTCCCTTCTCCTAGGACCCCTACTTCCAGGATCCTACCTGACCCAGGAGCCCCAAGCCTGGCCCTGTGGGTGCTGGGCTGTCTGAGGGAGCCCCACAGCTCCAGGGTTCCAAGACCCAACCCTCCAGACCAACCACCCCATTCTTACTCTGGAGAGCTGTGGACAGCCCCTACCCAACCCCTGGTGGGTCTCTCCCCAGGTGTCATCGCCCAGGAGGTGAAGGAGATCCTGCCGGAGGCGGTGAAGGACACAGGAGACGTGGTCTTTGCCAATGGGAAAACCATAGAGAACTTCCTGGTAGTGAACAAGGTGGGCTGGATGGGGAACAGAAGGGGCCCAAGGGCACTGTGGTGGAGGAGGACCCCTCTCCTTGCCCCCACAGAAGAAGAGGCAAACATTCAAGGTTGAGAACAATAGGGATCGAGCTAAAGGTCATTCACCCCCTCCCCGCCCCACGTGTCAATAAGACATTGACACTTTGGTCTCAAGGCCTGAATGTAGGGTGTATTTATCTTCTGGCATGTTGGGGATCAAACCTCACACGTGCCAGGCAAGTGCACCGCCACTGAATTCACCCCCCCCCCGACTACACCCCTTATGTGGCACAAAACTGTGCACCCAGGAGACATAGGACTTGTTTTACCCCCCTCTCCACCCTCCCAAATAGTCAAGTGCCCAAAAAGGTGGCCCAGAGGTGGTCGGTTGCAGGGCCAAGGCTCTGAAGGGCAGCGCTCTGGCTCTGAAGAGTGGGAGGGGGGTGGGGGGGGAGGAAGGTGGTTCCATGGTAGAGTGCTTGCCTTAGCATGAGTGAGGTCCTGGGTTCAATTCCTCAGCACCACATTAGCAGAAAAGGCCGGAAGTGATGCTGTGGCTCAAGTGGTAGAGCACTAGCTTTGAGCTGAAGAGCTAAGGGACAGTGCCCAGGCCCAGAGTTCAGGCCCCAAGACTGACAAAAGAAGTGTGGGGTTCTTCAGGCAGTCAGGACGGCCTGGGCAGGAGGGATTCTGTAGGGCCGGGATGGAGAGGCCCATGCCCAGATCAGGTTTCTGTGGCTGTGGGACAGTCTGCAGCCGATGGCTCCCAGGCTGCGAGCCCTGACAGCCCATCATCCCGGCAGGAGCGCATCTTCATGGAGAACGTGGGGGCTGTGAAGGAGCTCTGCAAGCTCACAGACAACCTAGAGACGCGCATCGACGAGCTGGAGCGCTGGAGCCACAGGCTGGCCAAACTGCGGCGCCTAGACAGCCTCAAGTCCACAGGCAGCTCCAGCGCCTTCAGGTGGGGGCCTGGCTTGGAGTGGGAAGGGGGGAGACCCCCCCTTTTCAGAGGCACCTTTGACCTTGGTTTTCTTGCTGCAGTCACGCAGGGAGCCAATTTAGCCGAGCAGGCAGCGTTCCCCACAAGAAGAGGCCCCCCAAAGTGGCCAGCAAGGTAAAGGGGGGTGGGCAGAGAGGACTGGTGTTTCCCCATTTCCCTTTCCAGCTGGTACCTCTGCAGCCTCACCAATGCCCTCTAGCCTCTTTCTGCCTCCTCCTCTCTGCCTCACCTCGGGGAACATGACACTAGGCTTGGGTGGAGCAGCAGGCACCCTAAATCTGTCTCTTCTGCTTTTCTTCTCCTCTGGGTCCTCAGGCATCCTCAGTAGTCCCCGACCAGGCTTGCATCAGTCAGCGCTTCCTGCAGGGAACCATTATCGCCCTGGTGGTGGTCATGGCCTTCAGGTGACTTAGCTCCCCAGAAGCACTGCCCAGTGGGGTCAGCCGCAGTCAGGCCCTGGGGGGGGGCGGGTAGGGGTGGTTTGGGGAGGGCTGGGGAAGGTAGACTGCCCCTCTCGTGTCTCCCCTTCTCGGGATGGGGAGATCCACTCACAGCTGAGAGCCCAGCGCCTGGGGCTCAGGACCACAGGGGCCCTAGGAGCTGGAGGGCCACTCCAGCTCTGACTGTGACCCTGTTCTGTGGCTCCCAGCGTGGTGTCCATGTCCACACTGTATGTGCTGAGCCTGCGTGCTGAGGAGGACTTGGTGGATGCAGATGGGTATGTCTCTGGAGGCCAGGTGGGGCTTTGGGGGGGCAGTCTAGGGCCGGCCACGGGCACCATGATGCTATCTGAAGAGGTTTCACACCACTCATAGCCCACTATAGATCTGGTGAGGTGGGAGGGAGGATCTCCCTGGAGGTTGGGCAGCCAATCCCAGTCCCCCTGTGGCCTGCTCCTCCAGGCAGGCCATCTTGGAGGGCTCTCATAGACACAAGAGGTACAGGGAAGGTGGCCCTGGGCAGGACCTTAGGCTCTGTCTACCATTGTTTACTCCCAGCTGCAGGGACCATTTCTGATTGCATCTTCTCTCTCTCCTCCCTGGCCTGTCACCCTCTTGGTCTCTCTGTTGCCCCTTAGCTCTTTTGCCGTGTCTACTTCCTGTCTTCTGGCCCTGCTCCGGCCCCAGCACCCTGGGGGGAGTGAGGCCATGTGCCCATGGTATGTGTCTGACCCACTACCCATCCTCCTCTGACTCCTGGGCCCTTCTTCCTGCCTCCTTTCCACCTGCCCTCTACCTCCTCCTCCATCCCTGGGACTCCAGGCCTGCCCCCAGCCTCTCTGAGCTCAGCCCACCCTTCCCCAGCAGGTCCAGCCAGAGCCTTGGAGCCACTCAGCTCCGACAGTCTCCTGTGACCACCGGGCTCCCAGGCGTACAGCCGTCCTTGCTGTTGGGTGTGTGCCTGGACAGGGCTGAGGGCTGAAGATGGGGTGGGATGGGCGGCTCTGTTGTTGGTGGGCACAGTGCTGCTCCCCTCCAGCTCATATAGCCGCTGGCTTCCTCAGTTACCACCAGCCCAACCAGCTCAGCCCCAAGTCCGCCTCTCCGCACCTTGGACCTGTGCTCCAGCCACCCCTGCCCTATTGTCTGCTGCTCTGCACCCACCCCCAGCCCTGCCTCGGAACCGAGCCTCGGCCCCAGCTTTAACCTGCTTCCCAGCGTCAGCCCCAGCCCTGCCACCAACCACTCAGGTATGGCTACCTCGGGTCACCTGCAACCAGAGAAAGGCCCCAAAGACTCGTTGATGGGAAGATCTCCTAAAGACCAGAATGTGGGCTGGAAAAAAGCTGGAGGAGTCTCCCTAAGAAGACCAAGAGACACATGGGGTTCACAAAGACAGCTGGACAGAAGGCAGCTGCACCCCTTCTTCTCAGCCTGTCTCTGGTTCTGTTCACAGGCTCCAGCCAGATGGCCCCACTGCCCGTCACCAACATCAAAGCCAAGTCCTGGGGGATTTCAGCCAATGGCATTGGCCATTTCAAGCATCCCAAGAGCCTGGAGCCTGTGGCGAGCCCTGCAGTCCCTTTCCCCGGGGGACCAGGCAAGGCCAAGAACAGCCCCAGCCTGGGTCTCCATGGTCGGGCCCGCCGAGGAGCCCCCCAGCCGAGCGCTGGCTCTGCTCTGCCCACTCAGACCCAGGCCCAGCCAGGTACACACTGCACCCCAACACTTCCCAGCCCAGCCTAGCAGGGCTCAGTGGCCAGGGCCCCATTTCAGCCCAGTCACCAGGCTGCCTGAGCACAGAACTGGCAGTCAGCATACCTTTACTGAGCGTGTACTAAACGCCAGGAATCAGGCAGGAGCCTAATGTTGCTCTATTCAGCCACTTTGAGAAAGGAATTGTCATTGTCCAGGTGAGGACACAGACAGAGACCCATGGGGTGGATTTGTCCAAGCAGCAGCCAAGCACCTGGCCCTGGCTCATTTGTCACTGTGCCAGAGAGGAAAGTGCTGTCCCAGGTCCTCCCAGCTTTTCCAGCCTCTCTCTCTCTCTCTCTGTGTGTGTGTGTGTGTGTGTGTGTGTGTGTGTGTGTGTGTGTGTGTGTGTGTACTAGGGCTTGAACTCTGCACTCTCACTTGTTTTTTTTTATTCTCAAAGCTGGCACTCTACTATTTAAAGCCAAGGCTCCACTTTCAGCCTTTTGCTTAAGAGTCTCAAGGACTTTTCTATTTCCTCAGATCTCAGCCTCTTGAGGAACTAGGATTGCAGGCCTGAGCCACCAGCGCTTGGCTCCAACCTTTGGTTGTAGAAGACTTGGTTGTAGAAGTGTTCAGACTGGCCTCCTGAGGCACGGAGGTTGCCTGGGCTGCAGAGGGACCAGCCCCTTAGCCAGCAGCACTGAGCTAGGATTCAAGTCTTAACGCCATCATTTGGTGGCTTTTGTGGCTTAAAAACCAAAGCTTGGAACTCGTGGCTTGCAGAGGAAGTTCAAAGTGCTGGGGAAGCCGCAGGGGGTAGAGGCTGCAGAGGCAGAGGTTTCTGGGAGCCCAGCACTGCTGGCAGCAGTCAACGGAGATGTGGCCCTGCCCCAGAGAGCTCGCACAGATGGAGATATGACTCCATGGCAGGACAAGGCTATGTGCAGGGACTGGCTTGGGAGTGGGGAGAGCATGTCATCTAGACCACGGAGGGAGGGGACCAGGGAAGGCTGCCTTACAGGAGGTGCCGCTGGAGCTCTTTGAAGGACACTGGAGGTTTGCCCCAAAGTGGGACAGGCACCTTCCATCTCATCTGTGTCTGCTACCTGCCCTTAGCTGCTCAGCTCAGGCACTCTGGGTCCTGCTTGGGGTCCTTGGGTTGGGCCTCAGTGAGCTGAAAATGTGCTGAATCCAGCAATTATTCAGAGGCCAGCAGTCCTACCTTCCCAGCTAGAAGTCAGGTGGCAGCAAATCCAGGGGTGAAGTGAGATGGACAAGAAACCCCCGCCTCCCCGCCTCACCTCACACTGCATGCTTCAGTCTGACATCAGCCAGCCAAGCTGGGGGGTTTGCTCGGTGAAGGACACTAGCAGGGGTGGGCTGGTAGATGTTCCAGGGGGCTGTGTGGCAGGGAACAGCCTGATTTGTCTGCAGTGCTCCTTCCTGGCTGAGTCCCTCAGACTCCCAAGGTACCACCATTGAACCTAGAGTTGGAGAGTGAGCACAGGCAGGAACAGAGAGAGGTCTATGAACTGACTTCCACCTACCACAGTCCAGGGACGTAAAGCTCTCTTCCTGATTCCCAGCCTTCTGGTTCTGAGGAGGAGGCATACCTCTAGCTCATGGCAACTACCTGCTTCTAGGGCTGTTGAAAAAGGGACATGCAGTGACCCCAGACATTGTGGTGGTCTAGAAAGAACCTGGTGCTTATTCACACTAAGGTGTAAGTGTCTGATCCAAGTCTTGTGAGAAAACACCTGACATTTTGTGTGTGTGTCCCGTTTTGTCCCCTTCCTGGCTGTTGCAGCCCTAGTGCCCTCCCTGACCTCCATCCAGTTGCTGGAGAATTCCATGCCCATCACCTCCCAGTACTGCACAGCAGAGGATCACTGCAGGTAGGCTTGGCTCCTTCCTGTCCCTCCAGAGAGGCCTCAGGTGACACAAGCCTGTGCCCTCAGGGGAGTCCCCCCACAAGGCAGGGCAGCCCCTTTCTGGTCATCTGAAAGGCTCCAGTGCAGATGGAGGCTGAGGCCCCCATCTTTGCCCCTTCAGGCCGGGAAACTTCACCTACCACATCCCTGTCAGCAGCAGCACCCCACTGCACCTCACCTTGACCCTGCAGATGAAGTAAGTGAAGAGGGGATGGAGGGAGGAGAATGGGAAGAGGCCCCGCCCAGAGCCACAGAAAGGCCTATCAGAGTCCAGCCTGTTGCTACATGGTGGGCCTGGCCTGTGATGCTGCCTTGTGGTTCCATGGCTGTGGGTGGGGAGGGCAGGGCTGTGTCCCGCCCCAGGCCTCATGTTCCGTGTGATTTACCGGCTGGGTGGTACTCATTCCAGGGATGGGGTTGGGGTGACTCAGGAGCCCCACTCCCTGATATCTGGGCCTTTCCCCAGCGCCTCTTCCCCCGTGTCCGTGGTGCTGTGCAGTCTGACGGCAAAGGAGGAGCCATGTGAGGAGGGGGGCTTTCTGCAGACTCTGCACCCCCACCAGGACACCCAGGTAGGGGCGGCTGGGGAACAGGCCGGCCAGGCCTCTTCCTGAACGATGTCTTCAGGGCCTGAGGAGAGGGAGCTGGGTGTCCGCCAGGGGCCCTTGAGGCCTGGGCCTTGGCCTAAGGAAGGGAGGTGTAGACACATGTTGGTGGCACAGGAGCATCTCTATCACGGCAGATCCCCAGGGAGGAAGGCAGTTCGCGAGGGCTAGTGTGATGAGTGCAAGGATGGAGATAGAGCTGCTGCTGGTATCCCAGGCGGTGGGTGCCAGGGAAGGCGGGCAGAGGTGCAGTGTTCGCAGAGCCCTCAGGCCGCAGCAGAGGGCTGCCTCCTGGAAGGCTGGACCAGCACTGTCCAGGCTCCCCACTGGCCA
Source organism: Dipodomys ordii (assembly GCF_000151885.1). Lineage (NCBI taxonomy): Eukaryota > Metazoa > Chordata > Mammalia > Rodentia > Heteromyidae > Dipodomys > Dipodomys ordii. Next base: position 1,120,764 of record NW_012267333.1, on the reverse strand, counting down.
CACTTACAACCTGGACACTCTGGCTTCTCCTTAGCCCAAAAGGCCATCGGATTAATTACAGGAGGTAAAGGATTTGGTGAGTCAGTATTCATTGAGGCCTGACTCAGGCCCTGTGCTTCCAGCTCAGATACAGAGGTGAAACAAACACATCTGGGTATTGGCCTCTAGGAATGTGTTTTCTAGTGAGGGACAAAAATCTTGGTAAAAAAACAAGTTACAATGGAGTGCAGGACAGAGGCAGGGAGAACAAAGAGTAGAGGGGCTGCCAGCTGGCCCCTTGCTAGACATGGAGCTTGGATCTGAACCCACATAGCAGAGCCAAGCCGAAGTCTCAGGTCGGGGGCAGGCCAGCCACTTTACCAGGAAGAGACAGACAGGCTTGGGGTTGAACTCTAGCCCTACATCTCCCCAGACAAGTGACTCAGTTTCCTTATCTGTAAAGACAGGCTTCATGAGGTACTTCCAGGAGTACAGGGGTGAGGGAACAGTGGAAGGTGACAGTGGACTTGGCGGTACGAGGTGTATGCGCAGAATGTGGCTGCTGCTGCTCCACAAAGCAGAACATCATCCTGTCCTCTTTGTAGCACTTTGTTCTTCACATAAACACACTGCACATCCCAGTGAGCAGGATGCTGGTTGGGATGGGACCAGGAGTGCTCTGACCGCCCCCCCGCCCCCCGCCTTTTTCTCCAGGGCACCTGCCATCAGTGGCCAGTAACCATCCTGTCCTTCCGTGAATTCACCTACCACTTCCGAGTGGCACTGCTGGTGAGCATGGCCACCTTGCCCCAAGGTCTCTGGGTGCAGGGTGGGGCTTAGGGGAAAGGTACGGGGGCTCTGCAGAGTCTAGGGCAAGGCTTATCAACAGAAGGGTCACCTACCTGTACCCCTAGAGCTACCTCACCTGTCCCACTGCCCTTCCACCCAGGGCCAGGCCAACTGCAGCTCAGAAGCCCTCACACAGCCAGCCACAGACTACTACTTCCACTTCTACCGCCTTTGTGACTAGCTGCGCATGCGTACTGGGCCAGGTCTCTGCCCTCCACACTGGATGTCATGGTGTAACACTGGAGCCTGCGGCTGCCCAGCTCTCGGCCGCTCGCCCTCACAGACCTCCCTGACTGGGGAAACTGGAAGTCTTCACACTGGAGCAGCTGTGCCTGCTGGTGGCCCTCGATGAGAGGGAGTGGGAGAGACAAATAATCCATGTCCTGAGCCTGCCTGCCACCACCTCTACCCAGGAGGTCTAGACCCACTGGCTGGCAGGGGGCAGGGGGCAGCTGTGGCCCTGACTTACTAGGATCCACCCTCCCTGCCTCCGCTTCTGAGGTGGGAGGAAAGACCCGCCAGGAACTTGGGCCCACCCCTACAAGACCTGGCTGGACCCCAGAGTCCATCTTGAACAGACAGCCCTTGGTGCTGTTCCCCAGGGGATGGCTGGGTAGTGGACCTTTTGGGTTTGACTGTTACTCTAGACTTGGCATTCTAAGCTTTAAGAGCTTGGTCCCAGGCATTCCCAGGGCAGCCAAGATCAGCCCCACAGGGCTGGAGACGACTGTGCCTGATGAAACCACCCCCAGTCCTGTGCAGGCCTCAGGGGAGGGAGGCAGTAAGCCAGGTAAACCCTGCACCCTGAACTTGGCATGTCCTCAAAGGGGACAACCTGCATTCCTGGGGGCTCCTAGAGCGCACTGTGGCCCGTCATTCTCTCTGAGCAGAGGAGCAGGAATCCCTGCAAGCAGTCAGCCGGGCCTGGGCTGGTGGGTGGATGCAAATAACTGTCATTAATGAGGTCATCACTAAATGCACTTAAACCAGGGCCAGAAGGGGCGGAAGGCTGGAGCTTTGGGGCGACACCCACCACGACAGGGCTGCAGCACTGGTCCCTGCGAGGAACCTTGGCCACCCATTGCATCCCAGTGCAAGGCTGGCTTCTCCCTCCACTCTGGCCTGCCAGTGACCTTGTCTCCGAAATCTAGAGGCACCTTTTGCTAGGCTTGGAGTCAGGCTGGAAAGGCTCAACAGTGCCCACCTCTGCCAGGAGCAGAGTGGTGGGTTTCGGCTTAGGAAGACGTTTCTTATCAAGTGCCAACTTCATTCACCATTTCCTTACCAGGGCCCCAGAACATTCTGAGGCCACAGGCAGGCTCATAGGAGAGCGTGGCAGTCACTTAGCCACCTCTGCGTTGGGGTCAGAAGCGGGCCAGGGAGTGGCCGTCCTTGCCCTGTGGATGTCTTGCCATCTCTTTGGGAACGAGGCCTTGCTGCTCTCCGACTTCTCGTTCTCTGCTCTGAGTGGGAGCTGGGGGCCCTCTTCTGCCACAGATCTCAAAGCACTTATCTTCAGGACAGGGAAACTCCCGAGGGGCTCAAGGACAGCAGGGTTCCCTTGCAGCCTTGTACCCCCCACGTGGCGCCACCTCCTTCTGCCATAGGAACTGTACGACTCCCGTGCCTCCTGCCAACAGTGCCTTCAACTGCTTAACCCCATGTCCACGAACCGGATGATGGGGTTTCCTCACTAGAGGGGTGTTCTTGGATTGCAGCCCCTCAGTCCTTAACTGGAAAGTGACCCTCCGCTGCCCCCTGGAGTCCATCTGGACACAGAGAGCCCGGGTCCCATGGCAGCTGGCTGTTCAGCCATGCCTGAGGAAGGGTCCTCAGTGCAAGAATTGGGGTCAAGTCCGGGCTCCAAGCTGCTTGAGGGGGTCAACCCTGGACCAAAGTTGCCTTAAGCCCAAGGTATAAAAGGGCTTCAGGGAAGGTGAGGGGCCACCGGCTGGAGGCGATCTGCCGGGCCAGCCCTCCGGAGGTCCCCCTGGCCACCCTCCCTTCCTCTCTCCTCTCTGGCATGTACTCCTGCAGGCCCTGGGCTAATTCCCTCCTAGCTTCAAGCTGTACATAAGGCTTCCCAGCAGAGCCCCTGCCCACACATCCCCTTAGTGATGCGTGCATGCACAGAGCGCCCCTAACTCCCAGGCTTCTCCCTGAGCCAGCGCTGACTCATATTTATCACGTACCCAGTCTGACTCTGAGGTGGGCAGAGGAAAGCCGAGGCCTGCTTGCTCCCTGTCTCCCTGGATTGTCCTTTTCTGAAGGAATATACATATATAAATAAATGTATAAATACTGCTTTGTATCTGAGCTCGCGTCCTCTCTTCTTGCAATTGCTTTGGTGCGAGAGGGCATCACCTGAGGGGCTGGAGAGCTTCATTACAGGACTGGATTCAGAGACCCGTGCCCCAGCCACCTCTCCTTGGCATACCTTTCCTGCCATGGACCACCTGTCTGCCCATGGAAAAGCAGCCTCAGGACTGAGCCTAGTAAAGTCATTCAACCCGAAGCAGGATGGTGGGGCTCTAAGGAGATTAGCCCAGCACAAACTGACAGATGTTCACAGAAACAACTGAAGAGGGTAGGTAGGCCCAGATCTTTCCTATCAACAAGTAAGCCTTAAAGTCCAGTGACCAGATATCCCAGCCACGCAGCCCTTGCCCCGAGACAGACCCACACGTGTAAGGTGGGTCTGGGACAGTCTTGTGGGCCCGACCAACCCACCGACACCCAGAAAGGACAGGAGATAGGACTGTCCCACATCTGCTTTTATTGGAGTCAGCAGGTGGGACCCTTCCAGCAACAGTAAAAAAATTAAATTACAAAAGCAGGGATTCAGTGAAGCCATCTGGTGGGTACCTGTAAAAAGGCAGGAGTATCCAGATGAGCCCAAAGACCCCCTTCTTCCCACTTCTTTATCTGAGATCCTATGCTCCTTGGACAAGGCTGACAGGTGCATGCGGGGCAGGGAAAGAGCACATGTGCCCAGGGTCACCATCCATGCCAGTGAGTCTGGACCATGAACTATGAAGTCTTGCAGGTGAGAGCCTGCTTGAGTTGTGGCTCGGGGAGGCTTCTCAGGGCTGTACCCCAGGGTCCAGCGTGTACCACCTTGTCACCACTCACCGTGGGGGCTCATACGTAGATGCCAACCCAGAGGAGGAGGAAGAGGACTCCAAAGCCCATGAAGAGTGAGGCCACCAAGGAGATGAGGAGCTCTTTGTAGATATCCCGAGTGTACTTGGTGGAGGTAACCTCATAACTGGGCAGGGCTGCTAAGGAAAAGCACTGATGGACTGCGGATGCAGGAGGTTGTCTGCTAACACCTCTATAAAATAGAGGCTGAAGGCTTTCTGAGAGGTTTGTCTGGTTTGGTATAGCCAAGAGATAACCTGAGAGCTGGTACTCCATACTATCATCATCTGTGAGATCAGACCCCCAAAGGCAAGGTCACTGGTCCCAGGTCATACAGCTCATGGGTGGTGGAGCCAGGACAAGCTTTCAGACATGCGGACAGCTGAGCATATTGTTGTTTTTTTTTGTGGGGGGCAGTCCTGGGGCTTGAACTCAGGGTCTGGGCACTGACCCTGAGTTTCTTTTGTTCAAGGCTAGCACTCTACCACTTGAGCCACAGTGCCACTTCCGGCTTTGGAATCGAACCCAGGGCTTCATGCATGCGAGACAAGTACTCTAAGCCACATTCCCAGCCCTGAGCACACTCTTCCTTATTCCAGCCTCAGCTCCTCTAGGCCAGCCTTCAGCTCACTGAAGTCTGAAGAGCAAACTGAGCTCATTCGAACTTGACAAGTAAGAGCATGACCCATCTGTTTCTCTTCTCCCATCTCCACCCCAATGTACCAAACTAGCAGGGCCCATGGACTTCACATGGTTTCTTCCTTAGCTTCCCACATCACTGATTCTGGCCCACTGACTACTCAATAAAAGGATACACGAAGAACCAGGCAGTGAAGAACATGCCAATGGCCAGAAGCACCACGGTCAGATGGGGGAAGACAGCTGGGTTGACGGGGCTGGTGTATCTGCTCATGGCCTCGAGCTCCTAGGAGAGGGCAGATCAGAGCTGTCACAGAATCCCATGGTTTCGATCCGAGGACACTGGAGCACTCTTGTGCCGCTGGGACGGCCAGAAGCTCATTTCAGTTTGGGAAATGTGGGATTCCTTTAAGAACAGACATCGAGCAATTCATTGTTGGAATGACAAAGACAATGGTATCTTGAAGCAGAGGTGGCACCTTCTCTGTGGTATAAGACAAGAGACAGCTGGGAATCACAGGCTTTGACACAAGTGGTTAGCTGCAGATCAATGGTCCTTAGCAATTTTGGAGCCCAATGTCCACTATGAAAAGGTGATAGATGGTATGGACTCTGGTATGGACTCTGCCTGGGGCAAAAACAACACACACACACACACACACACCGTACCTACCATTTCCAGAGCTTTATGCATCCATGTCTACAAACTCCACGCTACTATCCTTGCTGTAAAGCAGAGCCTAGACCAACACCCAGATGACCACTTCTAATTCAATTGCACAATGCTCACTACACAGTTATGGAATCTTAGGATCTACTAGCAAAAGCCATCAGTTAAAATTCTTACTCTAGATGTGGCACACTCCACAATTCTTTTTTTTTTTTTGGGTCCGGTCGTGGGGCCTGAACTCTGGGCCTGGGCACTGTCCCTCAGCTCTTCAGTTCAAGGCTTGCGCTCTACCACTTGAGCCACAGCACCACTTCCAGCTTTTTTCTTTTTGCTTATGTGGTGCTGAGGAATCGAACCCAGGGCCTCAGGCATGCAAGGCAAGCACTCTACCACTGAGCCACCTTCCCAGCCCTACTCCACAATTCTTGCCATGTGATGATGCATTGCACCATCCAAGATTCTACCATCAAGGCCAACTGCAGATGTTCTTCCACTGTTTGGATCTCTGGAACTGGGAGCTAAAATAAACCTCTTCTTAAAAAAAAAATAATTCTGTGTCTACTGAATCATCTGAGTCTGAGTAAAGTGGTTATAATAAAGTCTGTTTCACAGGACTGCTGTATGATTTAAGAAAGATGATGAATAATGACGCATCGAGTTCAATGCTTGGTATAGAGTAGTTTGCTCAATAGGGGTTTGTTTTTGTTTCCTTCCTAAGGTTGCCAAATCGATTATGAGATAATGCCTGTGAAAGAGGGCTATAAACGTAAAGTTCTGTACAAATGTTAGCTTTCATTGTCACCCATCAGCCAATGCTGTGAAAATCCAGAACATAACAACTCTACAAGAAGTAAATGGACCCCATTGTTCTAAGAGACACAAGAATTCAATTCAGTAAACAATTATGTCCCCCTGACCCCCCTCAAAGCGATAAAGACAATTGCTGTCCTTTATTGAGCTCCCAGTTGCAGGCCCTGTGTTTGGCACTGAGAATACAAAGATGAATAGACATCATCCCAGAGCTACAGGCACGTCGGACGGTAGTCACTAGGAGGCGTGGCAGATCACAAAGAAGTCCATGAAACGTGGCACTAAGTCTGCAGACTGGGCGATCCTAGGAGACCGGGGCCAAGTGCCTCACCGAAAAAAATGACATTTGCCCGGGACCTTGTAGGATGAGTACGAGTTCAACAGGGGAATCTTTCCAGACAGAGATCACAGATCACAGGAACCAGAAATACAAACTCAAAGGGACTTACAGAGCTTCGCACACCCCTCACCCTAACAGTCCCGAAGACGGTAAACTCAGGGCGATGTAAATTTCAGCCCGAGGAGTCCCAGGCCTTTCCCGCCCCACACCCCAGCTCAAGCCGGGGGGTTCCAGCAGCATCCCGCCCTCCGAAGCCGTCTGGGGCCTCCGCGAAACAACGCGCTGTGGGTGGGACGCTCAGTAGTCGCGGACCACAGCCCCGTCGGGAACTCCCTCAGCCCTCTCACCATTTTGCCCTGCTCAGTGGAAGCTGCGTCTCTGCCACCGGAAGAACACGTCGGCAGGAGCAGGCGCCTAGCCTAGCTGGAAGCGGAAGTGTCTCGCGCGAGTGGCATTGTGGGAATTGTAGTCCTGAGTTTCTAGGTGTGGTTGGAGCTGGGGCTGTGGAGGCCTACCTGGTGTAGACGGAGCGGGGATTAGGCGGTGGGAAACGGTAGGACAGGATCGCCGAGAGAATCAGCTGTCTCCGAAGTAAATGCCGTGAACACGGACTCCGAAAGGGCGGGCAGTGTACTACCCTCCCCAGAAGGCTGTGCGTGGCGTGCAGGTCACGTGACGGCAGCGCGGGCTTTGGAAGACTGTGGAGTGTGAGCGGCGACCGGCGGCCCTGCGGTAGAACGGGGCTTCAGACCGTGCCGGACGTCGCCGAGCCCAGCGCTACCTGCCGAGGTCTCGCGCCCCAGAAGCCAGGTGAGACCCCACGAGGGGCGCCTCCGACCGAGCCGGGGGCCGCCGGGCGCCGGGCACCACGGGAGCCGGGCTCCGGCGCGCGCGGGATTCGAAGTCGGGAGGCCCCGCCACCTGTTGCAGACTTCCGAACCTCTCTTTTCTTCCACTTGGAAGAGGCTAATGGCTTCCACCCGACGGGGTCGTAGTGTAGTTTTCCGTGTGCTTGGAACTTCTGAAACTTGGCTTCCTTCCTATGCCAGTGAGGCGTAAACCGACAGACCATTGTTTTCTTTGTACACACTGAAGAGAGAAGCCAGGGTGAGGTATCCGTGAGCCGAAGGATCCTCCCCCACCCCGCCTTTCTTTTCTTTTTTCTTTTCTTGATATTGGGGAAACTTTCGAATTTTCCCAACAGCATCAGCAAGGCTTAAGCTCGGGGGTTGGGGTGCGGGTGGGGGGGTGTCCTCGTGGATCACACATCCTTTCATAAGATGTGATTAACACCACAATGAAAAAATTATGGACCAGTGTGTTCCCATTGTACCCACTTCACAGACGAACAGGTGAACGTTATTATGTAGAAGGCATGACCTGGAAAAAGTGTGTGTGCCCGTACTGAGACTTGAATTCAGGGCCTAGGTGCTGCTCCTTAGCTTTAAGGTAAAGGCTGGTACTCTCCTTGAACCACAGCTCCATTGTCTGCTTTTTGTTGGTTAGTTGGAGCTGAGTCTCTGTTAGACTGGCCTTGAACTTCCATCCTTAGATCTCAGCCTCCTGAGTAATTAGGATTAAAGATGGGAGCCACCAGTGTCCAGCTGCAAAACATTTATTTTTGGGATCCTAAAGTCAGGTGTAATGACCAAGAGACAGAACTTTCCGCAGTCTTTGTCCTCATTCAGTAAGGGAGAGCCCTGTGGAGGACTGGTGGTAGTGTGCTTGAAAATGGTAAGAGCACTTGCAACTGAAGTAGTTCAATCCTCAGAAGCAAAAAAGTTTTAAGAAAATTAAAGCTGAGAGAGAAGAGTGGAAACAATTGATATATTGGCACGTGCCATTAGAGTACAAAATGACTTTAAGTTGCACACTGGAAAATCCTTTTTACTAGGTTACATACTTAACAATGTGGATTTTTAAAACTTATTTTCATTTTTTAAAAAAAGTTGTGTTTTCAGGACACCACTGGCTCAAGTCTGAAGCCTAGCTACTCAGGAGGCTGAGATATGAGGATCTCTGTTCAAAACCAGCCTAGGCAGACAAATCCAAGAAACTCATCTCCAATTAACCATCAAGAAGTTGGAAGTAGAGTCATGGCTCTAGTGGTAGGGTGCCAACCTTGAACAAAAGCCAAGCAAAAGTGTAGTGCTCTGAGTTCAAGCTCCAAATACCAGTGTGCACACACACAAAGTTGTTCATTTAAAGAAAATGTATAGTGAATAAAAATTCACATTTTGGTTGTAATTGGCAAAAATTGTGAGTGTGCTTTGGAAAGTTCTTTTTTAAAAAAAAAATCTGTGTGGTACTGAGGAATCTAATCCAGAGCTTCATGCATGCTAGCCAAGCACTCTACCACTAAGCCACCTTCCCAGCCCAGGAAAGGACTTCTCAAAGAAAGATTTGGTAGAGGGCCTGCGCCACGGAAATGCTGAATGACCACAGCATACTAGCCCCTAAATCAGAGCCTTGGGTGGGGTAGTGTAATTACCATGATACCATATTTGCACTGTGGTGGGGAGAAAATACAAAGGGAATTCCCAGGAACATCCTAATAAAAGTCAGGACTCTAATAAACAAAAGGGGATGTTGAGGATAATAAAAGCAGTGTATGAGACAACCCCTCCCCTCCCCATTCAGATATGTTGTTCTTGCTAATCCCTTGAGGATGCTTTATCAGTCAGAGCTTCCTAGGGAAACAATTTCCATACACATTGAATTTGCTTAACTGATACTAATGCTGTTCTTTAGGGCTGAGCTCTACCATTAAGGTCCCTGGACTGCTAATGCTGAACCATGAACTCTTCCTGTCCTTGGTGCATACTTACGTAGCAGTATGCTGGTGTATGCCATCGCCTTGTCTACAAAACCTTTGAAGTTTTTTATTTTTATTTATTTATTTTGCCAGTTTGGGCGCTGAACTCTGGGCCCGGGCACTGTCCCTCAGCTCTTCAGCTCAAGGCTAGTGCCCTACTACTTGAGCCACAGCACTACTTCTGGCTTTTTTCTGCTTATGTGGTGCTGAGGAATCGAACCCAGGGCCTCATTCATGCAAGGCAAGCGCTCTTACCACTGAGCCACCTTCCCAGCCCATGGATTTAGATTTCTCATTAGAGTTTTTTGTTTTGTTTTGTTTTGTGTTGGTCTTGAACTCTGGGCCTAGGTGCTGTCCCTCAGCTCTTCAGCTCAAGGCTAGTGCTCTACCACTTGAGCCACAGTGCCACTTCCGGCTTTTTTCTGCTTATGTGGTGCTGAGGAATCGAACCCAGGGCCTCATTCATGCAAGGCAAGTGCTCTACCACTGAGCCACCTTCCCAGCCCGAAACCTTTGGAGTTTTTTAAAGAATGAACTTGAAAACAGTATCTCATTCCTCTAAGCACCCAAATCAGTTTCTGTTCTTAGTAAGCCTTAGTACTGAGTGACTGCTAAAGTGTAAGTATCTTGAGCATAAGGGGTCTGGTCTTGTTCATCCTCTCATCTGCTTTGTTGGCTTGGTGCCTTTTTTGGGGGGGCAGAGAGGGAGTGATAAATTTGATTAGACGTGAAGTTGATGGGATAGCACCATTTATAGCCCTTGCTCCTTTTGTATCCTTAAAGTTCTCTTGCTCATCTGTTTTGTAGCGACCCCTCTGTGTTGCCATGGGAATTCAAGGTCTGGCCAAACTAATTGCCGATGTGGCCCCCAGTGCCATCCGGGAGAATGACATCAAGAGCTACTTTGGCCGCAAAGTGGCCATTGATGCCTCCATGAGCATTTATCAGTTCCTGATCGCTGTTCGTCAGGGTGGGGATGTACTCCAGAACGAGGAGGGGGAGACCACGAGCCACCTGATGGGCATGTTCTACCGTACCATCCGCATGATGGAGAACGGCATCAAGCCGGTGTACGTCTTTGACGGCAAACCACCGCAGCTCAAGTCAGGCGAGCTGGCCAAACGCGGTGAGCGGCGAGCTGAGGCAGAGAGGCAGCTGCAGGAGGCTCAGGCGGCCGGGGCCGAGGAAGAGGTAGAGAAATTCACCAAACGGCTAGTGAAGGTCACTAAGCAGCACAACGATGAGTGCAAGCATCTGCTGAGCCTCATGGGAATCCCATATCTGGATGCCCCCAGCGAGGCAGAGGCCAGCTGTGCTGCCCTGGTGAAAGCCGGCAAGGTCTACGCTGCGGCCACTGAAGACATGGACTGCCTCACGTTCGGCAGCCCTGTGCTGATGCGACACCTGACAGCCAGCGAGGCCAAGAAGCTGCCCATCCAGGAATTCCACCTGAACCGGATTCTGCAGGAGCTGGGTCTGAACCAGGAGCAGTTTGTGGATCTGTGCATCCTGCTGGGCAGCGACTACTGTGAGAGCATCCGGGGCATCGGGCCCAAGCGGGCTGTAGACCTCATCCAGAAGCACAAGAGCATCGAGGAGATCGTGCGGCGGCTTGACCCCAACAAATACCCTGTGCCGGAAAACTGGCTCCACAAGGAGGCCCAGCAGCTCTTCCTGGAACCTGAGGTCCTGGATGCAGAGTCTGTGGAGCTGAAGTGGAGTGAGCCAAATGAAGAAGAGCTGGTCAAGTTCATGTGTGGTGAAAAGCAGTTCTCTGAGGATCGAATCCGCAGTGGGGTCAAGCGGCTGAGCAAGAGCCGCCAAGGTAGCACCCAGGGCCGCCTGGACGATTTCTTCAAGGTCACCGGCTCTCTCTCCTCAGCTAAGCGTAAGCAGCCAGAACCCAAGGGGGCTGCGAAGAAGAAGGCCAAGACTGGGGCAGCGGGGAAGTTTAAAAGGGGAAAATAAATGTATCTCCCACATCGTCCCTCTTTAACCCCAGAATGTCTGCCTTAGACCCTCCCAAGAGCTAGAGCTAGCACCTTCCATGGGGCGGGGAGGGGATCCCATTGCTTTGCCAGTGCTACCCTTCTCAAATGCATTTTTCCCCCCTTTTCACTTGATTTTATGGCAGGAAGGCCACGGAGTGCTTTTTATTTTATTTTCTTGGTTTAGCTCAGGAAAGTGTGTTAGGCTCAAGCCACTTCTCAGGCAGCTTAATGGACACTGGACCCGTTGTTACATGAAAAGTTTTAAAGAAAAAAGACAGCTAAACAGGCATGAGTATATGGAGAGGCCTTCCTGGTTGGCCAGCTGTGGCTGATGGGAAGGGATGGCAGAACGTGCCTGCTTCTTTCTCATCTACAACCTGCCTTCAAAGAGCCCTCAAGAAGGTCCTAGTCTAGCAGATCGCAGAAAACAAGAGACAAGCAGAGCACAGTAGTCTGTCATGGGTAATAAAGGTTGGCTTACAGTGGCTGAGTTGAGCAGAAACTTGAACTTGCTATTCAGAGGAGTAAATGTTCTGTGGCCTCTTTGAGGCATCTGCTGAGTTGAAACCTCGGGATAAGACGTTGGTTTGCATGTGCTGTTTTTGTTTTGAAGATAGGAAGAGAAAAATAAATAAAATTGCATTAGTTGTCAGATGTCCTATTCTTTGAGGACTTTTATATTGCCCTTCTAAAATAAGATAGGTTGGGATTCATAGGCAGTTTGAGAGTGACCACGAGGTGGCGCTGTGCCCCACACAATTGCTGTGGCAGTTGTGCGTCCTTTAGAGGATGCCTAGTTTATTTTGCTGAGCGGAATTTGAATAAGTTGATTTCTAATGTCCCACCTACTTGGTGAGGTAAAGAAGCTCCTTTGGGAAAGCTTTGTAATTTACATCAACCAGCTCCTAACAGCATTTATTTTGCCAGTTTCTAAGTTAGACTCCCATTCAGAAACCAGTCTGTGATATGTGAATTCAGGTCAGTTTCCTAGAAATGAATGTTTTGAAAATTTTAGTCCTCAGAGTTTGGTGGGGAGCTAGCTTCTAGTTGTTTTTGTTTTCGAACATAGTATCATTGCTGTTTGAAGGGAATTAACAGTCCAAAATGTGTGTCGACATCCAGTGCACAAAAAACTAACACCATTGGTTCCTGATCTTGGTGGTGGTTTTTATCAATTGTGGGCTTGAACTTGGGGCCTTGGCACTCTCTCTGTGCTCTTTTGCTTAAGGCTAGCACATTTATTTTGAGCCACAGCCACTTCAGTCTTCTGGTGGTTAATTGGAGCTAAGAGTCTCACAGACTTTACTGCTTGGACTGGCTTTGAACCACGATCCTGAGATCTCAGCCCTCTGAATAGCTAGGATTACAGGTGTGAGCCACCGGCACCTGGCTTGGTTTCTAACCTTTTAGTGAAGGAAACAATTGTCCAAGTGAAACCTTAGGTAAAACCTCAGGATGAACTTTAGCTAACGCAGGATAGTTTCTCAACAATGGCCCTGTAACAAGATTGAAGTCCTCCAAGAGATACATTCTACCCAGGGCAGGAACTTGGGTCACTTGTACTTCAGAATTTTTTTTCTGCCAGTCCTGCGGCTTGAACTCAGGGCCTGGACACTGTCTACACTTCTTTTGCTCAAGGCTAGCACTCTACCACTTGAGCCACAGCACTACTTCTGGCTTTTTTCTGTGTATGTGGTACTTAGGAATTGAACCCAGGGGTTCGTGCATGCTAGGCAAGTACTCTGCCACTAAGCCACAGTCCCAGCTCTGTACTTAGAATTTTTAATTAATTTTTGGTGAGAGTACTGGAGCTTGAACTCCAGACCCGGATTCTTGTAGGTTTTTCATTCAAGGCCAGTGCTATACCACTTGAGCCACTGCTTCCTTTCCTATTTTTTAAATAGTGGTTAACTGGAGATTAGCCTCATGGACTTTCCTGCCCCAGCTGGCTTCGAACCATGATCCCTAGATCTCAGCCTCCTGAGCAGCTAGGTGTGAGCCACTGATAGCCAGCTTAAGCTCCATTTTCTGACTCAGGTTATTTGGGTATAAACCTGTAGTAATGGTGGTGGGCACTAAGGGGAGATCAGACATCACCCCCTCAGCACAGCAGTGCCAACTGGCAGTACTTTTTCTTAAACTGGAACTGCTTGGTCTTCTAAAAGTCTGTTCACCTATAGCTCTGCACAGGTTCCCTGCAGGATCACACCTGCCTAGAAAGGTTCCATTGTTTTTGCTCAAAGCTATTTTAGTAGGCACTGCTGTGGAGTCATTGTGTTTGCAAAGATTAAGGCAAGTAGGACGTAGGGAAACCAACCACACAAACTGGAAACGTTGACAGGGTGAGCATGTGGAGGAGGCAGTGATGCCCATGAAAGCTGGCAAGGGGGTCTAAGCAGTCCAGTTCCTACAGATATTAGGAGAAGGACATGTCTTTGCTTCTGACCTATGTGTTGGCATGGAGAGTCCTGGTCCTCACTCTACCCATAATAAGGCTTCCAGAAGGGGCTTTGGGGTGATGATGGTTGTTTGGAAAGAAACACACAGGTGAACACAAGAAATCTAGGGAACATGGCAACAAGCAGCATGGATTTTTAAACAAATAGTTTTTATTTGGTCAAAATTAACTAATTTTTTTTAGCTTCATCAGGATAAGTGGTAACACTAACACAGAGAAGACACTGACATTGGATCCAATTTAAAGAAAACACCTCAAGATAGCAAAAAGGGTAAAGTCATTAAAAATAGTTTCAGAAATCAGAGTTCTAAAACTGAGGTGAGTGCAATGTCCCGTCACCATCTATGACCCAGGGTCAGCTTTTTCTCTTGAATCCTATTCTCCTCTGCAGTCCATCTGAGATTGCCCACTTCACCATTCTTAGTCTTTCGTTATTCCATGGCCCTTGTGGCCATCTGAGGCCACGCAGGTGAAGGCCGCCGGGAAGGCCTCAGTGGTTTAGGTGCTTTGAAGACCTGGTCTTGGCACAGTAGAGCAGGTGCACTAGTGTTTGCTCTGACTGGTGGCTTGCGCCAGAGCTAGCTGGCATGGCAGGCTGGTGGCCCCACTGACACCCCAGGTGGCAGGGAACAGGAATGTGGAGGGATGAGCACCTGTTCTGGAGGGAAATATCCAATGAAAGCACAATTGTTCAGTTTTGCTTCTAATTTTTCTACCCAGCCTATTGCAAACCAATTGCAGGGCCAACTTTCAGCAAAGACGAACTCTTCTGCCACCCGCTGTCCCATGCCCGGTTCTGTCAGATGTCTAACTCCGGCAGCCTCGTGCCCAATGCTGACTCTGTCACTTCCATCCCAACTGCCTGCCCGTTACCTACAAAACTCAAGATGGCTCTGCTTTTGTCTTCTAGCCTGTTCTTTTCTACTTTTCTCATAGTTAACAAGCTTAGATTGTTTGAACAGGCAAAGAAATATCTTCACCTGGACTGTAAGGCTGTGGAATTTGGGGTGCAGGGGAGAGTGGTTGCTGATACTGGGCCCCTGGGAGTTAGGTCAGACTCGAGGCACATTCCTATGTGTGCTCTTTGGGGAGAGACGTTCCTTATCTTTCTGGACTGGAAGATTAGGCAGACTATTTTAGTGTTAGACAGATATGCTTTGGAAAAGGCTATCCTAAATTCCTATCTGGTCTCCAGAATAAGATACTGAGCGAGAGTGGACAGAGACCTCTGACTACAGCGACAGTCACAAACCAGTGTTTAAACTTAGTACAACTAGGAAGTAGTTTGCTTAACCCAACACTCCTAGTAACGCTATAATTTAGGAGATAAAAACTGTTTCTGCTTACCGCCCTTACACTTGGACTTTATGACAAAAAGTCATAAACTTTTCTTACTTGTGCTTACTGTTATTTTATTAAACTTGGAATTACAGGTTGGGCAGCAAATGGAAACAAGGGGAGCCCCATTTGTTTCTGGGGAGGAAGAAAACTCTTCCCCTCTCCTTGCTAGGAGCATTCTCCCAGTCTTGACAGATGTCTGTTCTAAGCAAAGGTTAGAAGTGGATCAAGGGGATTTTTCATTCCCAGTGACTCTACCATCTGCTTGGCAAAAGAACATGCCTGCCATTCCCTCTGGAACCAGATGCAACACGAGAGCAAAACCAGTAGTGCCAGGATCATCAGCTGAATGACTCCCAAACCACACTCCTGGTCTTTGCCCCACCTGCTTCTAAGGCTGGAAAATGGCTTCTGGCAACCCCAGCCAGATGTGGGTGACACCTGCCCAGGGTAGTGACTGAGTTCCCAGACAGGGAAGTTGGGTCAAGACTCAAAATTCTACACATGAATGCTTCAAAGCCTTTCTAGATCTTGCTATAAACATTCAGCTGCTCAGTCTCAGGTTAGCAAGTTAGGGGGGAGGGAGGAGAGGGAGACATGCCCCCTTTACATGAGTTCTGGGGTACATCTGCCTGACACTGGGCTCAGGAATTTCTGAACCCCTTCCCCTTTTACCCTTTGCTCACGAACTGCATATTACCAAAGTGGAGAAAAACAATCCTGGGCTTTGCTCAGGTGGTAGAGTGCCTGCCTTGCAAGCACGAGACCCTGAGTTACAACCCCAATACCACCACCAAAAGAAGAAAAGAAACAATTCAACAGACTTACACTCCTCCGGGGAGTTGTTGCAAGTGTCCCCACACCCCGCTAGTCATAGATCTGTGCCTCGCAGGCAAAGGGGTGAGGTCTGAGCACAGACCTTTCTGTCCCCGAACCCACCACCCCCCTCTGAACATAAGAACCAGTGGCTGAGTCCCTCGAGTCTCCCTCTGCTTTGGCTTCAGTCTCTTCCACACCAAGGGGTCTGTTACTGGTGAAGGTAGGCGTCCAGCCAGAGCTGCCCCGACTCCTTCAATGAGCTGCAGGCACACAGGGGTGGACAGTGAGTCAGCAGGTGGAACAGAGCCCACCAGCAGTGGAGAAGCCCTGTGACGTGGGCCATGCCACTCGACAGCCCCAGACAGCAGGCCCTGACCTGCCTTTGTCACCTTCCTGTCACCTCCCCCCACAGGCAACATCTCCCCCCCACCCCTGGCCCCCTCTGGCCAGCCAGTACTCACTGCACGATGTCGGCAAAGGCTGAGAGCAGAGGCTTGGACTGGTACTCGATGCCATACTTGGCACACAGGGACTGCACCAGGGGTGCCACTTTGTGGTAATTGTGTCGGGGCATTGTGGGGAAGAGGCTTCAGGAGGGCGGGAGAGGGAAGTCAGTGGCTGGTGTCCATCCCTCCCCCCTCACCCCCCCCCCCAGACCACGCTTGCTTCCCCTCCCCACTCACTGGTGCTCAATCTGGAAGTTGAGATGCCCGCTGAACCAGTCGTTGAAGGCGGACTGGTGGACATTGCATGTGGCCTGGAGCTGGAGGAGGTTGGGGAGAGTATGATGTGGTGTGAGAGGGAAAGAAGGGTTCCTTTCCACCCGGCAGCAGGATAGTGCCCATGACCCACAGGTTATTTTGCTGTTGTTTTGTCACCCATGGGGCTGAAACTCTGGGTGTGGGCGCTGTCCTTCAGCTCTTCAGCTCAAGGAGAGCGCTCAACCACAAGAGCCACAGCGCCTCTTCTGGTTTTCTGGTGGTTAATTGGAGATAAGAGTCTCACAGACTTTCCTGCCCAGGCTGGCTTTGAACCACGATCCTCAGATCCCAGCCTCTTAAGTAGCTAGGATTACAGGTGTGAGCCACAGGTGTCTGGCCCATGTTTTTATTAGTTCTACCCAGGTGTTCAGAGTAACTGTCCCTTACCTGTGTGGAGACCCAGTCCTTGTTCCGGTCATGATCAATGTGCATGGGAATGTGGTTCATCTGTGTCACCCACACGAACCAATTGCTCTCCAGGAACCTGGCAGGTAGACACCAAGAGTACAAGCAGAGCCCAAGGTTCCTACCCCTCCTCGGGTAGCTGACCCGGCCCTGTCTGCCTGTGCGAGCCAACTCCACAATCACCTCTGGCTAGGCCCAGCACCAGTACCTGTGCCTTCCCGTGCCAGCCCCTCCTGCCTTTCACACGCTACCTGACAATGAAGAATAGGCCCAGGAAGCCTTTCAGCCCCAACAACGGCATATACGTGAGGAAGACTCGGACATAGAAGGTGACCATCCAGGCTAAGTCCTGCGGTGAGAACATCAGAATGATTCTTCCCACCTCCCACCCCCCAGCCATCCCCCAGCCCCAGGCCAGCACCCTGCCACATTACATCTAGTGCCGATATACCTTTCTCCTGGTGGCACTGCAGCCCCTTGCCCACCACCTTCTCTAGGGCACATAGGGTCTCCCTGCCTCCAGCCCCTAACCTGTCTAACTGCTCACAGAAGGAGCATCCAGGACAAGGTACCATTTAAGCCAATCTGGCAAAGCCCCAACTCCTGTTCTGCACCATCAACCAAGTGCCAGTCTTCCCCCGACCCATTATACCCAGCAGGCCAGTGGCTCAGCTTCTCCCTCCCCTCCCAGCTTCTCTGCTCGGAGCCAACAGTTGGACTATCTCCAGCTCATCCTCCCCATCACTCCCTGAGGGCTCCAATATTCTGCCCAGCCCAGGAACATCGCAAGACAATGACTGCAGCGTTGGGGAGTCAGGTGATCTGCTGAGCCCAGGTCACACGGTCCTGCCTACAGAGGAGTACCTCACACCTACTTCTCCGATCTTGCTCTCAACTGGACCTGGAGCTGGGCAGTGCCACCTGCAGAGGCCCGGTCCCCTGGGGCACTGGAGAAGATAGAGGCCCACGGGCCCTGGATACTCACCACCCACTTCTTCCTCTGGACAACAAAGTAGAAAATATACCACTGGAAGTAGAGAGGCAGCAAGGCTGGAGGCCCGACTGGGGGGGAAAGGAGACAGGGAGGAGCTGTGAGCAGTGGCAGGGTCACACAAGGGCTGCCGTGCAAAGATGGTCCTCAGCACGGCTGCCCCGTCGCCCCTCCAGCAGCTCCAAGCCAACAGGCACCGAGGATGGGCACAGATACAAGCTCTCCAGATGGTGTCAGGAGTCAAGTGGGGGAGGAGTTCCCTTTTCCCAGTGGATGCTAGAGTTTGACATTTGGGCTTTACAAGTTTCTGCATTGGAAGCTTGGTCACTGTGGAACTAAAGGTCCACCTTTACAGGTGGACACTAGTGGGAGGGAATTAGATCACTGGGACCAATGAAACTCCTCCCATGTAAGCCCCTAGTCGATTGTCTTGGAGTAGGTTATTACAAACTCAAGGCCCAGGCTTAGTACATGGTCTTCTCCCACACCTTTGAAAGGACACTGTTAATACCTTCGGCACTGCCTGGGCCACAGCCTTACTGAGTCACCTGCCTTTATCCTGACTCCTCCACCAACCTCCATCATGCAGGTTAAGGGGCAGCAAAGTGTGTGTGTGTGTGTTTTGGGATGGACCTTGCTGACCCTTCCCAGCCCTAGAGATGCACCTGATGCTATCTTTAACCCTTCATTGCAATGTCCACTCACAGCTCCTATATCTTTTTTTTTTGGTTCTGGTCCTAGGGCTTGAACTCAGGGCCTGGCTGCTGTCCCTGAACTTTTGTATTCAAGATTCACATTCTACCATGTGAGCCACAGCTCCATTCTAGCTTTCTGGTGGTTAACTGGAGTTAAGAGTGTCACAGAGTTTCCTGCCTAGGCTGGCTTCGAACTGTAATTCTCAGATCTCAGCCTCTTGGATATCTAGGATTTCAGGTATGAGCCATCAGTGCCCAGTGACTCCTGCATCTTGATGTGCTCTGGATTCTAATATTCTTTCTTATAGAAGCCTCTATTCTACCCTCTTCCCTACCCACCTTTCTTAGTAGGAACCGTTGATGATAGTTTGGATAAATGCCTTCAAACTTATTTATTTATTTTGCCAGCCCTAGGCCTTAGGCTCTGTTCCCTGAGCTTCTTTTGTTCAAAGCTAGTGCTCTACCATTTGAGCCACAGCACCACTTCCAGCTTTTTCTGAGTAGTGTACTGGGGATAAAAGAGTCTCACTGACTCTCCTGCCCAGGCTAGCTTCCAACCATGATCCTCAGATCTCACCTCCTGAGTAGCTAGGGTTACAGGCATGAGCCACTTGAATCCAGCTGCCTTCAAACTTTTACTGGAGTTTTAAAGTCAAATTTCGTGGCATTATAGAGCAGACTTTCAAAGCAGGAACTACATGGCAGATTCTCGAAAGAGCTTAAGTGACAGCACAAAAGTCTTTTGCCCCATAGCCACAACAATTAGAACTACACCCTATCCGTTTACCCTGATATGACCTCTAATCTCTGCTGGACAAGGCTGAGCGCTTTAGCAGAAAGCCAGGTGTTGGCTGTTCACATGGATAATCCTAATGACTAAGGAGTATGAGATCTGATCATTGCACTTCAAAGCCAACCCAG
Organism: Dipodomys ordii; assembly: GCF_000151885.1. NCBI lineage: Eukaryota > Metazoa > Chordata > Mammalia > Rodentia > Heteromyidae > Dipodomys > Dipodomys ordii. Next base: position 1,101,142 of record NW_012267333.1, on the reverse strand, counting down.
GCAGAAACATCTGACATTCTTGTTTCGAAATAGCCAGCAAAAAGCCAGAAGTAGAGGTGTGGGAAAGCACCAAGTGGCAGAATGCCAGCAGTAAGTGACAAAGCCTAATTGAGAGCCCAAGGCCCTGAGTTCAAACCCCAGTATTGGTGCTTGTACATGCACGCACACACAGACAGGCACGGAGCTTCAATAGGAGGTCCCTACAGACTACTCAAGTTTCTCATGGGAGCAAGATTGAGACAAAAAGAACCCATTTGCCCCCAACACAATTGAGTACTAAAACTCTAGCCTGTTGCCTTTGCTCAGTGGAGAAGACATCTGCTCCCAAGTAGTTGAGGAGCCATGTCCTCCATATTCCTTAGCACCAGCTCCCAAAGGCCAACCCCCAGGTGACTGCAGCTACTCACTGAGGAAGAAGTACTTGTGCTGGTGGTTGTAGGGCATGTACTTTTTCTTTTGTTTCCCAAGCTGTGAAGCAAAGCAAACACAAGGTTAGCAGTTATCATTCATGGACCAGTCACTCTCTTCCCTCCTCATAACCTAGGCTTTTCCCTACTCAGAAGGTGAGGCCGATTGGAAGGTATCCACAGACCCAGCCTTAGGCCCATCACCTGGAGCAGGAGGCCTGGGCTGCCCTCAGTGAGGGTCATGTAGAGTACATTCGCAATGCTGTCTACAGGTCTTCTGGACTTGTCACATTTCTCTAAAGACTCTCTGTCCTGAGGTTCCCAGGCCCCCTCCCCCACACTTGCTATCTCCCATCTTGTAGTTATAGGACACCAGAGTCCGTAAGGAAAGCTGTCTTACCCTTGTGTGGGTATTTGATCTATGCCTAATCTCATCAAAATCTTTTGATCTCAAAGTAACCTACATAAAAAAAAAAATCCCTTGAAAGCTAAGCAAAGTAGAGCAAATACTTATGCAAAGGTTACTGAGCATAAGGAGTCACCTGAAAGTTCTGGCAAAGTGTTCCCCAGTGGGTAGTAGTTATTTTGTAAGCTGGGCCACAGAAGGGACAGGCTGAGGCTAGCAGACCAAATGGTCAGTGCAGAGCCCCTTTAGTGGGTTCCCATGTCTGCCTTTCTCCGTGGCTCCCACATTTCTTGTTCCAAGTAGTTTTGGTGACCAGGCAGAGTTCTGGCTTGTCCTCTCACATACAGAAAGCATTCTCAGGTCATTCACTAAAAACCTATGCTGTACAGGATACTTGAGCTAGACGGAGCATTCTTTGTGGGTGGTCAGATTCATTCGAACATTGGAGGCCTACTCTGCCAACTACTGTTCTTCACGCTGAGGGTACAGAGCTGAATGGTACCATGCCTGCCTATACAATGCTTGTAAATTAAGGGATGCAAGTTGCTTAAAAAAAAAACACTTGTAGACAGAGTTCAAAGCAACAGGAAACTGCAGACAGGAAACATGGACAGAGAAGCAGCAATTTGGAAAAGGTCCACAGATCTGACACCCATACCCCGACATGAATGTTATCAAGGGCCACCAATGTAAATGCTTAAGAAAGAGCATTTAAAAACAGAAGGAACTGGCTGGGAAGGTAGTACAGAGGTAGAGTGCTTGCTTTGCATGCATGAGGCCCTGGGTTCCTCAGCACCACATAAACAGAAAAAGGCAGAAGGGGCACTGTGGCTGAAGTGGTAGAGCGCTAGCCTTGAGCTGGAGTTGAGGGATAGCGCCCAGGCCCAGAGTTCAGGCCCCACAACTAACTAAAAAACAGAAAGAAAACAAAAAACAGAAGGAACAGCCAGAATGAAGGCTCTTGGGTTGTCCAAGACCAGAAAACTCAGGAGAAGCCAGGCCACACAGCACCTCACAGAAGCCTTGGAAATCAAGTCCAGAAGTGTTGCATGACCTGCTTTATGCTTTAAGAGGGTCTTCTGGCCAGATGTGTGGAAATGAATCACGGGGCAGATGTAGTTACAAAGCTCATCCTCACCGAGATACATTAGACTAGAGACTAGAGTTTAACATGGTTCATGTTCTACAAGTTCGTGTGTTGGAAGCTTGGTCAATGTGAAGCTATTGCGAAGTAATGAGACCTTAGAGGTGGATACTAGTGGGAGGGAATTAGATCTCCGGGGACCAATGAAATTATTTCCATGTAAGTCCCTAGTTGATTGCCTTGGAATGGGTTGTTACAAGAGCAAGCCTGCCCTGCCTTCCTTATCTCCTCGGGTGACTGTTCCTTACAGGTCCTTACTCTGCCACTGTCATGGCACCTGCATGACTTATAGAAACCAAATGGCTAGGGCCACCTCTCCTGAACTTTCAGGAGCTGTGAGCTAAATAAACCTCTTTTCTATAGAAAGTACCCAACCCTGGGACATTTTATTACAGCAATGGAAGATGGGCTAATACACCAGGGAAGAGGAGGTAGTAGAGATGCAGGTTTGATGGAGCTGCATCATATTCTGGAGGCAGGTAGGTAAGAGAAGGGAATGACGTCATCCCATCCTGAGCAACATAAACTGAGGGGAGACCCCACAGAGAAGTGCCCTCTTGGCATGAGCAGGGAAACGACTGTGTGAAGGGGCCTCCTCCACCACTGCTTCCTGAGATGGTCAGATGCCCTCACTGGATTTAGATCCCCAGAGGTCAGAAGGGTTCTGTTAAGGGCAGGGCCCTTCCACCTCCTTGTCATCCAGGAGAGGTAGGAGGTGTTGGGCAGATGCCAAGTTTGTTCCCCAGAGGGACCAGACCAAGCCCAAGCAACTTAGAGCAAAGACATGCTCTAAGAGGTAGGCTAGGAGGAAAAAAAAACGTGAGGAGATACTTTGGCTCCCCAATCATTCTGATTTTTCATGGTTGCAGACAGATATTCTCTGAAAACCCAGCACCAGCAAGCAGTGCAGGCAGTGGTAGGAGATTCCTTCCACTTGGCCCCTCTCCTTAGGAACCCCAGCTGATGTTGCTTTAAATAAGTAACCCATGCTTCCCTCAAAGCAGCTCTAGGATCCAGGAAGGGGGGGAGGTGGGGCTGGTAGGTAGCCCGTGCAGGGCTGACCCGCACACAGCACAGGACAGGAAACAAACTATAAAGAAGTTAATGCTTAGGAAAAAGAAGAGAAAATGAGATCCCGAGGGACAGGTAAGGCAGAAACCTCAAGCACTGAGTGCCTGGTGCCAGGACAGCCAGTGCTGCCAAAGCCTTTCTCCAGAGCTGTGCCTCAGGCCAGAGGGGAGAGTTGGGTCAGACTACCTTGAACTCATGCCTGAAACCCAAACATATCCCACAACCGATTAATTCCTGGCAAGCTGAAATGTCATTAGGTTGGGGGAAGGGATCTGGCAGAACTCTTGACGGCAGCATGGAACCTGGGGACAAAGGGTTTTTAATTAACTTTCTAAGGAACTCTACTGGCCTTTGGAACTTTTAACTGCTTATGCTTACTGAAAACTCATTAGGTCTCCTAATCATTTTTCCTTTGCTTGCTGCATTCTGGGATTTGAACTCAGGGCCTTGTGCTTGCTAGGCAGGCACCGTACCTGCATTCTGATTTTCACTCATAACCTCAGATAGTAAGTCATCTGGAAGTCAGGCTGAGCTCAGGAAGGTGGGAAGAAGCAGACTTCTCCCTTGGTACCATGGGATTGGTACCAGGATCCCCTGTAGGTGTTCCAATCTCTTCTACAAAGTGGCATCTTATTTGGAAATAACAGAAGTACAGCCTCCCAGGATACTTTACATTGAGTCCCATGAGGCTGGTGAGATAAGGCTTTGATTGGTTACTTTTTGTTTTTTTTTGTTTTGTGATGCCAGGGGTTGAACCCAGGACCTCACTCATGCTAGGCAAGCCAGACCACTCCCAATATACTATAAATCCTCTCTTGATTACTTACAATACCTAACACAATGTAAATGCTATGTAAATAGTTCTGTGTTAACAAATAATGACTAAAACATATCTGCACGTTTGATGAGATCCATGGTTACTTAAATGCACAGATGCTGACCCAAAACATATGGCTAGCCAGCTGTGCTCAGTGAAGGAATGTTCCAGGAACTGGGCATCATGGCAGAGTGAGACAGGTCAGGACTGACACAGCAGGAAATCTGGTGTAAGAGAAAGAAGCACCAAGCACTGGAGGGCGGGATGGGTGACACCTGCTCTGCAGCAGGGCGTCAGTCCCCTGGGAGGTGTCACACATCACCTTCAAGGATGAGCAGGGGCCTGCCCAGAAGTCTCTTGTTACTCTCTGGATCTTATGCAGCAAGTGGTTAACTATTTGCCAATGGAATTCACAGAGAAGGTTGGGTGATTCTCTCCTGGATGACCCTGGTCACTTCCCAAGGGCAAGGGTCTCAGCCAGCACAGCCCATTGTCATTATACACGACCAACAATGTTTTCCCCCAAAGCCCTCCATGCTGGCTCTCTCCCTTCCCCAAGATATTTGCATTGACACCTCCACTCACCTCCACAGACAGGACTTTCCCCAGGGCGAAGAAAAGGGGATGCATGTTAATGTCTGGATCTTTGCGGAAGCAGTTGGGCTTGGCATGATGCTGGAAGTGCATGTGGTTCCACCAACTGGCTGGGGCTCCCTACAGATGATGGAAGGAGAGGAGGAAAACCTGGCGTCACCACCTCCCAACTCTACCCCTTCACTGACGGGAGTTTCAGAGAACTCCTGTCCTCACCACTGACCTTCAAGTGGCCAATCACAAAATGATGCAGCAGGTGGTTCCAGGTAGAAGTACCAAACACTGACAGATGCCCAAAGTCATGCTGCAGCCACCCAGCCTGGGCCTAGGAGAGAAAAGTTAACACTGAGAGCAGCTCACCCACCCACAAAGCCTTGCGCTGACCTCAGCAGTCCCTTCAGCCTCACCCTCTATCCATGCAGTCTGATGGCCACTCTCCCCCAAGGGAGCACTTCAGGAAGAGTGAGAAAACCCCAGTCTTAATTCTGCCTCTGTCACCGACTCACATGTGAGTGGAAGCAAATCAGTTTGCCTGCTCTGAAGTGCGATCGACATCCACAATACAGTAAGGACTCAGAAGTAGGGAGATGGCTTGCAAAAGGGGTTCTGACAGCCAAGTATGGGGGCCCAACCATGATTAGCAGGTGGAATAAAGTCAGGGTAGGGAGAGGGTCAAATACAGGTGCAAAGTCAGGATCTTGGTTCTTGGCATACTTGGGCTGTGGCAGAACCTGAACAAGAAGTTTCAGAAAACAAATTCTATATGAAGAAGGGAAACACGTGAAGAGCAACTAGAAAGGGAGAGAGAGAAAATGAATATGGCCATGTGGTCTATGAACAGGTAAGAATCATAGCTGGTCAGCCAAGGTGGCTTACACTTGTAATTCTAGCAACTGAGAAGATGAGATGAGAAAGATCACAGTTTGAAGGCTCCTTGTGCAAGAAGTACATGAGATCCCATACAACCAATTGAAAGCTAGGCATGATGCTACACTCCTGTCATTTCAGCTACTAACTAGAAGGATAACAGTCCTGGCTAGACTGGGGGGGGGGGGGAGTGAGACCCTATTAAAAAAACAAAACAAAATGAAACAAAAAACCCACAAAGGCAAAAAGGGCTGGGAGTCTGGTGGCTCCAATGGTAGAGTACCTGCCTGGCAAGTACATGGCTCTGAGTTCAAACCCAAAGACAAGACAATAGAATATGCATTTACTTTCTGCATCAACTCCCCTGAATATCTTCAAATCTTCAGGCAGGATTCTTGGCCTTCGGAAAGCTTTCGCCACAATGCCAAGCACAACTCTGCCTCTGATCAGCCAAAGGCTCTCACCTGAACTGTGCTGAGAAGTACCGCACAGAGGAGGAAGGGCACCAAAGATGTCCCAAAGACCCACAGAGTAAGCCAGGCAGCGACGTCCAGCAGCAAGATATGCAGCAGGTAAAAGAGGAAGAAGAAGTGGTTGGCCTTCATGAGCCCCATTCGCTCTACGGTAGCCCGCAGTTCCCGGAACTCATTAGTCAGTTCTTTCTGTGGAAAAATGGGGGCTGTTAATTCTTCCCGGCCATGACCCTATAAACCCACACGTGCTGGACACAAGGGCCCTTTCAGGCTCAAGTACCTGTAGAAGCTGTGGGGAGTCTACAGTCTGAGGCAAAAATACCTTGACAACAAGGAAGTCTGACAAAGAGGTACTAATCAGAATGGACTCAGGCCCAACAGCTGGGTACACTTGACTCTGGTTCTTGCTTTGCCACTTACTGTGTGAGATTCTCCCCTGGCTGTGTCACTTAACTTTGAGCCTCCATTTTCTCATATGTAAATGCATGAGAATTGTGTAAGTCTATGCTTGATAAATATTCAACAGGAAGGTCTCCATGATGATGATGGTGGTGGTGGTAGTACTAGTAGTGGGAGCCTTGAGAGAAGCAGGGGTTTCAAAGCCCTGCTTTGTATGGCCTGTGAGGCAGAGACCAAAAGACTCCTGTGAATGGCTATCTAGGCTTTTGTCCCTCTCCCTCCTCCCCAAGAGCAAACAGGGTCTCACATGCTTGGTGGGCTCAAAGCTGGGCTGCTCCGGAGACAGTTCTCCAATCAGGAGAGAGTTCATATACTTCTTCACAAGGCCCTTGTTGATGTGGAATGCCACAAAGGGATCCTGTAAGTGTGGGGAGAAGGCAGCAAGGTGAGGGGGTCAGTCCCAGGCTCCTGGGGTTCACATCAGAGGCCATCTCTTGCTGGCAAGTTGAAGAAGAGACCACCTCCTCCTGCTAGCTTTCCTTCCAAGGTGATTGGGCATCCCTACAGCCACAGCTCAAGATCTCCCAGTGTTTAGGTTCCCATCACTGGGCTGCTACACAGAGGAATCAGTAGCCTCCCCTGAGGGCCGTCCAGAAAGACCTGACTGGGCTGATCTCTGGGTCTGAAGGCAGTTTTTACCCAGGGATTTAGCATCCACTAGAAAAGCCAGAGCGGGGAACTGTGGATTTCTTTTCCCGCAGGACTTTCAACAAGTTCTTTCCTTTCTTAGCCAGTTTCTCCATAAAGGGCCATGAGGAAGACCCAGATCTGTCTTCCTTCCACAGCTGTTCTGGGCAAGATTTCCTATTTTTCTCCCGGCACCCTGACCACTCCTTGTCCCCATAATAATTAAATTTCGGTTATGTAAGGTGGGGTCCTCCAAGATAAGATTCATGTCTGTGGATGAGGGGACCCCAAGCCCAATAAACCACAGAAGGGGCAGTGGGGGAGGAGCACCCCTCTCCCACAATGACACTGGCCACTTCAAATCACACTTGGGTAGGAAGGCCAACTGCTAAGCTCCCTCTGCACACGCGCCAGCCTAGGTAGGCCAGCAAAGCTATCCAGGTTCCAGAGGTCACTGGAATGACCAGCTTGTGGCCTGGCTCTGAGGCTACTTCAAAGGGAGACGTGTGTTCTCTTTCTCCGCCCCCCCCCCAGATTCTAAGTCCAGGGGCAAAGAAAAGGAACAGTACTCTTGTTGCTAAGGGGGAGGGGAGCGGGGGAGACTTCACCCCAAGACACTACAAGTCATAGGATAACAGAGGAATCCAACAAGAAAGGATCCTGAGGAGATAATGAGCGGAAGCAACCGCCCCACCTTTTGGATCCCTAGGGGATCCCAGCGCTCTGGTCTAGGGGACGGCTCTGAGGATGGAAAGACAAAAAGCAGCAGGACCGAGCCAGGGGTACGCGTTGCGCCTACTGAAGCATGGGGGAGGAGGAACCCTCATCTCTTTCGTCACGCCGCGCAGGGGATCCCAGGACAGTCGGCTCTCTGCGGCTCCCTCCCGGCTTCGGCTGGCCGAGTGGGCACACCCGCGCACCCCCCCCCCCGCACATGAATCCCACGCGGCTGCGCGCTCCCCTCCCAGCCCTCGAGACCAGCCGAGGCTCCCTCTCCCTCCGCTCCGCTCCCAACCCCGTCCTGGGCAGCACCGATCGCCATCCGTCCCCGGCGCCATCCCAGCCTCCTCTCCCTGACGCCTTCCCCTTCCCAACCCAGCTCCGGATCCGGCCCAATCCTGCAGACGGAGGACCGGGACCACAGAGGAAACGCACGGCCGCAGCCAGCCGTTTCTTTGTGCGTGCACGCTGCCGGCCTCCATGCCACCCCACCTCCTCGGAGCCTCTCTCCCCTCCTTCCGAACATCAGATCGGTCCGCGGGGTGGCTTTCGTCCGGAATCGGCGGGGTGTTCCGCCACGGGTTACACTTCCCGTTTCGGACCGGGGCCGCCGGGTCCCGCGTCCCCTCCGGCGCCTCCCCCTGCCCGCAGCCGCTCACCGTGGCATCCTGCCCGGCGTAGTGGCTGATGACCCGGGAGCCGCCCGGGTGCCGGCGGGTGAACTCGCTGATGTTGTACACCTTCCGATCGATCACGAGCCACCGCTCCCGCTCGCGCCCGGAGCGCTGCGCCACCTCCTCCCAAGTGAAGTAACGCGGGCTGGGCCGCTGGGCCTCGCCGCCGGCGGTCACCGGGCCGGGAGTCATGGCTGGCTGGCTGGCCAGGTCTGGAAAGCCAGTCAGTCCGTCCTTCCGTCCGTCAGTCGCTGACGCGTCTGGCGCGCGCTCGGGCCGCCAAAGGAGCGCCCGCCGCCCGCCGCCCGCCGGGAACAGCAGGAGAAGGCTGGTCCGCTAGCGCGCGCCCGGCCCCCTCCGCCCGCGCCTTTGGGTTTTCAGCACCCGCGGCGCGGACCGCCGAGCGGAGCAGCGCGCACTCCCATTGGCCGAGCCGCGTGGCGTGGGGAGTTGGCCACGCCCACTCGGCCAGCCTGAAAGGGCGGGAGGGCGGGCATCCTTCCACCCACCCACCCTCTACCGCCGCCGCCACCTCCACCGAGCGCCTCAGCCGACGTGTGGTCCTCGGGAGAGCGCCTCCTAGCGGACGCCAGGCAGCGACCGCCACCTGATGCCGCTTCCCGACTCCGCGTGCTCCGGGATGCCCTTCGTCCCCCTGCCTCCCCCCGTCGCAGACGGACGGAATAACGGTTCCTGGGAGCCCTTGGGTGCGCTCCAGCTCGACGACCCAGGCCGAGGCCCAGAGCACCGATGGGCCCAGCTGGGCCTGCAGGAATCCTGGCTTCGTCCCTGTAAGTATGATGAGTGGAAAACGCTTGGGACAGAATTAAATTTAGCCGTTTAAGTGAGGGAGGAAACACCACCCCGATCAAGTGGAGATGAGGTGAAGAAGAATTTATACACCTAAAAGGCGGGGGGTGGGGAAAGAGAGAGGAAGGAACATAGGAAAGCCATCTGATTGGTTATGGTCCTCAGTGGGTTGCTGTATTTGGGCATGAGTGAGGAGCTCGCGGCCTGTGATTGGCTGAAAGCTAGGTTGTCTAAGCTAGGCCCTGACTTCCCCCAACAAAATAATTGCTGCTTGCAATTTACCTATTAAGTACATAGGCTTTGTGGGATGGTTAAACCTAATTAACAAGACGCATTACCTCACATAGCTTTATAGCGTTTGTAATGAGAGTACTTAATATCCACTCTACATATTAGGGGAATGCAGGATATTACAACACACAAGGATATGTCGTTGATGTAGACATACTGTATAGCTGAACTCTTAAATATATTCCTCTTCTATATCATTTGATAGATAGCTTCACATTAACTCCCCCCCACCTTCCCAGATTCTGGTAACAATTCTATTCTCACTTTTTTTTTTAAATTTCACAAATTTATTGAGAGCAAGTACCATTTCACTTAACGTAACGTCCTTCCGTTTTCTCCAGTGGTTGCAAATGATTGGATTTTGTTCCTTTTCTTGTGACTGAAGAGTAGTCTGGTGTGTATATATAACACGTTTTCTTTATCCATTTATCCATTGATGGACACTTAAGTGGAACCCATATCTTGGCTATTGTTAATAATGTTGCAATACAAATAAGAATGCAGGTCTACCCCCCACCCCCCATCACTTAAGATTCTGGCTTTTTGTTGGTTAATGGAGAAGTCTCATAGATTTGTCTGCCTGAGCTGGCTTCAAATCCTACCCTTGTGAATAGCACCTGGGCAGATATCTCTTCAACATACAGATTACTTTCCTTGGAATGTATTCTCAATAGTGGGGGCTGGATCATAGAGTAACTATTAAAAATATTTTGAGGAACCTCCAAATAGTCGCTGTACTAGTGATTTACAATTCCACCAACAGTCAACAAGAATTCCCTGATGGTGATCATTATTCTCACTAGTGGGAAATGCTATCTCATGTTATAATTAGCTCTTCCTTGATGATTATTGATGTTGAACATTTGAAGAATATACCTGTCGGCCATTTTTATGTCTTCTTTTAAGAAATTCTGAACAAGTGCGTTCTCTCTCTCTCCTCTCTCTGCTTTAAGATAGCGTCTTGCTTTGTAAGGCTTACCTCAAACTCACAATTCTCCCACTTCTACTCATAAGTGCTGAAATTACAGATATATGCTACCACATCTGGTTTATTTGACCACTGTTAATTAATTATGTTTCTCATTTTATTGCCTTTGAGTTGAATTCCTAATATATTTTCTTGGATATTAACTCCATAATAGGTTTGTGATTTGCAAGTATGTCTCCCATTCCCTGTTGTTGATTGTTTCCTGGTTGGGCAGAAGGCTCTGGTTTCACGTTTTCACATTTGACTATTTTTACTTTGGTTCCTTGTGCTCCTTCCCCCGACCCCCCCTCCTCTCATGTACCTGCCAATCCTGGGGCTTAAACTCAGAGCCCAAACTGTTCCTGAACTTTTTTGTTTTTGTTGTTGGTCACGAGGCTTGAACTCTGGGCCTGGGCGTTGTCCCTCAGCTCTTCAGCTCAAGGCAAGTGCTCTACCACTTGAGCCACAGTGCCACTTCTGGTTTTCTGGTAGTTTATTGGAGATAAGAGTTTCACAGCTTTTCCTGCCTGGGCTGGCTTTGAACCATGATCCTCAGATCTCAGCCTCCTGAGTAGCTAGGATTACAAGCGTGAGCTGCCAGCGCCTGGCTCTGTTCCTGAACTTTTTGCTCAAGGCTAGCACTCTACCACTTGAGCCACAATTCCACTTCTGGCTATGTTTCTTGTGCTTTTGAGAATACATCCAAAAATTCATCACCCAGTTCAAGGTCATCAGGCCATTCTGCTTACAGGTGCTGGCTGGGGAATTCTAGGGTGCACAGGGAGAGAACCAAGGGAAGGGGTTATTTCTCCCTTAGTATTTAGATGGGAGACAGTCTGGAAATACAGGGTGCTATAGACTTTTTAAAAAGATAGGGAGGGCTGGGAAGGTAGCTCAGTGGTAGAGTGCTTGCCTTGCATGCATGAGGCCCTGGGTTCAATTCCTCAGCACCACATAAGCAGAAAATCCAGAAGTGGTGCTGTGGCTCAAGTGGTAGAGCACTCACCTTCAGCTGAAGAGCTGATGGTTCTTAGCTACAATTAACTACCAGAAAACTGGAAGCCGTGCTGTGGCTTAAGTAGTAGAACGCTCACCTTGAGCTGAAGAGCTGAGGGACAGCGCCCAGGCCCAGAGTTCAAGCCCCACAACTGACAAAAAAAAAAAAAAGGAAATTCAGTTGGAGGCTAGCTGCTTAAAGTTTTGTTTTTATTTTTTTATTGTGAAAATACTGTACAGAGGGTTTACAATTACATGGGCAAGATAATGAATACTTTTTTTTGGGTCTGGTCGTGGTGCCTGAACTCTGGGTCTGGGCGCTATCCCTCAGCTCTTCAGCTCAAGGCTAGCACTCTACCACTTGAGCTACAGCGCCACTTCTGGGTTTTTTCTTTTTGGTTATGTGGTGCTGAGGAATTGAATCCAGGGCCTCAGGCATGCAAGGCAAGTGCCACATTCCCTCCAGCTTCTATTATTGTTAGTTTTCTAGATAATGGCCCTTCTAACTGGGGTGGGGTGAAATCTCAATGGTGTTTAGATTTGCATTTCTTTTATGGCCAGAGATGTTGAACATTTCTTCATGTTTCTATTGGCCATTCTTACTTGTCTTCCGAGGAGAAGTCTCTCTTTAAGTCTTCGGCCCATTTATTAATTGGATTGTTGTTTCTTGGAAGGATTTTTGTGGGGGGAGGTGTTAATTTTTTTATCTCTAGTATATTGTAGATATGAGGCCCTTGTCTGTTGCATAACTAGTAAAAATCTCCCATTCTGTGGGCTTTCTATTTATCTTGCTAGTCCTTTGCCATACAGAAACTCTTCTGTTTGACGCAATCCCAGATATCCAGTCTTTCTTTGATTTGTTTTTATTCTGAACCTTTACTTAGAAAGTTTTGGCCCATGCCTAGGAGCGCTAGTTTTTCCCCTTCCTATTCCTATAATATTTTTATGGTATCTAGCCTTATATTAAGGTCTTTGATCCATTTAGAATTGATTCTGGTGTAGGGTAATATATAAGGAGCTAGCTTCAATTTTCTGCATGTGAATAGCCAATTCTGCCAGCGCCATTTGTTGAAGAGACTGTTTTTCTTCCATTCTGTGTTTTTGACTCCCTTATCAAATATTAGGTGGCTTTAGGTCTGTGAGTTCATTTCTGGATCTTCTATTCTGTTCCATTGGTCCTCAGGCCTATTCTTGTACCTGTTCCTAGTTGTTTTTTTATTACTATGGCTTTGTAATAGAGTTTGAAGTTTGATATCAATTGATTTTTCTAATTTAGAGTCTTTTATTATTCCATATGAAATTTTGGATGAGCAATCCAATTCATTGAAGAAAGTTGTTGTGATTTTAATGGGTATTGTATTGAATTGTAAATAGCTTTGGGCAGTATTGCCATTTTCCTGATGTTAATCCTTCTAATCAAAGAGCATGGAAAGTTTTTCCATTTCCTTAGATCTGCTTTAATTTCTTTTTTTCAGATTTTAAAAGTTTTCATAATAGAGGTCCTTCACATCTTTGGTTAAATTAATTCCTAGGTATTTTGGGGGGAAGATATCACAAATGGAGTTGCTGCCCTGATTTCAGTCTTGATCTTCATATTGTTGGCTACTGAATTTTGTGAGTTAATTTTATACCCTGCTACTTTGCCAAAGTTTTGGATCAGCTCAAGTAACTTGGAAATGAATCTAAAGGGTTCATGTCATTTGCAAAGAGGGATAGTTTTACTTCTTCTTTCCCTATATGGATCCCCTTTATGTTTTTCTCTTGCCTTATGTTCTTGCTAGATTTCCACTACTGCTTTGAAGAGGAGTAGAGAGAGTGGAAATCCTTGCTTGTTCCTGATTTGATCAGAAATGGGTTTAACTTTTCACCATTATAATGTTGGTTGTAGGTTTGTCATATGCAACCTTTATGAATTGAAGAACATTCCATGGATTCCTAGCTTCTCCAGAGCTTTTATCATAAAGGATGTTGAATCTTGTCAAATGCTTTTTCTGCCTCTATTGAGATGATCCTGTAGTTCTTGTCCTTGCTTCTGTGTTGAATTTACATTAATTGACTTGCATTTATTGAACCAGCTTGGCATCCTTGAAATGAATCCTGTTTGATCATAGTGTATGATTTTTTTTTTGGTTACTTATTGAATTCGGTTGGCCAGAATTTTTTTTGGGGGGGGAGGTCCGGTCGTGGGGCCTGAACTCTGGGCCTGGGTGCTGTCCCTCAGCTCTTCAGCTCAAAGCTAGCGCTCTACCACTTGAGCCACAGCGCCACTTCGGCTTTTTTCTTTTTGCTTATGTGGTGCTGAGGAATCAAACCCAGGGCCTCAGGCATGCAAGGCAAGCGCTCTACCACTGAGCCACCTTCCCAGCCTTGGTTGGCCAGAATTTTATTGAGAAGTTTTGCATTGATGTTCATCAAAGAAGTGGGTCTAAGGTTGGCTTTCTTTGATGAGTCCCTATCTGGTTTTATGCTGGCTTCATAGTGATCTTTCCCTTTTCTATTTCATTGAAGAGTCTGAGGAGTATTGGAGTGAGTTCTCATTGAAGCCCTTATAGAATTTGGCTGTGAATCCATCATATCCTGGGCTTTTCTTGGATAGGAGGTCTTTTATTTGCATTTCTATTTCATTACTTGTTATGGGTCTATTTAGTTGACCTAAATTTTCTTGGTTCAGTTTGGGCATGTCAGTATTCTCTACGAATTCTTCCATTTCTTTCCAGATTAGTTAGTATAAAGGTTTGCAAAGTATTACCTTATAATTTTCTGAATCTTGCTTGTTTCTTTTGTGATGTTCCCATCCTAGTCTCTAATTTTATTAGCTATATATTTTTAAGCTAAGATTATTTCATTATTATGTCATTATTATTTCTACAGCAAATCTTTTAAAGGGCCATCTGTTATTCATTTGGTCATTTAGATGCCTCTGAATATAAACTTCAAAAACATGTCCCATTAATTTTTTTCTTTTCTAATGAAATACAGAATTTTATCTATGCTAAAAGTTCCTTAATATGGCCACTGCAATTTTAAGTTGTACTTAAAAAAAAGATTATCCCATTTGCCTAAAAACACATGAATTTGTTTGCTGGTACCAGGGCTTGAACTCAGGGCCTCAAGGTCTCACACGGCTTTTTCACTCATGGTTGGTACACTGCCATTTGAGCCCAGCCTCCTGTTCCAGATTTTTGCTGGGCAAGAGACAAGAGTCTCTTGGATGTGTCAACCTGGATTGGCTTTAAACTGTGATACTAAGATCTTTGCTTCTTGAGTAGGTAGAATTACAGATGTGAACCTAATAGTGCCCAGTTGGCCCATAATTTTTTAGCGTAAAGTTAGCCAATATCCTAGAAAGGGAATTCCAGATCCCAAGAATCTCAGACTTCTCAAATTTTGGGATATTTTCTCTCAAAAGATGTATATCTGAGGGCATGGAATGTGGCTAAGTGGTAGAGTGTTTGCCTAGCATGCAAAAACAAACAAAAATGTTCCTAGTAATTCTGTGTTTAGGGATATAGCCTATGATATTTTTTTTGAAGAATAGTATTTACAAACAATTTAAGGGAATACCTTAAATACTCATAAACCCACTCAGTACCACATAAACAGAAAAAGCCAGAAGTGGTGCTGTGGCTCAAGTGATAGAGTGCTAGTCTTAAAAGAAGCTCAGGGACAGTGCCCAGGCCTTGAGTTCAGGCCCCAGTACTGGCAAAAACATAAAGAAAGAACAAAAAGAAAAATATATGTATCTGAGGCCTCTAACTGGGAACAATCTAGTAAATTATCTGATCCAATGCAATCATGGGCCCAAACCAGTCAAAAATTAGTCAGAAAAAGTCAGAGACCTCAAAATACATATCTATGGAGCTTATATATAAGCTCATGGCTCATGGCTCTAATTAATGTAGGAAGTCCATAGGCTCTGGCAGAGATCTTCATTTCATCACCTGATCGGGAGGAAAGTCAATGGAGATACCATTTCTGGCACCAATCTGCTCAAAGCAAGCAATAAAAGCAAATTATGTATCAGTGTATTTCAGCCAAGAAATAATTCATGAATTGGACAGCTCTCTGAATCAGTAAAGGTTCAAAGTGCTCCATCCAGCAAGATGGTAGGAAGTTTGCTAGTTAAAGCTCCAGCTCCAGCTCAAGTCATGTGGACCCTGATCTGTATTTCTAACAAGTGCCCGAGTTAGTTTTCTTCTCTTTCTTTTTTGTCTTCCTTCCTTCCTTTCTTTTCTTTCCATTTTCTTCTTTGCCCATGCTCCTTCCTCCTTACTTATCCCCTCCCTTCCTTTCTTGATTACAATCCCAGGAATTGAACCTAGCACTTTATAAAGTGCCTACTCTCTGCTAAATACTATTGTTAGTGTTTTACACACATTAGCTCATTTTATTCTCATAATACTAGAAGGAAGGCCCTATTAGTAGCATCCTTCCAGATGGAGAAATTGAGCCCAAGAGAGGTTAATTGTTTTGTCAGACAGCTAGTAAGTAGTAGGGCCCCAGTTTTATATATGGCCTGTGGTCTGACCCACTTAGCTCTGCTCTCTGTCCTCTGATTTCATTGCTTTGGGATACTTCAATGGGACTCTGTATCTGAGGAGAGGGAAGTCCAGTTCACTCAAACACCAAGCTAGAGTCTGAGCTTCTACTGAAGGTCAAGGAGGGTGATACAGAACAGACTAAGAGAACTTTGCTTGGCTATCTGGTAGAGAAATACCCTAATCTGTTTAATAGATAGAAAACCAAGATTCAGAATGAGGAAGGGACTTCCCACACTCCTTCCCATGGGGAAACTCAGAAGTCTTGGCTTCCAATAAAGATGCAAAGGGCCGCCTTGCTGGAAAGATCCAGCTGATATGATAGCCCTTTCTACAAATCCCACACCAGTGTCTTGGCAGCGTATACCAAGAACCATAAAATGGCCTGAACTCCTTTGATCAAGTAATTTCACTTTCAGGAAAGTAAAGGGTGAGAGACAAAGCCAAGTCACTAATATAGCAAGCTGAATCTCAGAAGTTGAAATCAACCCCTAGTTCTGACCATAAAAAAAATTCTCAACCTCAATGGACTATTCTCAGCACAGTGAGAATTAAAGAGTGAGTACAAATGACCAGCATGTGAACTATACTGATGGTTAGAAAGTACTTTCCAATGAGAAAATAACCCTCAGGATTATGGGTGTCCTGATTCCAGTTTTGTGGGAAACCCACATTGCTTCAATGGTTTCTCATGCACTGAGAATGCCCTGGGAGAGAACAGCTCCTATAGCTGCTGGTGAGAATGGGGTCTGTGTGTGTGCACACACTTGCCCATGTATGCTGCTAGAGATTAAACCTAGTCCTTTGCATGTACTAGGCACTGTGCTATAGCTCTTCTGTTGAAAAAGAGTTTAACAACTTTACCTAGAATCTAAAAAATGTTGCCTGTGGGTGGGACCAGTGGCTCACGCTGATAATCCTAGCTATTCAGGAGGCTGAGACTGAAGATTGCCATTTGAAGGCAGCCCAGGCAGACAAATCCATGAGACTGTTATCTCCAATTAACCAGTAAGAAGTCAGAAGTGGAGCTATGGTTCAAGTGGTAGAGCATCAGACATGAGTGAAAAAGCTGAGAGCTCAAGGATGAGGTATTCACATAAAACCAACAAAAATGTTCCTAGTCATTACTGTAAGGTCCGCACCTGGATGGCAAGCAGACTCCACCCTCCTCGCAGCAAAGTCTCCACCCATTACCTGCATTACCTAGGCAACTGGGACACCTGGAAGAGGTCACATCTGCATCCGCTGAGGTCACATCTGAATTTGATGTGGCCACACCTTTCCCTGCCCATACCCTACATAAGGCCTAGCACAGGCCCAGTCGCTCTCTTGCTCTTCTTTTCTAGCTCTCTCTGCTCTCTCTCTGCTCTAGCTCTTTCCTCTCTCTTTCCCAGCCACGTGGAGTGCCAACCTTGCCTGGTCCCAGCAGGTCTACTGAATAAACCTACCCCTTACCTGAATACCACGTGCGTGGTGCAGTTCTTACTCGGCTACCTCTTTTTAAAAACCTAACAATTACATGTTTAGGGATATACTTACGAGATTTTATTTTGAAGAATAGTATTTGTTGGGTCTTCGTCCGTCCCACAAAAGACGGACGGGGTCCAAGGAAAGGTAAGTGCAGCGCTCGCCCATTCCCCAGCCTCTCTCAGCCCGGGAGACGATCAGACACAGCGGGGAGCCAAATCCAGCAGGTAGAAAACTCATTTATTAACAGAGAGCAGCCCCTTTTAAAGACAAAAAGGTTGGGTGGCATGGTAAGGGAGGAAGAGGAACCAATCACTGTCAAGGTCACACCCTATCATCCACCTGAGCCTTCACAGGCTGGTTAGGCACTGATCGGCAGGTCAGTTGGACTCTGCCCACTCTATTCTTTCCCAGCGCCATCTTGGCTACCCATGTGCTCTACAGTAACTTAGGGTTTGCCCACTCAACCCCCTCTCAGCGCCATCTTTGCTGCCCATGTGCTCCACAAGTATTTACAAACAAAAAAAGTAATTAAAAATGAGAACACCTTAAATACTCATCAATGGATAATACAGATATTAAAATTAATACAGTGAGGAAAAAAAGAAATAACCAACCCTTTGAGCTAGAGGCTCAGGTGGTAGAGCACCAGCCAATGAGCAAAAGCCTCAGATACGGAGTTTGAGTCCTGGTCTCGGACATATATATCTATATATATATATCAATGAAATGAGGCACTAATGGCTCATGCCTGTAATCCTAGTTATTCAGGAGACTGATCCAATAGGATAGCCTTGGGAAGCCAAACCAGGCAGAAAAATCCGAGAGACTATTTCTAATTAATGGGCAAAATGCCATGCTGGAGGTGTGATTCAAGTGTTAGAGCACCAGCCATTAGCCAAGTGAGAGCATGAAGCTCCAGTATTGGCATATATACACACAAATTATTCATGCAATGAAATTTTGGCTTTGGAGGTAACTATTCAATAGGAAAAAAAATACCTAGAAAGAAATGATAGTAGTAAACACTTCTGGCTGGCTAGAGCAAGATGACATTTTTTTGAATATCTTTTGAATATTTTATAGTGAGTGCATAGTACTTTTATAACTAAGGGGTAAAAAAGTTTTCCAGGAAATAAAATTCATAATGAATCCTACCTACCAAAGGCCCATTCAGGAAGTCTTTTATTCAACATTTATGGAGTGTCTGCCCTTTTCCAAATTCTTAAATTGTGCCCCAGCATAGGGGCCAGAACTAGTCAAGTACGGGGAAAGACAGAGACAGGTCATTGTGTATAGGTCAGTAGGATAGTTGTGAATTATTCCATTGTTATATTTCTCAGCATAAACAATTTTTTTGCGTGCATGCCAATCCTGGGGCTTGAACTCAGAGCTTGAGTGCTGTCCCTGAGCTCCTTTGCTCAAGGCTAGCACTCTATCACTTGAGCCATAGTGTCACTTCTGGCTTTTTTGGGTAGTTAATTGGAGATAAGAGTCTCATAGACTTTTCTGCCACTGCTGTCTTCTAATCATGATCTCAGATCTCCTGAATATCTAGGATTACAGGCATGAGCCACTAATACCCAGCTAGCAGTTTGCATTTTATGTTGTACAGTTCAGTTACCTACCCAAGCTGATATAATATTCTGCTCCCTTTGAGTACCTCTCAAAAATGGTAGTGGCTGCATAACAGAACTCTGATCACCAAGAGAGCACCATATAATGGTATTCTCATAAGATACAATGATGCTAAAAAAAATCCTAGTAAGGTTACAGCTGTTGTTGTATGGTAATATGATGGGTTATTCATGAGTTTGTGATGATGTTGGTGTAAACAGCCTACTATGCTGCCAGTCATATAAAAGCATAGTACATACATGTATGTGTAACACATGAACTTTGATAATGATAACCAATGACTATGTAATTGGTGTATATATTTATTATACTATTCTTTTTATCATTATTTTAGGGTGTAATTCTGCTTATCGCAAATCAAGTTTAAAGTCAGGTGTTGTGGCTCACACCTGAATCCTAGCTACTGTGGAGGTAGATTGGGAGGATATAATTGAAGATCAGCCTGGGAAAAAAGAATCTTGGTGCAGTGTCATCCCAGATATATGGGAAGTGTAAATAGGAGGATCACAGTCCAGGTTAGCCATGGCATAACTATGAGAATCTATTTGAAAAATAACTAAAGCAAAAAGGGCTGGAGGCACATCTCAAGTACAAGGCCTTGAATTCAAACCCAAGGATTAAAACAAGCCAAAACAAAGTTTACCATAAAGCCGTACACCATGTTATTCCAGCAGCAGCCTCATGGTCACTTGCGTGTCTTGCTTATGTCATTTCCTCTTGCACTTGATTTAATTTTGTGTTGTTTGGTCCATCTAGATTCTAGGAGCAATGTATACACACACGCACACACACACACACACACACACACACACACACACACAATTTTGGCTATATATATATAGGCCACAGCATTTATGGCTGTATAAGCCTGGCCTATGATGTTCCTGCAATGATGGAATTGCCTAGATGATGCATTTCTCAGAACACATCCCCACGGCTGAGCCACCAATGACTGGATGTTCAAAGAATCCCAGTTTAG
>NW_012267333.1:1067466-1080747 GCF_000151885.1 Dipodomys ordii | reverse complement strand
TCAAGGTGAGCACTCTACCACTTGAGCCACAATGCCACTTCAGGCTCTTTCTGCTTATGTGGTGCTGAGGAATCGAACCCAGGGCCTCATGCATGCAAGGCAAGCACTCTACCACTGAGCCACCTTCCCAGCCCCTCTAATGCTGATTCTAACCAAACTATATTTGAGTAACATGACTGCTAGTTGCCATGGGGCCCACCTGAGATGGGTGTTGGAGTCTGAGTTGGTTTTGACATAATTCTTGGATGAAGGCCTGGATCCTTTATAACATTAACAGCACAGGAGCAAGAATGCTAGATGGGTATGTTCAGCCTTTCCTGTAGTCTTCCTCTCAGTGTACAGCCTCTAGGCCTTTAGAGACCAGAGCCACACACCTGTTGTTTTGCTTGACCAGGGAGAATATGATGGGAGTCAATCTTTCATATTCAGTCTCTGGATGGATAGGAAAATTGGACTGAGCTGAGGCTAAAAAGGGAGACTGGGAAAAGGGTCAAAGGTCATCCTTCTTAAACTATGTCTTGCTAGCCAGGGGCAGGGAAAGAAAAATTCTATGGCTTATGAGGTCCTTAAGGGAGTGAGAAGGGAGGCTGTGGAGAGAAATCTGGGGGGCCTCTGGGACTAAAAGGGCCATGCTGCCAGGGTCTGGAGGTAGCGGGGCCATCCCCATGTCACCAAGTCTAGCTGTTTTGATAGGTTCACAAGGGAGCGAAAGGTGTCTCCTCCTTTTTTGGCAAAGAATATCTAATGCCTGTCCTTTGTATGTAAAAGTTTGTTTGATGTCAGGGAGGGATAGGGTAGAAGCCTTAGATAGGGAGAGTTTAAGCTGGCATCTAGGGATAGAAAGAGATTGGGGAGACAGAAGAAGGGACCCTTGGGCTGGGAAGGTGGCTCAGTGGTAGAGTGCTTGCTTGCCTTGCATGCCTGAGGCCCTGGGTTTGATTCCCCAGCACCACATAAGCAAAAAGAAAAAAGCCAGAAGTGGCGCTATGGCTCAAGTGGTAGAGCACTAGCCTTGAGCTGAAGAGCTGAGGGACAGCGCCCAGGCCCACAGTTCAGGGCCCACGACCGGACCCAAAAAAAAAAAAGGGACCCTTGGTAGCTATAGAGGGTATACTATAAGGGAGAAATTGGGAATCCAGATGCAAAAGTTAAAGAGGCCAAGTAGGGCCAGGCGGTCTCACTTGGATTGGGGAGGGGGGGTAATTTCGGAGTTCCTGGATTCTATGGGAAGGTATGAGTGGTCCCAGTTGTGAAATAGTAAGTCCCAGGTAGATGACAGACTTTTGGCATACCAGAGCCTTGTCTTCCAAGGCCCTGTATCCCCAGGCAGCAAGAGATAAGGAGAGCTGAATATTGGAGATTTAGGTCAGCTGAAGGGCAGTGGAGTAGGAGGCCATCTCCAATATGAGAAGAAAGCAGGGAGACAGGTCTAAGGAAGCCAGATCCTGTTGTAAGGCCTGTCCAAAATTAAAGGGGACTGTCTGAGAGTCCTTGAGGAGAACTGTCCAAGTTAACTGTTGGGCCTGTAGGGTGTCTAAGTCCTCCCAGGTAAAGGCAAGAGTGGCCTTGAGGTGGGGTGTAGGGGGATGGGAAAGAAGGCATCTTTTAAGTACAAGACCTAGAAGAACAATGAGTTAAAGGGTGTGCGGGAGAGGGGGGTGTAAGGATTGGGGACCACCAGAAAGGGGGAGGGGCTACTGCCTGATTAACTTTACAGAGGTCCTGGACCAGAACTTGGGTGTTGAGAGGGGAATGAATGGGGGTTAGAAGGGAGGCAGAAAGAAGGCGGAGGATACTGAGACTTCAGTCCTCAGCGGATGGTAGGAGAGAGAGGGTATTGGTCTTGGGTTGTGAAGGTCAGGGGGTCCTTGAGAGAGATGAGGGCAGGTTTATGATGGGAGCCCATGGCAGGACGGGAGGTATCCCAGATTAGGGGCTAACATCTAGGAGAGGGCTTGGGGAGGCAGGGAATTGGGGTTGGGACAGAGGTCCCCCCAAGTCTGAGCCCATGTGGAAAAGAAAAATAGTTGTAGATTTTAGGGGAGGTATGACAGAGACACTCTGAGTTTAGAGAGTGTCTCTTCCCAGCAGAGGCAGGGGACTTGGGGACATAATGAGGAATCAGTGTGTAAGAGTAAGATCTCCAAACTGGCAGGGAGCAAGAGAAGTGCGGAGGGGCTTGATGGGGGGTCCCGTGACCCTCATAATTGTTACATTAGCAGGAGTAGAAGGCCCTTTCCAGGAAGTGAGGAGCAATAGGCAGGCCCCAGTGTCCAGGATAAAAGAGGTATTTTCTCTTGCTACCTACCATACCTTGAACCCTAAGTTCTAGAGAGCCATGTAAAGATTTGGCATGGGACCAAAACCCAGGCCCCCTCATTGTATCAGGGCATGGGAGGAGGGAGAGGGGGAGGAATAGGAGTCAGATGACCTACCAGGGTGGGCTACAGGACAAACCATTTTCCAGTGTCCCCGTTCCCCAGATGGTGCAGGCCCTAGTGGGAGATCTTGAGTTTGGACACTCCTTGGCCCAGTGTCTAATTTTATTGTACCTGAAAAGATAGTAAAAGAGTGAAGGAGGAGAGGCCTGAGGTGGGGGGGGGGGTGCTTACCCTGCCTGCTTGTCACTGACAGGGAGAATCTGCTTCCCTCTCACCTTTAGACATGACTGGCTGGGGCTTTTAGAGGGCAGCAGCCAGGAGGTGAATTTCAGATTGTCCTTTTTAGTTTGTTGGTTGGTTATGGGGCTTGAACTCTGGGCCTGGGCGCTGTCCCTGAGCACTTCAGCTCAAGGCTAGTGCTGTACCAGTTGAGCCACAGCACCACTTCCTGTTTTCTGGTGGTTAATTGGAAATAAGAGTCTCACAGACTTTCCTGCCCAGGCTGGCTTTGAACTGTGATCCTCAGATCTTAGCCTTCTGAGTAGCTAGGATTACAGGCGTGAGCACCCAGCATCTCCCTGTCCTTTTTACACTCTTGTGTCCACTCCTTTTGGGCTTCCTCCTCCCTGCAGTTAAAGACTTTGAAAGCAAGTTCTAAGATCTCATTTTTGTGGCTCACAGGTCCCTTTTCTAGGCATTGTAATTTTTGCCTAATGTCCAGTACAGATTTTGCTAAGGAAGTGAACATGAAGAAGCAGGTGCCCTCAGGGGAGTTGACTTCAATGTTGGTTGTACTGAGGAATGGCCTGCAAGATGTGGTTAGGGAAGAGGGTAAGGTTTTCAAAGGGGTCCTGAGAAACCTCCTCAAACCATTTGACCTAGACTGAGCATTTTGGAGCATGCCTTCTGCCAGGTATGTGACCATGAATTCAAGCCCTTTAGGGCTGTTGCTGTCAGTCTGTAACTCCAGTTTGGGTCTGCTACAGGAATTGCCTCTTTCCCCAGGGGGCAGGGATGGAGGGCTTTTCTGATTAAACCTGGCGTGGGCTCTGGCTGATTTGAAAATATAGTCTTTTTCATCAGGGGTTAGGGTAGAATTTAGACTATGTTGGACATCCCCCCAAGTAAGGGAATAAAGTTGAGTTATGCAAGTAAACTGCTTTTTAAAATGGAGAGGATTCCCAGAAAAGATCCCAGTTTTTGTTCTATGGAGTCCATTTCATTTGGAGTAAAAGGAACGTGGACTCGGGTGTGTCTGTCCTGTCTCACCTTGGCACCTCAAGAAAGGGAAACATATTGTGGGAAATAGGGCCTCTGGTCTTAGAGCAGGTGATGGGTGGCAAAGGGACAGGAGAGAACAGAAGAGGGCAGAGTAAGGAGAAGGGGTGAGTTGAAGGACAGGTGGTTAGGAGATGGAAGCAGGAATGTTGGGGGTGAGTTGTGGGACATAGGAACAGAGGGTGAAATGGAAGCTTGGGAGCTGAGGGATTAAGAGGAGGAGAGAGGCGGGATATGGAGATGGTTCATCAGTAAGATCAAAGCCTAGGAAACTGGTGGGGAGCTGGGATTTTTTAGACGGGAACTTAAGACTTTGAAGGCATTTTATGATAGAAAAGGACCTAGTATGCAGTGCGGGATGAGCAGAGCGAGGGTCTGGAGTGGATATAAAGGAAGACTTGGACATAGGGATCTTGGACCTTTGGCTGTTTCATCAGAGGAAGCTGTATTAGATCAGTGAGACTGTCAAAATCAAAAGTACCAAACTTGGGCCAATGGTGTTGGTTATCAAGTATGGAACAAGGCCAGATCTGGGAACATTAGCAAATTAATTTTTGGGGATACAAATCAGTCAACCTGAGAGGGGTTTTTTTTGTGTTTGTTTTTTATGTCCTTCATGGAGCCTGAACTCTGGTCCTGGGCACTGTCCCTCAGCTATTCAGCTCAAGGCTAGCACTCTACCACTTAAGCCACAGCACCACTTCCAGCTTCTTCTGCTTATGTGGTGCTGAGGAATCAAATCCAGGGCCTCATGCATGCAAGGCAAGCACTCTACCACTGAGCCATCTTCCCAGCCCCAGCCTGAGAGTTTTAAGATTGACTTGTAAGTAAGCCAACGGCATTTCTCTAGGAATAGACAATTAAGAACCCATTTTGGAAAAATTGGAACAAGTACAAAGGGAACCTATCCCACCACCAAGGGCATTCCTGAGGCTTAGGGAAGGCAGAGGCCAAACCCAGTAATTAGGAGGAGGCATCCTCATATTCCCAATTAAAGGGAGCCTGGGGGTCAGTCAAACATGAGAGAAAGTGGGAGACTCCTGGAGTCCCTGGATCCATATTGAGGTGCCTCCACCATAGATCCTGAACAAGGACCTTGTCCTGAAGGCTTGTGTGTGTGCATGAAGTCAGTCAGACAGCAAAGGGCCTCCTCCGCGGCGACTAAGAGTCTGGGGACTCTTAGGGGGGATAGAGGAGACAAAAAAAAATTCGGAGGGGAGAGGCTGACTGGGCTTTACCTGTGTAACCAATAGTACCTCAAGCCATGCTTGGTGGCTGTCCATGAGGCACCTGCTGCTTACGTAGGCAAAAGGCCACGAAACTCAAGGGATTCCAGGTAGCAATTAGTGGCAGTTTAGCCCCAAACAGTAAGCACTGAGGGCTTCTCATGGAGAAAGACCTGAAGGAAGATGGAGACTGAAGGTCAAGAAGAGGCAACCAGGAGGTGGACTGGCCCCTGATGGAAGGGGGGAGGGGCCCGTTGACTGAACACTTACCTCTCCTGGAGAGGAAAATGGAGGAGAAAGAACACGCTGTACTCAATCTTAATAGGCAAGGACTGCTTATTACAGCAGCAAGCGCCAGGCAACCTTTCCACAGGATGGTTATACAAGGAGGTGGAGTTGGGGTCCGGCTTATATTGGTTGTAACCAGGAAACAATGGAACAAACAAAAAGCAGGTTATGGTCTCTTGGGGGCCAAAGGTGGGCACCCTTGGCCCGACCCAGAATAAAATGCTCTGCCTGGGGTTAGGGAACTTTTGGCCAGGCGTAGGTTGGAACAACCTGCCTGTGATCAAGCATGTGAACACACACCTGGTGTTTTGCTTGGCCTGGGAGATTGAGACGGAGGTTAATCCTTCACCCAGAATCTGGTGTTCTGTGAGATTTGGTAACATAGGACATTGCACAGTAGGTATATTAAGAAATGTAGGTTGTAAGAAAAATCATGTGTAATAGTTCTCCTGGGTTTGATTCCTCGGCGCCACAAGCAGAAAAAGGCGGAAGTGGTACTTGACTCAAGTGGTAGAGTGCTAGTCTTGAGCTGAAGAGCTGAGGGACAGTGCCCAGGCCCAAAGTTCAGGCCTCATGACCAACAAAAAACAAAAACAAACAAACAAATAAACTTCCAAAGTCTTTCTCCTGTTAGAGGCAAAGGTAGGAGTAGAAACATTTTTTTTAATTTAATTTAGTTGGGTGCCAGTGGCTCATGCATATAATCTTAGCTACTCGGGAGGACGAGATCCTAGGATCTCAGTTCAGAGCCAAGCAGAGCAGGAAAGTCCATGAGACTCTTGTCTCCAACTAACCACCAAAAAAGCCAGAAATGGCTTCAGGCACTAGCCTGAAGCAAAAGAGCTAAGGGAGGTCACCCTGGTCCTGAGCTCAAACCCCAGTACCATACTCAAAAAATTCTTCTATTCTATTCCATTCAAACACTGCAGGAATTTCATAGGTGTCTCATAGAATATGAACCTTAATACCATCTGGTTTTTGTCATGGAAGGGGTAGAGGCATTTTAGAAATGTTACATGGGAATTCAGGCAACAAGATACAGAGAAGCCACACTTTGAGAAGTTGAATCAGGAGTCTTTATTAGAAAGCTGGTGACTGTAAACAACTTGCAGTCTCAAATGCAGTTATTACAAAACTTATAAAGGCAAAAAAAACGACATGATTGGTGTGAGGAACTAAACCTAACAAAAGTGTGTCATATATAAACAAAGCAAACTATCTAAGGGGAGCAATCAAGGGCAACCAAGGGCAAGTAGTTTCTGGAGAAAAAGTTTCCTGAATCTAAACAGCACATGACATATCTGCAATTCAAAAAATGACCTACGGCTCAGTGGTAGAGTGC
Organism: Dipodomys ordii; assembly: GCF_000151885.1. NCBI lineage: Eukaryota > Metazoa > Chordata > Mammalia > Rodentia > Heteromyidae > Dipodomys > Dipodomys ordii. The sequence goes on along the minus strand of NW_012267333.1, from coordinate 1,074,232 downwards.
TTGCACATGCCTGAGGCCCTGGGTTCGATTCCTCAGCACCACATAAGCAAAAAGAAAAAAGCCGGAAGTGACGCTGTGGCTCAAGTGGTAGAGCACTAGCCTTGAGCTGAAGAGCTGAGGGACAGTGCCCAGGCCCAGAGTTCAGGCCCACGACCGGACCCCAAAAACAAAACAAAACAAAAAATGACCTACATCACCCCTGTAGTGCTTAAAAACTCATGATCCATCTATAGTTAAAAGAATGACCTGTGTCACCTCTACAATTCTCAGAGAGTTCCCATCATCTCTTAAGATGCTAAGATGGTGGTAAGAACAAAATGACATTACTTAGACCCAGTATCCATATTTCATTCCCCACCGGTTTTATGTACATGAAATCAAATAATTGATTCTTTGGTGAGAGAGCTATGTTGGGCCCTTAGAATCATGAGCTTATAATACAATTGAGAAGACATGGACCTATAAAGTGGAATTAAGGGGCCCTGTGGCTGGAGAGTTGTTAACCATGGGGATTGACTAAGCAAATTTTTGAATCAGTTCTGGGAATTTGCCAACTTTTGCTTTCTTGTTTCTATGTTTTATCTCACCATGGAGACACTCTCCTGTATTAGAGTCCCCCATGTTGTAGAAACAGAAGATCCAATCCCCCTCAGTTTTGCCTGGGCTGATCCCAACTGCAATCTCCAGCAGTTAAAGTTGGCTCAGTATGACCAATACCCATATAATAAGGAGGCTTTGAACTTACACATAACCAGCAAGCCTTTCCCAGCTCAGGTTGGGTAAGGTTTATAAATCTATGTACCACAGAGTGTCAAACAAAGAAGGCTCTGGGGGAAGGAGTTGACAGAAAGTGTGAAGTGTCAGTATGATGCAAAAGTCTTAACTTCAGTGCATCTGAAGTGGCTTGTGCCTTCTATTGTGAGACCCGTGTGGTGGAACTAGGTAGGATCCCATCTAGTTTCACCACAGTGGGAGTGATCAGGATGATGGTATAGGGTCCCTTCCAAGTGTGAGTGAGGCTATCTTTAACCCAGACAGCATCTCCAATTTGGAAAGGATAGACTGGATCTGGGCTGGGCAGTGGTAGTGTCTCCCAGACCTGTTTTATTGGGGAGTCATCATTAGCTAATAAAACCCTCATTTAAATGTCTGCATCCAGCCAGGCACCAGTGGTTCACGCCTATAATCCTAGCTACTCAGGAGGCTGAGATCTGAGGATCACGGTTCAAAGCCAGCCCGGGCAGGAAAGTCTGTGAAATTCTTATCTCCAATAAACCACTAGAAAACCAGAAGTAGAGTGGCGCTGTAGCTCAAGTGGTAGAGCACTCGCCTTGAGATGAAGAGCTGAGGGACAGCACCCAGGCCCAGAGTTCAAGCCCCACGACCGACCAAAAAAAAAAATTAGAAAACCAGAAGTAGTGCTGTGGCTCAAGTAGTAGAGTGCTTGCCTTGAGCTGAAGAGCATAGGGACAGCGCCCAAGCCCAGAGTTCAAGCCCCACAACTGACAAAAAAAAAAGGTGACTGACAAGCAAGGGTATAAGTGTTCCTGCCCAGTTACAGGTTTGGACATTAGATAGGCATGCTTATGAACTATTTTCTTTTGGCATCCTGGCTTTACTTTTGAAAGGGCGGGAACAAAGTGATTCTATGCAGGAGCTGACACCATCCCCTATCTGAGCAGTTTTTTCCAACTGCCTCTATATGATCCTTTATCACCAGGACAAGCTTTGTCCTGTGGGTGTCTTCTCCTTGCTAGGATAATGTCCCTATTGGCATTTTTGCTCATTTCTGTGATGGCATGTCCAAAGTGGCTGAATATTACATAGGAGGGGGATCGACTAACAGGTCAGACGAGAGTCAGTGTCAATAGACCCTTTTAGTTCCAAGTTAAGCAACCAAGGAGATTACTAGAAATAGTTTTTTAAGCTGGGTTTACCCGGAACTTAGTAAGAATCAGTTAAATCTGACAAACTTGTAAGAGTCATCTCTCCCTCTGTGGGTCTGACTATAATTGTTACAGAAGCTTTGTATCCAAGGTAGATTACATCCTTGGGAAACAGACATATCAGAAAGCAAACAATAGGAGGCTGGGAAGGTGGCTCAGTGGTAAAGTGCTTGCCTTGCATACATGAAGCCCTGGGTTCCATTCCTCAGAACCACATAAGCAGAAAAAGCCGGAAGTGGCACTGTGGCTCCATGGTAGAACACTACCTTGAGCTGAAGAGCTGAGGGACAGTGCGCAGGCCTAGAGTTCAAGTCCCATGACTGACAAAAAAAGAAAGGGAAGGAAGGAAGGGAAAGAAAGCAAACAATAGCATTCACACTAAAAGGTATTCATTTGAAGAACCTTGACATAAATAAACACTTAAAAAATACTTGAAGTGGCCGGGCGCTGGTGGCTCACGCCTGTAATCCTAGCTACTCAGGAGGCTGAGATCTGAGGATTGCGGTTCAAAGCCAGCCCGGGCAGGAGAGACCGTGAGACTCCTATCTCCAGAAAGCCGGAAGTGGCGCTGTGGCTCAAGTGGTAGAGTGCTAGCCTTGAGGTGAAGAGCTGAGGGACAGCGCCCAGGCCCAGAGTTCAGGCCCCACGACTAACAAAAAAAAAACAAAAAAAACAGCCTTCACTGTTCTCTGGTGCTGCTATGGACTTAAACACAGTGCCTTCTGGTGGGGCCTCTTGTTGTAGTAGTTGTTGTTGTTGTTGATTGAGTGGCTTGAACTCAGCCTGGGCACCATCCCTGAACTCTTTTGCTCAAGGTGAGCACTCTACCACTTGGAGCCACAGTGCCTCTTCTGGTTTTCTGGTGGTTACTTGGAGATAAGAGTCTCATGGACTTTCCTGCCCAAGCTAGCTTTGAACCATGTTCCTCAGATCTCAGCCTCCTTACTGGGTGTGTGGAGTCTTTTATGACCTATTTTCTCCCAATAACTATTCCCCCCAGCATGTCATTTTATGAGCACAGTGCATCTCCCCTGTCATTTCCTCATTCCTCATCTGGGTTGCAGAGGTCTTTTGGAGTATTTTCTGGGGCAGGCTCTGCCCCAGTTGTTTTGTTGTTGTTTCCTCAATTTGTTTCTTCAATTCTGTGCCCCTCCTTACCCTTCTAAAAGCAGTCTTGACACAGCAATGGAAGGACAAAGACTAAAGAAATGCAGCAATGGTACTCACTGAACACTATGTTAAAAATGAACTCTACAACTTGTGGGTGGGAATGGGAGGGGGAAATTGGGAGAAAGCGAGGAAAGAGGTGACATTGTTCCAAAAGAAATGTGCTTTTTACCTGACTTATGTAACTGTAACCTCTCTGTAAATCACCTTTATAATAGCAATAAAAATGGATAGTCTTGAACTGCACTGTCCCCATGATGTTTGTGACATCCACAAATCTCTGCAAGGACAAAGATAAAAAATTTAACAACTCCAAGCCAGCAACGGTGGCTCGTGTCTGTAATCCTAGCTATTTAGGATGCTGAGATATGAAGGTCACAGTTTGAATCCAGCCTGGACAGGAAAGTCTGTGAGACTCTTATCTCCAATTAAGCACCAGAAAAGTAGAAGTAGAGCTGTGGCTCAAGTGGTACGGTACTAGACTTGAACAAAAAACCTTAGAGACAGTGCCCTGAGTTCAAGCCCTAGCCCCAGCACACACACACACACACACACACACACACACACACACACATATACAAAATTAAACAGCCCAAATGGGATTTATACTTTATTTGGCATTTGGAGGCACAGACGATGAGAAGAAGCCATTTGCATTTGACCACTTATCTATAGAACATCTCAGCTCCTACTACAGGCAGTATCTGTCCACCAGGAGATTTATAACTTAAAAGTGTGTGTGTGTGTGTGTGTGTGTGTGTGTGTGTGTGTACTAGGGCTTGAACTCAGGGCTTGGATGTTGTGTTTTATTTCTTTGGAATATACAGCCAGGGTGGGATTTCTGGATTGTATGAAAGTTTTGGTTTTTTAATTTTTAAAATTATCTTTAAGTAGTTGTTGTACAAAGGGTTTCAACTCAGCATATCATTTTATGAGTACAGTGCATCTAGATCAAAGTCATCCCTTTCCTCATTCTACCCCATCTCTCCCAACTGTCCCTTAGCTTTTCCCTTCAAGGCTGGCACTTTGCCACTTGAACCAAACCTCCACTTTCAGCTTTTTTTCGGTCGGTCATGGGGCTTGAACTCTGGGCTTGGGTGCTATCCCTGCGCACTTCAGCTCAAGGCGAGTGCTCTACCACTTGAGTCACAGCGCCACTTTCGGTTTTCTAGTGGTTTATTGGAGATAAGAGTCTCGTGGACTTTCCTGCCCAGGCTGGCTTTGAACCATGATCCTCAGATCTCAGCCTCCTGAGTAGCTAGGATTGCAGGCATGAGGCACTGGCACCCAGCTCCACTTTCAGCTTTTTGCTGGTTAATTGGGGATAAGAGTCTCATGGACTTTGCTACCTGGGCTAGCTTTGAACCATGATCATCAGATCTCAGCCTCCTGAATAGCTAGGATTACAGATGTGAGCCACCAGTACCTGCCAGAAAAATCCTTCTGCAGTAACTTCATAATGTGATTGGCACTTGTAATTCTCTACACCATGCCATTCTGCTTTCTCTCCCTTTTGAGGGAAATGCTTGTGACTGTACATCCCTGACTGAGCAGACTTAAAATAAACTTTAGTTAGTTATGTATGTTTGGTGTACTGGGATCTAAACTCGGGGCCTTGCATGGCAAGCACTCTACCATTCGAGCCAACCAGTTTTGATGGGAAAGAATGATGGAAAGGGTGACATTGATTAAGATGCATTGTACTTATCATCTGACTTGTACAACTACTTGAAACAAAAATATAAATAAGACAAAATTGTATTTTTTAAAAGTAACCAAACAGAAAAGCAACCTAAATTCACCCATAGATGTCAGAGATAATAGAAAGGGCAGACAAGAAATTTTTCACAGGTACTATAAACATATGTAAAGAATTAAGAGAGAATATTAGTACCTTTTTAATGAAATGGAGCAACTCACTAGAGGTATAATAAATAGTGAACCCGATGTGGTAGCTCACAGCTGTAATCCCAGCTAGTTAGAGATGGGGAAGATCAAGATTCCAAGTAAGCCTAGACAAAAAAGTCCATTTCATCCAATAAGCTTAGCATGGTCCTGGACACCTGTCACCCCAGCTATGTGGAAGGCCATAGGTAGGACGATTCTGGTCCAAGATAAGCCTTCTGAAAAAGAATGTATAGCAAAAAAAAAAAAGGGCTGAGATTGATTGATCACCTGCCTAGCAAATAAAAGGCTCTGAGTTCAAATCCCAGTACTGCCAAGGAAAAAAGAACATTTGAAGAATACCATCAACTTGCTTGATCTCCATTGTTTCATATTGGGAAATGGTACCACTACCTTATCAGTTCTTCAAACCCAAGGCTGGAAGTCTTGCTGCATTTTTCTTATTTTCATCACTCTGCCATCAGGACTCCTCTACATCCAATTCATCGGTAGATCTGATTGTCTCTACCTCCAACAGATAATTCTGAATTGATTTGCATCTTAATATCTCCAGCAATTTTGCATCTAACAGAAGCTTGTTAGGTTGGTGTTTTGTTATTTTTTCACCTGGGTTACTACAAGTGTTATCTACCTGGCTCCATGTTGCCATTCTTGTTCCATTACGATGTATTCTTTACAAACACAACAAAGTAAGCCAGGCACGGCAGTCAGTGCGTACCTGTAATTCCAGCTACTCAAGAGGTGGAGGTAGGAGACTCTTCGTTTAAGACCAGCCTGAGCAAAAAGCTTGAAATCTTATCTGAAAAATACACTAAGAAGAGTAAAAGGACTGGGAGTATGGCTCAAGTAAGAGAGGATTAGCCTAGCAAGCAGGAGACTCTGGGTTCAATCCCCAGTACTGCAAATACATAAATATAAGGGTAATCTTACTAAAATGAAAAGCATATCATTTGTCTCCCCGTCTTAACCCTCTAGTGCTTTTTACAGTTTGTTTAAAAACACCTTACTGAGCAAACTCTTCAAGGTCTTCAATGACCTGACCAAATCTCATTTTGGCCAATTCCCTATCAGTGACTTCACATGCTCAACCTCCAGCCACGCTGTCTCTTTTCTGTCTCCACACTCCAGATTGTATTTTTCCTTTGGAGTGTTCTCTCCTGTCTCTATAAACCTGGCTTCTTCTTATCATTTACTTATTCATGTAAGTATGTGGCTACTTTCAGGTCAGTCCTTCCTGTAGTGTTAGAGATCGGCTTAGACACTGGCCAGCCAAGAACACATCCATCATGGAAGCAGGCCTCCTGCCGGAAGTGATATGGAACCCTGTAGAACGGCACATCTGTTACCTTGTCCTCTGATCCTTTTGGACAAGAAAGATCCTACTAAGATCCCAAACAGCCAGATGCCAGTGGCTCACACCTGTAATCCTAGATACTCAGGAAGCTGTGATCTGAGGATCAGAATTCAAAACAAGCACAGGCAGGAAAAGTCCACAAGACTCCCATTTCCAACTAGCCAGCAAAAAACTAGGTATGGAACTATGGTTCAAGTGATAAAGCACCGGCCTTGATGAAAAAAAGGGACAGTGCCTAGCCCCTGATTCAAGCCCCAGGATTAGCATTAAAACAAATTAAAAATAAATAGGCTTGCCAGGGAGGTGGGAAGGTGGCTCAGTGGTAGAGCGCTTGCCTTGCATGCCTGAGGCCCTGGATTCGATTTCTCAGCACCACATAAGCAAAAAGAAAAAA
>NW_012267333.1:1064889-1067416 GCF_000151885.1 Dipodomys ordii | reverse complement strand
CTGGGAAGGTGGCTCAGTGGTAGAGTGCTTGCCTTGCATGCATGAGGCCCTGGGTTCGATTCCTCAGCACCACATAAGCAGAAAAAGCCAGAAGTGGCGCTGTAGCTCAAGTGGTAGAGTGGTAGCCTTGAGCTGAAGAGCTGAGGCCCAGAGTTCAAGCCCCACGACCAACCAAAAAATTTTAAATTAAAAAACATATATATGTATGTATGTGTATGTATGTATATGACAAAACACAAAACTTTTGCCAACAGCAAACATAATTTAACCGAATCTCCAATCTTAAACAGAGTTAACGAAGAACAGGAAACCTTTAAAACAGCGTTGGTAATAAGACACATTAGCATAAGGAGGTGGCAGTGATGCGGACAACGACCAGAGTGAGACAAAGAAAAACTGCCATAGAGACAAGGGGACTACATAAAAGGACACAGCTTGACAGACAAAATGATCTCAGATGTCCTCCCAAGACCAGATGGATGTCCTTGTCAGGACCAGACCATCTGACAAAGAACAATACCCCAAAACCAAACTCAGAAAGACCAGATGAGTTCATTCACCAATGCTCTGACAAGGAATAATCACTGAAGACTAGAGTCATGTCCAAGTCCCATCAAAACCAAAATGTACATACAAGACTTAAGATTGTGTCCAAGTTAAGTAAAGGCCAAATTCAGGAAGACCAAATAAGTTAACTCACCAAATGATAAGATCCAAGGGAAGGGGTAAACAAGGAGTTGAAAAGAACAACAACACAGAAGACAAGAGTTTATACAACAGATTGGTACCAATTTCAAAGAAAAACAGAACTAAACCAAACCAAAACCCTCAGCTGATATTTCAAGCCTTGAGGGCCTGTTGGGAGGTACTGATCACATCTGATCCCCTTCCACAATAGTCCATATAGATGATCTCCAGAAATCAGAATCAAAAACATAATCTGGAGACATCCAGAGTGACTCCAAAAAGATTTAGTAACATGTCAGGCGTTCATGGTCTGGCTGTCAGAGTGGTAGAAAGGTGACAGGGCCCTGGAATGTCTCAGGAGGCACCTTTCCTATGGAAAAATTTGCTCCAGAGAATACTTGCAGCCTACCCCAGGCCATCCACCAGTGTCTTCAAGGAACCCAAGTGCCCCCTTGCCACTGGGATCTCACTGGAGCCCCCAAATGTTATGTGAAAATTCCATCAGCGAGATGCAGAAAAGCCACACATTGAGAGGTTGAATTAGAATCTTTGTTAGAAAGTCAGAGACTCACGTTCCCCAAGAAAACTTGAAGTTATTACAAAGCTTATAAAGGATAAAAAAAAACAGAATTGGTGTGAGGAACTAAATCTAACAAAACCATGTTAGACATAAGCAAAGCAAACTAGGGGGAACAATCAGGGGCAATCAAGGGCAAGTATTCTCTGGAGCAAATTTTTCTGGAGCTAAACAATCCATGACCCATCTGCAATTCAAAGAATGGCCTATATCACCTGTAGAGTTCTCAAAAAGTCCCCATCATCTATTAAGATGCCAAGATGGTGGTGAAGACAAGATGGTGTTACATAGGTCCAGTATCCATATTTCAGAAATATGTATATTCAACCCACTACTTTACAGAAAAGTGACTTGAGGACCCAGAAACTAGATGAGAATTTGGTACCTGAGGCTGTTATTTGCTCCTGGACACCTTCCTGCTTTTTACTTCCCCTCTGCAGAAGCTCTAAATAATGAGTTCAATACATGCTTTTGGTACTAGGCCACCCTAAGTTCAGAGAAGACAAAGCCAAATCTGTTTTGCTGTTCTTATTGCTTTGAGATAACCAATTCCTGCTGGGCCAGTGGGACCTGCCTCTGTGAAGGCAGGCTGAGCAGGTAGACCTCCTTCAGGTCACCTAAGGGATGATGGGTACAGCAGTCATCATCTTTCATTTGAGTGTACCAAGCCCATGCAAAGCACTGAGACCCGCCAGCCACTCCCTCCTCCCTCCTCTGAGTTTGGAGACTCTGTCTTAGCAGTGGTTTTAGGTCCAAGCCATTTCTGACTTGGAACAAGAGTCTTGGTTTATTGTTCAGGGCTTTGATTTCCTTGTGCTCTGTGCTCAGATATGTAGAGGGGAGCCCTCTTCCTTTTTGTCCTACTGTTACGGTTACTGGACAGGTGGTATGTCCTTCCTAGCCCTGCCCTTCCTTCTCTCTAAAAAAAGAAAGAAATACATTGTTCTGTAGTTTCATTGTGTAGCAGTTTTATTATTGTGCAAACATCATAGATTGTACTTACCCACATTAAATGGACTAGGTCAGCTATTCTGCATGGCCTCTAAATGATATCAAGAGATAGACTGCAATAAGTACAAGATGTATGAGACGGGACTGGGAAGGTGGCTCAGTGGTAGAGTGCTTGCCTTGCATGCATGAGGCCCTGGGTTCGATTCCTCAGTACCACATAAGCAAAAAGAAAAAAGCCAGAAGTGGTGCTGTGGCTCAAGTGGTAGAGCGCTAGCCTTGAGCTGAAGAGCTGAGGGACAGCGCCCAGGCCCA
>NW_012267333.1:1042520-1052794 GCF_000151885.1 Dipodomys ordii | reverse complement strand
TGCTAGCCTTGAGCTGAAGAGCTGAGGGACAGCGCCCAGGCCCAGAGTTCAGGCCCCACGACCGGACCCAAAAAAAAAAAAAGAAAGAAAAGAGGGAATTAGAGGGTGACAAAAATAAAAGTAGGAGGTCATATACCCATTCATTCAGCAAGTACTTATTGAGTATCTCCTCCATGCAAGCACTATTCTAAATACTAGAACTGCAGCTACAAAGTAGAGAGAAAATATTCTAGGCACCATGATGCTATGTTATCATTGTTCTTGATACTGCTGGGGGTTGAACTGAGCTGTCTGCCCAGCTTATGTTTAGTCAAGGAGAAAGATACACAAATAATTTCAGAGAGTGACCAAAACAGGGAGAAACTGAGGAAGAGCAGGAGGAGGTACATTCTGGAGAGACAGATTCTGAGGACTAAGGGGAAGGTAGGAATAAAGATGTGATTCATTTCTTTTGGAGGAAGATATAGCTTTGCCCAGGCAGGGGACAGTTCGGGAACAGCAGAGCTCAGCATTTATACAGCTGCTCTTGCCCATAAATGGAGGCACAGACATCAAATGTTAGTTCTAGATGTGAGCTTTGGTTTTAAATAGCTGAGGTGGGACAAAGATCCTCCTCCTGCTCCTGCTCCTCCTCCTGCTCCTGCTCCTCCTCCTCTTGCTCCTCCTCCTCCTCTTCCTCCTCTTCCTCCTCCTCCTCCTCCTCCTCTTCCTCCTCTTCCTCCTCCTCTTCCTCCTCTTCCTCCTCTTCCTCCTCTTCCTCCTCCTCTTCCTCCTCTTCCTCCTCTTCCTCCTCCTCTTCCTTCTTCTTTTGTGACGGTCCTGGGACTTGAACTCAGAGCCTAGGCACTGTGCCTAAGTTTTTTTGTTCAAGGTTAGCACTCTACCATTTGAGCCACATCTCTGCTTTTGGCTTTTTGATGGTTAATTAATCATAAAAGTTTCACCAACTTTCTTTTCTGGGCTGGCTTTGAACTGTGATCCTCAGATCTCAGCTTCCTCAGTAGCTAGGATTACAGGTATGAGCCACCAGCGCCCAACACAAGGTTCTTTTCTTGAGTTGGGCGCACTGGTGCCTCCTGCGTCAACACTCCCTCTTTCTGTTTGAGCACTCCTTTCCTCTTCCCACACTCTGGTTGAGTCTGCTGATCCTCAAACCTGCAGAGGCTCTCTGAAGTAATTCACCTTCATACTTTCAGGACCACCACACTTTCTTGTCCTTCATAGTACTAGGGATTGAACTCATGGGCTGCACTGTCCTGTAGCTTTTTTCATCAAGGTTGGCACTCTACCACTTGAACCACACCTCTGCTTCCAGAACACCTGTCACACCTAGATCTTGAAGAACACACACCGTTAGTAGCTGAGGGTGGGCAGGATAAGCATATTTTTCATGTTTTAACTTGGTCTTGAGCAAACCCATGGCTTTTCTGTCCTCAGTCTGGTTTTCTGTCCCACCCTCTTTTTCCTTCTAGAAGCAACATTCTCCTTCTGAAAATGGCTTCTTTCCCACTCCAACGTGTGGCTTGTTCTCCAGAGAGATGGGGCTCTAGGCTGGAGTTGGCTCATCTACACATGAGAACTTGACCCTGGGACAGGGAACCAGGTGCAGTTTTTCCTTGAAGGTTTAAGTTCATTATATAAAATGATGTTCCAGCCAGTCAGATGGGCCAACCGTTGCTAAGTCTTTCCTTTCCCCTGAGCCAATGTGAATTTTCCCCAGGCACCCTGCAGAGCTCAGATCTGAGTGCTCATCCATTTCTTCCTCCGTGAGGAGACAGGCCTGGCTCTTAAGAGCCCAGACTGCAGTAAGATCCTTGGCAAAACCCGGATGAAACAATGCCTTAAAGCATTGGTGGGTTGATGAACTTTCTGAAGCACGCTGCAGAGTGGACAAGACACTGGGTCGTTGTCTCGAATGCTAGAAAATACACTGAAGCTGTCATTGTGTTCCAGGACAGAGGTCTGAGACCCATCTGAGCATAGAAAAGAGAGTCAAAAGTCCTGTGTGTTCATTTGCAGTTCAGTTAGTTTTGGAAGTAATAACACAAAGTGCAATTTCTGAACCCAAACTTCCTTTTCCATGAAGCATAGTTCATAAATTTAATATGTCACAATGGTGTATATTATACATTTTTAGAACAGTCATTCATGTGGCCTTTTTTGAAGAGACAGAAATAGAGTTGAGACTTGGGGCCTCACACTGGCTACACAGGCGCTCGATCACTTGGGCCACACCCCCAACATTAGTTAGTTAGTTAGTCAGTCAGTCAGGAGCTGGAGCTCAGGGTCTGGGTGCTGTTTCTGAGCCCTTTTGCTCAAGACGAGCATGCTACCACTTTGGGCCACAGCTCCACTTCCATTTTTCTGGTAGTTTATTGGAGATAAGAGTCTCACAGACTTTCCTGCCGGGGCTGCCTCTGAACTGCGATCCTCAGATCTCAGCCTCCTGAGTAGTTAGGATTACAAGCATGAGCCACTGATGCCCAGCTACCCCTAACCTATGCTGCTCCACTGACTCTTTCAGCTAGGGCTTGCATTTTTGCCTGGGTTGGCCTGGATCTTGATCTTCCAGTTTATGCTTCCCACTAGCGAGGAGGACAGGTGCTCACTACCAGGCCCAGCTATTGATTAAGATGAGATCTCAGGATAGGCCTTGAACTATTATCCTCCAGTTCCCCACCTTACCAATAGCTGTGATCTACTGTGCTGAGCCATTCAGGTGGTTTTTCAAGGCTATCACCTTAACTACTTGGCCACAACTACTCATGTGGGTTTTTTTTTCTTTGTGTGCGTGCGTGCGTGTGTGTGTGTGTGTGTGTGTGTGTGTGTGTGTGTGTGTGTGTTGCCAGTCCTGGAGCTTGAACTCAGGGCCTGGGCACTGTCACTGAGCTTCTTTTGCTCAAGGCTAGCACTTTACCACTTGAGCCACAGCACCACTTCTGGCTTTTTCTATTTATGTGGAACTGAGGAATGGAACCCACGGCTTCATGCAGGCTAGGCAGGCACTCTACCACTAAGCCACATCCCCAGCCCGCATGTAGTTTTTAACAAAGAGAAATATAATGAAATTTTTTCCTTCTTCCTGCCTCCCACCCCGAACGTCTCATCTCTTAGGCAATATAATCAGTTAAGAAATAACCAGTTATTCTCCACTTGTATATCTTGTTGGCTTTTTCAAAATTTAGTGACTTGAAACAACCAGTGTTTTTCTTTGCTCAAGATCCAATAGGAGAAGTAAGCATTTCCAGCAGGGGCTGGATGGGCTAGGGTGATGGCCTGATCACATGCATGCAGGGCCCCCACATGTTTGGAGGTATCTGATGTCAGCTGGGGTAACCCACAAAGCTCCCATCTATTCAGCTGTCCTGTGATGACAGAAAAGATTGCAGTTTTAAGAAGGATTATGGACAGGCTCTGTCATTTCATTCAAGAATGGAGGATGGGGCTAGGTGCCAGTGGCTCACACCTATAATCCTACCTACTCAGGAGCCTGAGATCTGAGGATCACAGTTCCAAACCAGCCCTGAGCAGGAAAGTCTGTGAGGCTCTTATCTTCCATGCATCACCAAAAGCAAGCCAGAAGTGGAGCTGTGGCTCAAGTGCTAGAGTGCTAGATTTGAGCAAAAAAAAAAAAAAAAAGCTCAGGGTTAGCACCTAGGCCCTGAGTTCAAGTCTCAGGATAGGCTTCCACTTTCATATCCAAGCAAACTTTGCACTTCTGCTTTCATTGTCATTGCTGCTAAATCTTTAGCCAAAACAAATCATATGGCCAAGTCTGTTCCGGAGGAGAACTAGACTTTCTGGAGTGATGGACGGTCACATTGTTAAAGGGGGTACCTATAGGTAAGTAGAGAATTCATGGATTTTTTTTTTTACAGTTTACCAGGGCATATGCTTATGAATATGAGTGTAGATGTGTGTGTGTGTGTGTGTGTGTGTGTGTGAGAGAGAGAGAGAGAGAGAGAGAGAGTAGGCCCATTTCTTTTTTTTTTTTACATAAATGGTATCATACTGTTTTATGGATTTTTTTTAGTTATTTAAAAACCTGTTTTACAAACTTTGGTATGGATAACAGCACTAATGTTTATATTTTCAATGTTAGAGACATTTGATAGCCAAACAATTTCACAAGAGACGTTTTATCTCATTATGTCTGATGGAAGGGATAAAGTTGCAGAAATCTATAGTTTGCAGGATGGAGTCTAAGAATAAGCCAAGGAAAGGACCCGATCAACTTTAGCTTTACTTGGAACTTCCGCCTGAGCTGATTTATCAGCTAATCAAGAATGTTTGGACAGGTTTCTCAGGCTGCAAAGTCAGTTTCCTACAGAAGTAGCCACGCAATCAAGACATCTAAGGATCTGGATTGTTGTCTACATTTTCTAAGTGCTCATTCCCTTCTGGAAAGGAGGCTTGTCTCAGCTGTCTTTTATCCAAGGGGAAGTTTGTATGGTCTGTCCTTGGGTCTCAGTGTTATCTTGTCAGTGAAGACTTCCTATCTGGTATAGAAGGGCATCCCAGGCTGCTTGTCAGGGGCTCATGCCTGTATTCTGAGCTCCTCAAGAGGCTGAGATCTGAGGATCCTAGTTCAAAGTCAGCCCAGGCAGACAAATCCAAGAAACTAGCACAAAGTAACTAGCACAAAGCCAAAAGTAGAGGTGAAGCTCAAGTGGTAAAGCACCAGCCTTGTGTATAAAGGCTAAGCAATAGTTCAGGACCTTGAGTTCAAGCCTCCTTACCAGTGTAAATAAACAAAGAAATAAACAAATAAGTAGCTTCCTGTGTGCTTTCTCCTTAATTCTTCTCCACAGCATGATCACTGCCCAATACCACGTGTACTGATTCATTTGTTTAATGGTGGTCCATCTGTGACCTCCAGGAAGTCAGGGGCACCACTTTGCCCACTCCTGGGTCCTCAGCATCCAGAACAACAGCTAGCACATAGATGCCCTGTGGGCAGCGTTTTCCCACACAAGGTTGGATGGCCCAGTAAGCTCATCTGGTAGCAGGGAGTTTACTCTCCATTGGGTTTCCACAAGGAGAGCTGTGCATAGGTAAAATACTTCATCCACTGCATAGGTTTGGACATACATTAGACCCCAGTTGCTTGCCAACCAGAGGTGCACCTGTAGCCTGCATTTATATGAGGACATAAATACTCATAAAAGCAAGTAGCAGCTCTCTCTGGAGACAGATGATCTCCGATGTGGATTACAGCCTTCAAGTGAAAGGGGCTAACCTAACCTCTCTTGCAGAATAACCAACTGAACAAGTGATACTTGAAGTTAGAAGAAACAGAAAGCAAAATCCATGAAACTGAGGGACCCAGGACGCACTAGCAGTTAACAAGGGATTTAAATGCCTTTCATAGAAATATAAAGGAGATAGAAATATCTGGAAGAGTGAAAAGGAATGGTTGAAACCACAGCCAAGGATGCGCACCGAGCCGGTTGTTGATGGCACATGCTTGAGATGCCTCGCTATTGAGGAGGCTGAGATCCGAGGATCAAGAATCATGGTTCAACACAAGCCCAGCTGAATAAATCGCTAAGACTCTTATCCCCAATTAACCAGCAGAAAAGCTGCAAGTAGAGCTGCGGCTCAAGTGGTAGAGCACTAGCCTTGAACGAAAAGAACAAAAAACAAACATAAGGGACAACACCTAGGCCCTGAGTTCAAGCCCCAGGACCAACACAAGGGAAAAAAAAAAAAAAAAAGAATAAGTGCTAGAGGAACCAGTCCAGCTGTGGGCAGAAGCCATAGGGGAATACCAATGGACAGAGGGTCGATCAAGGCTGGTTGGCTAGGGGGTGGGGGTCAGTAAAAGTCTCACCTCATACCCCATACTCCCCGCCCCCCCTCTGCCCTTGCCCATAGCCATTTACCCCAGCCAAAAGAACCAAGTGTATTCCTCTGCAAAGAACCCAATGAACTGCTCAGAGAGAGCTTTGGCAGTTAAAGCAAGTGTTCATGCCCAGAGGAACTTCTCTGTTCTGCTTCCCAGACCCAGAAGCTGGCTCTTGCCCTATCCTGAAGCAACAGGCACAAGCTAGCCAGCCTCTCCGGGTGCCCAGCACCTTCACAGTTCATGGCCGAGGGTCTGCTCTGCTGTTTGTCCTCAGCCTGGATCCTTAAGCTGTCCTGGAATCCTGTAATGGTTTGCCCATGTACTCACAATGGAATCTGCTCCTCTGACTTGCCCTGAATAAAATCTGTGGAATCCGATCACATGACTGTATGTGAACCTCTCATTTTGAAACAAGCTTCCGCAGAATAATGTTGAGTCTTTCCGTCCCACCCCCACCCCCCCCTGCAGCAGCAGGAAGGCTGGTGGTATGAACTGAGCCCCACTGGGTACTCTGGAGCCCCCAAGATGTAAGGTCTGAAGTTTCTGATTAACATGTTAAAAACCTCTAGAGGTTGGTTGTTAAGAAAACTTAACAGGAAAGTTCTCTGTCCTAGAGAACTAAATGCCTGGCCGGCTTAGCCAGGGCCACAGTAACTTGGCAGAGAGAAGGATCCCCAATATTCAGCCTGTGAGCTTGGGATCAAATTCATGGGACATAAAATTAAGAATGTTAAGCTCTGTGTGGAGTTCCAAAACATTCTGATCACTCCCAAAAGAAAGCCGCTACCTAATAAGTAGTCACTCCCTCTCCTCCCCCACCCCTGGGAGAAGCCCCGATTTTGCAGGAGGTTTTCCAAGCGCCAGCGTTGGTTCTAAGAATGTCTTGTCTCAAGAGCTTTGAGGCATGAGTCAGACAGGGCAAGATCAGAAGCCAGCGTAAGCCCGTGGGCCAGTTGGAATATCTGGGGGTGGGGAATCTTTCCTAAGAATTACAGCTCAGCTGGGTGATCTGTAATCCCTCCTATTGGGAGGTTAAGGCAGGAGGATCTGAGTTAGAGGCTGGGCACTGGTGCTCACGCCTGTAATCCTAGCTACTCAGGAGGCTGAGATCTGAGGATCGCGGTTCAAAGCCAGCCCAGGCAAGAAAGTCCATGAGACTCTTATCTCCAGTTAACCAGGAGCAAACTGGAAGTGGTGCTGTGGCTCCAGGGGTAGAGTGCTCGCCTTTAGCTGACGAGCTGAGGGACAGCATCCGGGTCCAGAGTTCAAGCCCCACGTCCCACAAAAAAATAAAAGAATTGAAGCTCATATTTGGTGTCTAATCTTAGGGTAGTCAAAGGGCAAGGGCAGGGCTCATCCTTCAGGGTCTCTCTCAGTCTCTGTCTTGTGATCTCCTTTCCCAGCCTCCCTTTCTCCTTCCTTCTGTCCTTCTTTTCCTTTCTTTCCTTTTCTTTTTCTTTTTTTCCGAGGCAAAATCTCACTATAATGCGTAGGCTGGTCTTGAAGTCATGATCCTCCTTTATCCACCTCCTGAGTGCTGGGATTCCTGGAATTTGCCACAATACCCAACCTCTCTAGAGTCTTCCAGAAGGCTCTAGAAAACTTAAACATGGTCCTTAAACCCCTCTTCAACCTGTAGCAGCAGGGAAGCCTTGGGGATGGATAGGCAAGCAAAGTTCAGGACATCAACCTCTACTTCCAATCCTTAACACCTTGCTTAGCTCACGAATGATCCAGAGTGAGCACAGGAAGGTCGTTACCAGCTCAGGCAGTTCTGGAGAGGTGTATAGAAATGAGGGGTCATTCCATGGGCAGCACTGACCCCCAAACAGACTAGTGGAAAGAGCTTTTAGGGTTAATCAGCAACATTACCCCTTAAGAGCTCTGTTCATGGGGACACCGTCCCTTAGACACTTCCACTGAGGTACCAAGGTGGCAGAGGATAGTGGGAAGAATGTAGGCACGGGCTGAGTTCATCCCGTGTCCTCTGCACCCTCAGAGACACTGGCCTCTGGGTCCAAGAGGATGGCTGCTTGCTGGCTCTCTACCACTGAAAAGGAAAATTAGTAAGGACCCAGGGACCCTGGACAGTACCTTAGCCTAGTAAGCTGAAACGAGAGACGAGGGAGACATTGCTTCTTGCCCCTGACCCTCCCTAGCCTCTTCTAGTTTTGATCACCTTCTAGTGACCCAGGGAGAGGATCTAACTAGAAATTAATAATCAATCAGAACGTTGAGGGATCTGACCAATAATACACACCTTCTAAAACACCCCATCATAAATACAGGCAACCCATCAAAGCACTCCTAGACTCAGAATCACCAAGATAGGGCTTTCTGGAGAAGACAGAGGGCATTTGAAAATGGACAGAGGGAACACATAATGGGCAGACGGAGGGACTTCATTCATTGAGTTCCTGAGACAAGAACCTGAGGAGATTATAGCTGTAGAGGCCAGCAGTGGCATTACAACACTGGCAGGCATTGCCTGCTGCTGAGCTACAACAAGGCAGGCCTTGCCTGCTACAGGGCTGCAACCTTCAAGGTCTCGGCTGGCCGCTAAGGTAGACAAGCTGTACGGGCTCTGCCCTCAGTGAGCCACAGCAGAAGATTCTGTCCCACCACCTCCCTGATGAGCGGGGATTTCTCTCTCATGTCAGTCACTCAGAGCTTTCTCCACAGTTGCTATAGTCCAGGAGGATTCTCTGGCATCTCTGCCACTCCCATAAACTTTTCTCTGTGGACCTGAGGATCTAAGACAATCTGATTCTGGGTTCTCTTGCTGGAATTGCAAACTGCCCAGGGCTTTGGGGTCCCCGGCCAGTTACCAACTTCAGAGCAGGCCTTGCCACGAGGCCCCATCTCTCAGGATGAATGTGGAACTGTCTGCTCTCTAAGGCCCTGCCTAGGGCAGTTTGTGCTGAGCCAAGGAAAACAAGGACTCAAACTCTTGAGCTCCTGAGAGTGAAACACCTGGCACAAAGGTCAGTGAGACAGAACCTGCCCTGTCCTAACAAGTCCTAGTAAGGGCAGGGCTCCCAGAGCCCGAAGGAGCCCGCATGGCTGGCCAAGTCCCAAGGATGTAGTTTCTGAGGCCCAGGAAGGCAGAGGGCCCCAGGGCACTGTACCTTCTTGGGATGATGGCCTCGGTTTCCTGGAGGTCAGGGAGGAGGTGTTGCAGATCTGGTTAGATCCGGGGTCAGAGCATTTCCAGTTTTGGAGTTTTGCTTCCACGAAGGGCCTCCTGGAATCTTGTCAAAAGTTGGTGCTGACTGACCTCCCCACTGTGTTCTGGCAGGTAGATTACAGCCCATGGAGGGCGGGGGAGGCAGAGGACTCACGAAGGCTCTGTGGTCTCATTGGCTGTGTGTTCCAAAGGCAGTGTGACTTTTTACATTCAAGAATGGAGGACAAGGGGCTGGGAAGGTGGCTCAGTGGTAGAGTGCTTGCCTTGCAAACAGAGGCCCTGGGTTCGATTCCTCAGCACCACATAAACAGAAAGAGCCGGAAGTGGCGCTGTGGCTTCAGTGGTAGAGCACTAGCCTTGAGCTGAAGAGCTGAGGGACAGCGCCCAGACCCAGAGTTCATGCCACATGAACAGCAAAAAAAAAACAAACAAAGAATGGAGGACAGGGCTGGGTGCCAGTGGCTCACGCCTATAATCCTCCCTACTCAGGAGTCTGAGATCTGAGGATCTTTGCCTGAGCAGCAAAGTCCGTGAGACTCTTATCTCCAATAAACTACTAACAAACAAACAAACAAAAAAAGGTTGTAAGTAGTGCTGTGACTCAAATGGTAGAGCGCTAGCCTTGAACACAAAAGCTCAGGGACAGCACCCAGGCCCCAAGTTCAAGCCCCAAGGATGGCACCAAAAAAAAAATGGAGGATTGGTGTCATTTGCCACTCTGGAACCCCCTTGCAGGCCTTGGCCTGCTTTCTGGAGAGTTCCAGAAGGGAAAAGAGCCAGGGGCTTCCAAGAACCAGTTTGCCAACTTGTATGAAAAATGGCTTAGGCTTTCTACTAGAGAGATCTTTGCTCCTTTTACTCCTCCTCCTCCTCATCCCCTGTCCATTTTTCCACATCTCTCTGTCTCTCTCTCTGTCTCTGTCTCTCTCTCCGAACCAAACTACACAGAAAAACATCAGAGTGAGATAGAACTCCTGGGACAAAGCAACAGCAAGGTGCTGGGCAGTGGAAGGGAGCCTGCCAGAGGGGCAGCTGGGAAGGAAAGAGGGCCACTCAGAGGCCACAGGGTCTGGCAGCCAGGGTAAGAGCAGAAGGAGGGAGTGGGACAGTACCATGAGACCTTGCATAGAGTCCACTGGATTTTGCAACAAGAAGTAATTGCAATGATTTTTGGGGGGCGGGGGGTGGGGAGGGGGGAATGTGTGTGTGACGGGGATGGAGCCCAAGGCCTCATGCATG
>NW_012267333.1:1024971-1042270 GCF_000151885.1 Dipodomys ordii | reverse complement strand
GAGGTCTTGGTGCCAGTCCTAGGGTTTGAACTCAGAGCCTGGGCACTGCTCTGAGCTTCATCCACTCAAGTCTAGTGTAACACTTGAGCCACAGCGCCACTTCCAGCTTCTTTGCTTATGTGGTGCTGAGGAATTGAACCCAAGGCCTCATGCATGGTAGATAAGCACTCTACCACTGAGCTACAACCTCAGGCCTGCATTAGCCTGACCTGCATTAGCCGTGATTGTACGGAGCAGTGACCTGGTTGAGGTGGACTGAGATGTCAGGACATGGAGCAAAACACACAGGACTTTTTGGAAGTTTGATTGAATGAACTTGAGGGCCTGGAATCCAGCGTGGGTTGGCGACGTGATTACAGACCAAATGGAGAGTTGGCGATTGGCCACTCCCATGGAAGAGGGTGTGTGGGTGTTTCCTTGTGACTGTGGGCCAATAAATAGAGCAGATTTATATAAACATCCTTAGGTACTTGTCCAATCATTTCCTTTGAATGAATTCCCAGAAGCGGAATTACTGGCTTTAGAGACCTTTCACCTATCCTATCAATCCATCTATCATGTACCTCTCTATTTATCTATCATCTATGTGTTTAGCTATCTTTTTTCTGTTATCAGGATGTGAACTCTGGGCCTCACACTCCAGTTGCTTTTACATGCTTGAACCACATCTCTAGCCCCCAATATACAATATATAATATAATATATATATTTTTTTAAATTCAGACATAATTATCAAGTTGCTTCCTCACACACTTTTGAAGTGGTTTAGACGTTTATGTATTGGCAATGACATCTTCATAAAACCTTGAATATTATCCACTTTAAGTTTTTTTTTTTTTTTTGTGCTGGTCGTGGGGCCTGAACTCTGGGCCTGGGCGCTGTCCCTCAGCTCTTCAGCTCAAGGCTAGCTCTCTACCACTCAAGCCACAGCACCACTTCCAGCTTTTTCTGCTTATGTGGTGCTGAGGAATCGAATCCAGGCCCTCATGCGTTCAAGGCAAGTACTCTACCAATGAGCCACCTTCCCAGCCCCCACTGTAAGATTTTTGTCAGTAGGAATGACCAAAAATACTTCTCATTGTTGTTTG
This sequence comes from Dipodomys ordii, assembly GCF_000151885.1. NCBI lineage: Eukaryota > Metazoa > Chordata > Mammalia > Rodentia > Heteromyidae > Dipodomys > Dipodomys ordii. The sequence goes on along the minus strand of NW_012267333.1, from coordinate 1,041,182 downwards.
ATACAATTGTCTCTCCTGGTCCCCAGAGAATACATTCCCCCAGTGGGCACCTGAGACCCTGGATTATACCCAGCCCTATATAACACCTTGGCAGAGTTTCGTTTATAAAGTAGACATGTCAGAATTAACAATAACTAATTATAAAGTAGAACAATGATCATAACATGTACTAATATTAATAGTAATAAAAGTTATGTGAATATGGTCTTCCTCTCACAGGAAATATTTTTATTTTTTTATTTTACTCTATTTTTGCCAGTCCTGGGGCTTGAAGTCAGAGCCTGGGTACTGTCCCTGAGCCTTTTTGTGCTCAAGGTTAGTGCTCTACCACTCAAGTCACAGCACTACTTCTGGCCTTTCCTGAGTAGTTTATTGGAAATAAGAGTCTCATGGAGAGTCTCCTACCTGGTAGTCCTGAGCCACCAGCACCCAGATTAAATAGATTTTTTTTTAATGGCACTGGAGGTTGAATTTAGAGCCTTGTGCTTTTAGTAGATACTCTACCACTTGAGCCACACCCCAGCCATTTTTCTCTTAAGCATTATTCAGATAGCTCTGTTTGTGCTTCCCACTTAACTAGGATAACAGGTATGTACCACCACACCTGGCTCTCATTGATTGAGATGAAGTTCTCACTAATTTGCCCTGGGCTGGCCTTTAGAAACATGGTCTTCATGACCTCTCCTGAGTAATTAACATTACAGGCATGTGCCACCATGCCTGACCATCTCAAAATATCTTTTCATGACACGATGTAGGCATTGTGAAGTAGGATTAGGTACCAGATAAGACTTACTTGAATACAAAGGCTGTGATACCATCTTATAACCAGGATGGTTGCTAAGCGACTGACCAACAAGCAGTGGACACAGCATGGACCTGCTGGACCAAGAAGTGATTCACATCCAGGGTGGAACTGAGATTTCGTCATTTTACTTCGAAGGGAGTACAGTTCAGAGCTTACCAATTGTTTCTTTCTGGAATTTTCCATTTCTTTTTTTTTTTTTTGGAGTGCAGTTGTGTGCTGTGAATAAGTGAAGTTTCTGAAATCAAGGGCTACTACGTTTTCTGTGGTCATGAAAACGTTGAGCATCTCGTTGTATTTCATTCCCTACTTTGATTTCTTGAATTATCTGTTCATGATCTTTTCTTTTTCTTTTTTTTCTGTTGAGATGTTAGTCCTTTTTTTTCTTTCAGCTATTGTAAGCTGTCTCTACTACGGATGCCACATATGCTTGCTGTGGCTGCCTCCCCGTCTCCTCCTGGTGCTTTTATCCATCAGCCCTAACCCTCGACAGCCTCATCTCATTTCTTCCTACTCTTCACAGATCCCGTTTTTCTTCTTTTCTAAGCTGAGGTCCAGTTTTTGCAGCTGGAAAAAAAAAAAAAAAGACTCAACCTGACTATTGTTTCCTTTTGTTCGAGGTAGTGTCTGACTATTGTCTCCTTTTGTTCGAGGTAGCATCTTGCTCTGTAACAGACTGGCTTTCAGCTTGCAATCCTCCCACCTCAGCCTTCTAAGCTGGGACTACAGGTGAGTACTACCATGCCCAGCCCAACATGGTTTTTGCCATGTTTCCTTTGGATCTTTTCTAGGGTGAGCAAGCAGGCTCCGAGTGTGCTTTTCCTGGACTAGTACTGGACAGTCTCTAGAAAACTCAGAATGTTCAGTCATTGCTGGGGAGAGGCCCCAGCCAAGGACAGTTTATTATCCCTGTAGGCAATTTCCCAGAAGTTCTTTCAGCCAGGACTGGGGAAAGCCCAGCTGTCCCGGCCCCATCCTCCACCACCTCCTAGTTCTAGCCTCAGCTTTTCACTGCTCTGGATCTCTCTGTCTGTTTCTGTAATGAAACACCGGAGGCAGATTAACTTTATTTTAAAAGGTCAGAGATGCTGACCATCTAAACAGCACTTCACAGCCTCCGCTTCGCCTCCTAATAGCCAGTGGCAATGGCAGGAACACATGACAAGGGCAAGAAATCATGTCTCAACACAGGAAACCAGAGAACATCCAGGCAGCTCACTCCAGAGCTGCAACCAAATAGCTGAGTGCGGACCACCCACCGAGGCCCCGCCTCTTAAAGGGTCCACACCATCCCTCAACACCACGGGGGGGGGGGGGGGGGCAGGAACCAAGCTTCTAAGGCCAAAACACATCTAAACCATAGAAATCTCCTCCAGGACCACATGCTATGAAAGGAAGGAAGAATTGGAATAATGAATAGTATTGAATGTCCCATTCAATCTAATAGTTCTCCACTGCTTTTCTTTCTGGCTCTTTCTCTCCGCATCCCCCTCCCCCAGATGAGATTAGATGTGGTTAAAAAATGAGATGCCTTTGTTGGAAGGGAAAAGCCATGGGAGATTAGAATATTGGAGCCGAAGGACGGAATCATTTTGTCTTTCTTGGTGATGATGAGTATGTTCAGATGTAGACACAAGCAGCGCAAACAGTCAGATGTTCATCCTGCCTCTCTGTTTTCCACCACAAGGCAAACTTTGTGTCACAAATTCCCCATCCAGGAGTCTGTAAGGTCTAAATGAGCGGCCAGACATCAGAGCATTTCAAGCATTTCATCTATAAATATTTCATCGTGTAGCTCACAAAGATAAGTTCTCTAAAAGAAAGAAAGAAAACAACCCAAAACATTTTCTTTCTTTCTTTCTTTTTTTGTCGGTCACGGGACTTGAACTCTGGGCCTGGGCGCTGTCCCCTCAGCTCTCCAGCTCAAGGCTAACGTTCGACCACTTGAACCACAGTATCACTTCTGTTTTTCTGAGTTGTTTATTGGAAATAAGAGTCTTGTGGACTTTTCTGCCTGGACTGGCTTTGAACTGCAATCCTCAGATCCCAACCTTCTGAGTAGCTAGGATTACAGGCCTGCACCCAGCCCCTAAAACCATTATTAAATCCTAAGAACACTAACAGGGAGAGAAATGCCTTTTAAAAATAATTTTGGGGGGGCTAGACTAGGGTTTGAACTCAGTGCCTTGCACCCAGAGCTGGGGAGGAGGAGATGGGTCTGAATCTGATGTTTTGTGCAATCAAATTTTCTATATTCCAGATTTCATATCGCTTCTCAGACTTGAGATTTAGTTTGCTATAAGGAAATTGGGAGTGTTTGCCTCCAATTGCTGACATGGGCAATCTTTACAGAATATTTGTTTCCTAAAGCCTGATGGGAATCTACTTTGTTCTCATAACTCCATAGTGTTCTCATGGCGCAGGCCCACTGACCTCTCCTGGAAAGCTTCACACCTGCCTTATCTGAAAGGCACCATGGAAGAGCAGGACCCGAGACCCTCTACCATATAACCCTCCAAACATGGCTGTTGACACTGTAAACCCCAAATAGGACAGTTCTGGCACTTAACCCCCAGCAGAACAGGTCAAAGAATTTCCCAAGAGGAGTCTCATCTTAGAATGTATAAAAACCTAAGCCCCCACCCCATCACTCCCCGCTCTTTGTCTCTCTGACCCCACTTGGTTCTTTTTTTTTTTTTTTTTAAAGTCATGGGGCTTGAACTCTGGGCCTGGGCACTGTCCCTCAGCTCTTCAGCTCAAGGCAAGCACTCTACCACTTGAACCACAGCGCCACTTCTGGTTGTCTGATGGTTTATTGGAGATGAGAGTCTCATGGACTTTTCTGCCTGGGCTGGCTTTGAACCATAATCTTCCTGTCTCAGCCTCCTGAGTAGCTAGGATTACAAGTGTGAGCCACCAGCACTGGGCTCTATTGGGTTTTTACATGGAGTCCTTCTGCAGTGCTAATTAAAGCCTGTTCTGATCTGTGGAGGTCTGTCTTTCTCTTCTTTCATCCACTTAACTCAGTTTCCTAACAAAATTTAAAAGGAAAACATTTTTTACATCAAAAGCTCTCATAGCATATCTTTCTTTGTCTTAGGCCGTTTTGGTGTCACTATAACTGAATGCCTGAAGTGCAAAGGTTTATTTCTTACAGTTCTGGCTAGGAGGTCCAAGTTCAGGGGACAGTCGCCAATGAGGGCCTTCCTGCAGCATCATAGCACAGATGACTGCACCTCTCATGGCAGGAAGGCCACCTGGAGAGAACTTTGGAAAGCAAAAGCAACTGAATTTACTTGGTGTTTTGATTGTGGGGCTGAGCACTGTCCCTGAATTTCTCTGCTCAAGGAGAGCACTCTATCACTTTGAGACACAGCACCACTTCTAGTTTTCTGGTTGTTACTTGAAGATAAGAGTCTCACAGACTTTTCTGCCTAGTCTGGCTTTGAATCACGATCCTCAGATCTCAGCTTTTGGAGTAGCTAGGATTACAGGCATGAGCCACCAGTGCCCAGCCTGAATTTACTTTTATAACAAAGCTGCTCTATGTTAATCTGTTCATGAGAGTATTTGCCTCAGACCTAATCACCTCTTAAAGCCCCCACATGTCAAGGATGTGTCTTTGGGGGTTAAGATTCTAACATGGGACCTTTAGGAGACCCATTCCAGCCGGAGTCCACTGGTTTATCTGTGTAGCTAAGGTAAAGTGAGGGCCATTTTTCAAATAGTGAAACGGAGACCTTTATGGTTGAGTCCCTTGTTCAAGGTTGGAGGAAGTCTTGGGGAAAGCTAGAGCAAAATGAGGGCTCACCTGTGGGGCAGAGGAGACAAAGGGGAGAGCCTGGGGAGGAGGGGCCCCCACTTCAGCCCTCACAAATGTACCCTTTCTGTTAGGGCTCACAGGGCACTGAGCTAGCCCAGCCCAGCAGACTTAAGGCGGGGGCTGGGAGGGCCACTGGCAGGAGCCTTGGTTGGCATACTCATTATGGAAGATATGGATAACCAGCAACACTGGTTGGACAGAATATTTTCATTTGGTTGGTGGTTGGTTAGTGTGGGGGGGGGCAGAGGTCTTGGTGCCAGTCCTAGGGTTTGAACTCAGAGCCTGGGCACTGCTCTGAGCTTCATCCACTCAAGTCTAGTGTAACACTTGAGCCACAGCTCTACTTCCAGCTTTTGGGGTGGTTAAGTGGAGATAAAGAGTCTCACATTTGTACCTGGATCCTTAGATCTCAGCCTTCTGATGCAGCTTGGATTATAGGCATGAGGCACCAGTGCCCAACTTGATAGAATGTTTTTTAAAGGCAAGGGAAAGAGCCAGATGAACCTTCCATACAGTTGTTGAGTGTAGCGAGAGATAGGAACAATTCTGACAATGGAGGAAACGAGATCTCTGCCCCCTTCCCTCCTCCCCATGAGAGACCTCCATATCTTCACTCTGACTTGTTCTCTCTGGGGTGAGGAAGGTGGTCCGAGTCTCCAGGGGATAAAGAAAGGGGTGTGTGTGTGTGTGTTGTGTGTGTGTAAAGGTGTGTGTGTGTGTGTGTGTGTCTTTCTTCAGCATCTATCTCTCCCATGGTTGGTAAGTGTCCAGAATAGAATAGTCATCTGTGTCCCAGAGCATGGGAAATTCACAGGCTGTCCTGGCTACTTTGGTGACCTGGATCCATGACAGTTGTGCCTGGAGCCCTTTTTGGCAGCTTCCCTACGATTATTGCCTCCCCTGGAGTTCTGGCCTTGGTGGAGCTGGGGAGGTGTGTTGGAGGCTTCCTGCCATGAGTGTGTCCCACAGATGTGCCTGTTGTCCGCTTGATTCTAGTGTGGTTCTGTTGGGCAGGGTCTTGTAGAGGGTGGCTAGATCCCCAGGAGCATTGCCCTCGGAAGAGGTCAGTGTTTTTCTTGGGACCCCAGTTAGTTACCTTGAGAATCAGTTGTTAGGAAAAGAGCCAACCCAAGTCAGGCAAGGTAGCTTATGCTTGTAGTCCCAGCTTTTTGGGAAGCAGAGATCAGGAGGATTGAGGTTCCAGGCTGACATGGAACAAAAGTTCGTGAGATCTCAAATCAACCAATAAAAAGCCAGGTATAGTAGTGCCAGCGGTCTAGTCCGCTCAGCTAAGTAGGAAACATGAGAGGCTAGGGATCCAGGCCAGCCCGGGCAAAACTTGGAGATCCTAAGCTGGGTACAAGTCACTCATACCTGTATCCAGCCACTCAAAAGGCTGAGACTGCCAGATGTTGATAACTTATGCCTGTAACCCTAGCTATTCAGAAGGCTGGGATCTGAGGATCACAGTTCAAAGCCAGCCTGCCCATGAGACTCTTATCTCTAACTACCAGAAAACCTGAGCTGTGGCTCAAAATGGTAGCCCACAATCCTTGAGCGAAAATACCCAGGGATAGTACTCGGTACCTGAGTTTGAGCTCCACAACTGACAAAAAGAAAAAGAAAAGGCTGAGCTATCTAGGATTAAGGTTCAAAGCCAGACTGGGCTGAAAAGGCCAATGAATCAGCCAAAATCTGGGCTAGAAGTATGGGTTAAATAGTAGAGTTTCTGCTAGCAAGTATAAGACCCTGAGTTCAAATCTCAGTACCACTAAAGGAAAAATGAAGAAAACAAAACAGGCCTGAGGTTGGAGGGGTGACTCAGTTGGTAGAGCTCTAGCCAGTGAGCAAAACCATCAGGTACTGAGTTTGAGTCCATCTTGGACCTAAAGAAAAGAAAAAGAACAGAGCTGACCCCCCAATCCCTCTTGCCTTCTCTCTCACTGTATGACTGTCTCCCCCATGTTGCATTCCCCCATCCCTCCGCCATGATGAGATATAGCCAGAAGGCCTCCATCCAAGTCTGAACCAACATGGTACCTGACCTTGCATGCTCAGCCTCCAAAATCATGAGCTAAAGAAACCTCTTTGCTTTGTAAAGTACCCTGCCTTAGATATTTTTGACACAGTGTGGAAAATGGACCAATACCATGGCACAAGTCACTGTGTAGAATCCATCTTTCCCTCTGTTTTCACCACTGATGCTTAATACAGGTTAAGAGAACAGAGAAGAGCAAAGAGAAGGGGCTGCTCCTATAGACAAGACTTTGAGGCTCTCAAGGGCTATTTATGGAAACATCTGACTCAGCAACGAGCTAACAGAGCAAGAACCATTATGATGCTTCCTTTGATTACAAGAGTGTCAGAATGCATATCTTTTTTGCTAGCATTCTATCACTTGACCCACAGTGCCACTTCTGGCTTTTTCTGTTTATGTGGTACTGAGGAATCGAACCCAGCGCTTCATGCATGCCAGGCAAGCACTCTACCCCTAAGCCACATTTCCAACCCTAGAATGCATATCTTACAGGCAGATTTTTAGATGTGGCCTTTTTTATTTTCTGACATACAATACATTGCAGTAAGATACACAAGTCTTTTATTTTTATTTTTTTTTTTTTTTTTTTTTGGGTCCGGTCGTGGGGCCTGAGCTCTGGGCCTGGGCGCTGTCCCTCAGCTCTTCAGCTCAAGGCTAGCGCTCTACCACTTGAGCCACAGCACCACTTCCAGCTTTTTTCTTTTTGCTTATGTGGTGCTGAGGAGTTGAACCCAGGGCCTCATGCATGCAAGGCAAGCGCTCTACCTCTGAGCCACCTTCCCAGCCCCCTCTTTTTTTTTTTTTTTAATACTGGTCCTGGGGCTTGAACTCAGGGCGTGAGCACTGTCCCTTAGCTTATTTGCTTAAGTCTATTGCTCTACCACCTGAGCCACAGCTGTACTTCCAGGTTTTTTGGTAGTTAATTGGAGAGGAGAATCTACAGACTTTTCTCCACCAGCTAGCTTCCAACCGTGATCCTCAGATCCCAGCCTCCTGAGTAGCTAGGATTACAGGCGTGAACCACTGGCGCCCACCTAGCTTGTTCTCTGTGTCAGTGGGCATTGTAGAACTATGACTGATTTAACCTTTCTATGGTTGGGAAGACTTTTGATGTACATTTAATTCACAGCCACAAGGAACAGAGCTATCCCGATCTTTCTTGTGCTTGTTGTGTTTTGTGTCTGTTTTTGGTTTTTGCTAGACATCTATTTCTCTTAGAAATGTGCCTCCCAGTGGTGCGGCTGGCTTTGTGATTTATGCGTTAAGGAAACATCAGGAAGGATTGGCAGGGATTTGCCTGGGCATGAATGTTGGGGCCAATAAAGAAAGTATGGACTCTGTGTGGATCTCCCCTGTCTGGAACCGTTGGCTCACCTGAAGCTCTCCCGGACTGGGGAAAGGTTCTGTTGTTGGGGCCTTGGAGCTGGAGTGGGCTTGAGCAGTGCATTTCAAGGCGGGCAGGCCAGTGACCTGCCTGGCTGTGTGTTTGTGCCTCGTGACTTGGCCCCAGCAGCACAGTGAGAGAGTGGAGGGAGTATGTTCCCATGGCTGGAGCTGCAGCCAGGCTCACACCCAGCCGCTGTGCCTGTCTAGAGGACTTTGGGTTTTCCGGAAATAACCCTGATTAGCAGGAAAGCTGGAACAATCAACAAACCCTCATCCCAGCTGGCCCAGGGCTCCCTGGGGCCTCGGTCTGTGGGACCAGGAGGGCCAGCAAACCCAAGTCCAAACTTCAGAGTGGGAGGTGATTCCCCACCCCCACCCCCACCCCCACCCCCAGTCGTCCCATTGAGACAGCTTTTACAGCAGCAGCCCTGCAAAGCCTTAGCTGAACTGTAGCGAACTCCTCATCACACAAGCGTAAACAATTTAAGGAGCTCGTCCTTCTGCTGACCTCTGGCACAGCCCCTTGTCCTCACCCAAGAAGGAAAGAAGTGTCAGAGTGAGCAACTTGCAAGTCACTTCCCTCTGGCACCGTGTGCCCCTGTGCCACTACCTATGTTTCCCTACCACACAGAGTTGTGTTCAGGATTGCATAATAGCTCACTGGAAAGAGCAAATAGGGCTCTAAAAATATAAATCATTGCATTAGGCCTCAGGGATTCGTAGCTTATAGCCAGAGTCAGGAATGATTAATGGAATGGATTTGAGCTCAAGGGCTGCTGGCCAGGACAGGTCTGTCCCTGAGGCTTCACTACCCCTGCTCCCCAGACACAGAGGAGATGGCTGAGGAGTGGGGAAGCCGAAGCAAGGCCCTCCCCCCTTGGAGGCCATTGAGCCAATGGCTGAGGAGCAAAGCCAATATCCAGAGATGCAGCAATGGGCTCAAGGTGCCTAGCATTCCACAGATGGTAAGTGGAGGACTCAAGCCTGCGCACTCCACCTCCCACACGGTTCTACCATCAGCCCTGAGGGAGGCCATCTCCCCTGCCTGGCACCCAGGGCATCCATCCGCCATGCCAGCCAGGCTCCTCAACCTTCCTGACCCTTCTGAAATGCTGCCACCTCAGGTCCTTCCTGACCATCTCTATTATGTGTGTGGAGTGTGTATGTGTGTTTCCTGGGGCTTGAACTCAAAGCCTACACACTGTCTCTGAACTTTTGTGCTCAAGGCTAGTGTAAGGTCCATTCCTGGATGGCGAGCAGACCTTGCCCAGTACCTGCGTTACCTAGGCAACTGGGACACCTGAAAGAGGTCACATCCGAATCCACTGAGGTCACCTTTCTCCCACCTCGTCCCATCTCCTCTTACTGGTCCCAATTCCCTTTACCTGGACACACCTTTCCCCGCCCCTACCCTAGATAAGGCCTAACCCAGGGCCAGACGCTCTCTTTCCCAACTCTCTCTCTTTCCCAGCTCTTTTTTTTTAAAAAAAAAACCTTTTCTTCTTTTTTTATTTTATTTTTTTGTGGGTCGTGGGGCTTGAACTCTGGGCCTGGGCGTTGCCCCTCAGCTCTTCAGCTCAAGGCGAGCGCTCTACCACTTGAGCCACAGCGCCACTTCCATTTCCCAGCCGTGTGGTGGGCCAAGATGGCCTGGTGCCAGCTGGAACAATGAATAAACCTACCCCTTACCTGAATACCACATGCGTGGTGTGGTTCTTACTTGGCAACTTCTTTTTTCTTTTTGGGTCCGGTCGTGGGGCCTGAACTCTGGGCCTGGGTGCTGTCCCTCAGCTCTTCAGCTCAAGGCTAGCGCTTTACCACTTGAGCCACAGCACCACTTCCGGCTTTTTTCTTTTTGCTTATGTGGTGCTGAGGAATTGAACCCAGGGCCTCAGGCATGCAAGGCAAGTGCTCTACCACTGAGCCAACTTCCCAGCCCATTGGCAACCTCTTTTTAAAAACCTAACAGCTAGCACTCTACCACTTGAGTCACACCTCCACTTCCAGCTTTTTGGTAGTTAATTGGAGATAAGAGTCTTCTGGACTTTCCTGTCCAGGCTGGCTTGGAACTGGAATCCTCAGATCTCAGCCTCCTGAGTAGCTAGGATTACAGGCATGAGCCACTGGCATCATCATCATCTTCTTTTAATTTCTTGTAGAGTTCATTTTTTGTTTTGTTTCATGCTTTGGAGGCATTAGTGAAGACTGGATAGCATAGTAAAGATGGCTCCCGGGAACATTTCAGGAATCAGATATTTACAGAGATTAAACCAAACAAAGTAACAAAAAGCTGGCTTATACCTGCAATCCTAGCTACCCAGGCAGCTGAGATCTTAGGATCACAGTTCAAAACCAGCCCAAACAGGAAAGTCCATGAGATTCTGATCTCCAATTAACCACCAAAGAACTAGAAGTGAAGCTGTGGCTCAAATGGAAGAGCACCAGCCTTGAGCAAAAAAGCTCAAGGACAGTGCCAGACCCTGAGTTTAGATCACAGTACCAACACACACACACACACACACACACACACAGATGAAGAATGGTGATCAGATACAGAACTGGTAGTGTCCTCCATGGCAAAATCTGGATTATTGTATCTCAGAGATACAATACTAAGAGAATACTTCACAAACCCATAAAACTTCCATCAATAGTCACCAGACCCTGCATCAGGAGTTGCCAGACCACAACTCACATGACAAATCTTTTGTCTCTTTCCTCCCCTTTCTCTCTCTCTCCCTCTTTCTCTCTCTCTTTCCTTTTTGCTTTTTTTCCCCCTAGAGTTTGAACTCAGGGCCTTGTGCTTGCCAGGCAGGTACTCTACCACTTCACCCACACTGCCAGCTCTCCTGTTTGTTTCTGTTAATAAAGTTTTATTGGAACAACCATGTGCGCTTGTATGCTTCTTTCATGACACCTTGGTGGGGCTGAGTTGTGACCGGCTGTACAGCCTGCAGAGCTGAGAACCATTCACCTGTGTAAAAAATGTTTGCCCATCCCAATCTCTCATAGCTGTTCAGCTTTTCCTAGTATGTTCTTTTAAATTGTGGCAAAATACACATAACACAGTTTAGCATCCTGACCATTTTTACGTGTGTGTGGCTGAGTGGCACTGAATACATACATTCACAGTGTTGGAAAACCATCACCACCACCTATTTCCAAACTCCTTTCCTTTTACAAAGCGAAAACTTTATACCCAGTAAACAGTAACTTCACATTCTTCCTTCAGCCCTTAGAAACCACTTATGGTCTAGATGAATTTATCTAAGTACTCATCTGCTAAATGGGATCCTAGACAGCTATCCTGATAACTTCAAGACTTGTTCCACGAGTAGCATATCTCAAAGTTTCCTTCCTTTTTTATCTTTTAGAAGGTTTGGAGTTACTTCTTTATTTATTTATTAGTGTATGTGTACCCATCCTGGGGTTTGAACTCAGGGTCTAGGTGTTGTCCCTTAGATTTTTCGCTTAAGGCTAGCATTCTACCACCTGAACCACATCTCCACTTCCAGCTGCTTAATTGGAGATAAGATTCTCCTGGACTTTTTCTGCTGGAACTGGCTCTGAGCCTTGATCATCAGATCTCAGCCTCCTGAGTAGCTGTGATTACAGGCCTGAGTCACCAGCATCTGGCTCTATAGGGCCTTTCAATGGCTCTTCATTTCTTGCTCAAAAATAAGAGCATCAGGGCTGGGAATGTGGCATAATGGTAGAGTGCTAGCCTAGCATGCATGAAGCCCTGGGTTCCATTCCTCAGCACCACATAAACAGAAAAGGCCAGAAGTGGTGGTGTGGCTCAAGTGGTAAAGCGCTAGCCTTGAGCACAGAGGGGCTCAGGGACAGTGCTCAGGTCCTGAGCTCAAGCCCCAGGACTGGCAATAACAATAATAATATCACCACCTTAGATAATCCATGAAAGGACAGGCCCACCTATCACCCTATCCTTGGCTCTAGTTGGCTCCATTCTGTCTTCTCTGCCCAGGGCTACTGGACAGCACCATGCCCTGAGCATGCGTACACTTCCTAGCCTTGAAATGGACAGTCATCTGCTCATCCCCAGGCAGATGTCTTCGCCTTTCTTCTGGGTTCCCATCCAGCTAATTTTCTGTTGTGGTGGCTTTTTGTCCTGGGCAAATTAGTCTCTTGCTTCTCCATGTTTAGGAAAAGGAAATTGAGCCAGACCATCTGGAAGTTTCCAGATGCACAGCTAGCACTCCAGAACCCTCAGCTACTTGCTCTCTTATTTTCACTGACCATCTAGATGTCCTTAAAGGCAGAGACTATTTCATTTTTGAATACTTACCCACTCAGCTCAACAGAGAACCTTCTGTGCAGGGAAGGCTGGGGGTGGGGTGTGTCAATGAGCAAATCAGTTATTTTTAAACTAGGATTTTAGACCCCAGGCCCAAAGTCCAGGAGTGTCCAATTAAGCCCCATCCACTCACCTCCATATGCCAAATAAAGAGGCGTGGTGAAGGACAGGGAAAGGAGACTGATTCCATGGCCGCCTGGGGAAGACAGCACTTCTGTTCACCTCCGGCCATCGTCAGAGGTGCCCACACTGGCTTCCGGTTCAATAGGGAGGATCGGGGGCAGGGAGTGCGAGCGGTGTGTGGAGTTAACACAGTCCCGGGTCCCAGGAATGGCCTGGTTGACCACTAGCTCAGTCTTGGTCCTTGAAGGAGCTCTGAAGAGATTGTCATCGCTTTGTTACTGGGACAGAACAGGAACAAGGTGGTCTCCTAAGTTTTTGGTGTTTGCTTTAAGCTGCTAAGAAGACAAGACATAGCTTGTGTGAAGGGCAGTTTGCCATCCACCCAGGATTGCTTATCTGTGAATCTGGTCTCTCTTGGAGTCCATGGTGATTACAAAGTGGACTTTTGCAAACAGTAGCTCAAGTCAAAGGGCACAGATCCAAAGCTTGGGGGGTGGGGGGAGAGGGGGACTAGGTAATTCACAGGACCCAGCAAAGACATCCTTTAAGTTACCTCTTACAATTTCAGATGATTTTTCTTCATCACTCTACTATCTAGGGGCTCCACGATATTTTCTGTGCCTTGCTAGTGACATAGCTTGGTCTAGAACTCTCCTCCCTCCCGCCCACACCCCCTCCCCTTTCAGGCTGTCAAACTCTTCCTCACCCCCCCCAGAGACAATTCCAATGTCACCTCCCTCAGCTGGAAATAAAGGTGTGGCTCAAGTGGTAGAGAGCCTACCTTAAGTGAAAAAGCTAAAAGCAAGAGCGTAAAGTTCTACGTTCAAGCCACGCCCCTCAGGCCTAGGAATGTTCAGTGTACTCCACCTCCCGTCTGGCTGCTCAGGCTCCCGGGACTTAACAGCACAGAACCCAGACTTGGTGCCCTTAGCAAGTGAGGTGACAGAAACTCCTGCCTCCCCGTGTCCTCTTTCCTGTCCTAGCCTCAGCCGAAAGTGGCTCAGTGGTAGAGCACTTGCCTTGCATGCATGAGGCCCTGGGTTCAATTCCTCGGCACCACATAAGCAAAAAGAAAAAAGCCAGAAGTGGCGCTGTGGCTCAAGTGGTAGAGCGCTAGCCTTGAGCTGAAGAGCTGAGGGACAGTGCCCAGGCCCAGAGTTCAGGCCCCACGACTGGACCCAAAAAGAAAAAAAAAAAAAGCCAGAAATACAGCTATGGCTCAAGTGGTTAGAGTGCTACCCTTGAACACAAAAAGCTAAGGAATAGCGCCCAGGGCCCTAATTCAAGCCCTTGTGCTGGCAAAAAAGAACAGAAGGAAGCCTTTTGGTAGAAGCATGAACATCAAAGAGAGGGATAATGCTCTATTTTTTAACGCCTCTAATTCACAATCCCAGATGAACTCGAGGTCAGCTTGTTTTGAGACCTTGCCTCACAACATTAATACCTAGATAAATAAGTCTGATCGATTAGGAAAGAAGCGATATATCAGTGCACTTGTGACATTGAAGGAAAGACAGGACTTTATTTGACAAAGATGACACTGATTTGGACAATTCAAGATGGAGCTATTACATAGACTGTGGATAATGGCGAATGAAAGCCAAAAGACATGGATATAAGATGGAGCCCACTAGCTGCAGAAGTTCCCCCTGGTGACAGCCCAAGTCTGAGGACAGCGTCAGGAGCCAGGTCCCCAGTCCAGAGAGAGAAGGAGAAGGGAGGGGAGGGGGAGACTTTTGTTTCCTTAAATTGCCTACACCCTTCAGTCAGCCCCTGGGAGGAAGGACCTCACAGGTCCAAGGACACCTGTGGGCCACACGAGGTGTGGCTATTGTGCTCTGACTCTGTGGCTCCAAGTCTTTGACTCAGATCTACAGAGTAGACACTGGATAGCCTCACACCCTTATTTCACGCTTCATTTTTATTCTTCCATTCAATTGAAGTAGAGGTACAACTTCTCACAAAGTTTTATGTCAATCGGGGCCTGCCCTCCCCCATGTTCATGACTAAGCTCACAGGAGATAGGTATGTGTTTGCAGGAGGAGGGATGGAGGAGAGAGGAGGGGAAGAGGAGGAGGGTGGAGGGGAGTGATGGCCCAGGTCCTTGTCCCCTGGCTCACACCATCTCCAATGACACTACATCCACTAGAGTGGACCACTGGATGACACACTGGGTTCCTTTCTGACTTAGCCTCTAGGGCTCCAGAGGGCCAGGCATGCCCCTGCCCCTGCCCACTACCACCCTCCCCCGACCACCCCAGTTGTGATGCTCCTGTATCCAAGGATTCCAGCAAGGCTGGTGGCAATTCATTCTGGAAAAGAGAAAGCTCAGGGCTGTGGCAGGAAATTGGACAGTGTCCTGTCGCTTCCACTGCCAAGACGCAGATGGAGTAAGCCGCTGGCTTCCCTCCTCCCAAGGTCACTGGGGTCAGGAGGACACTATCAAGGGCAGCAAAATGACGTCAGTGAATCAGAAATTGTCCTTCACCTGAGCTGGTCCGGGCTCACCTGGCCTCCGCTGGAAAGGACCGTGCAGCTGGGCTTTTGCCCTTAGCCCTATCTGGCACAGAAAGTGCCAGCCTGGAAGGAGACCGCCACCCCCACTGTTTGCCTGTCTGGATGTTCCCTGAATTTATCAAATGGCACTGGAGAGGTCAGAGGGGAGAAGTCATGGGGTCACACCCATTCCCCGGATGTGATGCTGCAGGCTGGGCACGTAGCTGTCCTGGGGGACAGTCTGCCCTCTCCTGCAGCCACACTTGAGTGTGAGTAATGTGAATTTCCAGTCATCCCAGGCCAGCCCCTGCCGACAGGAGCAGCCATGTCTTCATGGGGAACAATGGAGCAGCTGGAGGCCTTCTTGTTCTCTGGAATTCTCCAGCTTGGCTTCAGGGCTGTCATCAACCCACACCTACTGAAATGTGGTGCCCACTTCTGGCCAGGCCATCCCTGCCCCTATCTGCTGTGGGTAGCACAGATGTATAGGACAATATCTGATCCACTGATGTCATTTTGTTGCCTTGATAGTATCCTCCTGACCCCAGTGACCTTGGGAGGAGGGCAGCCAGTGGCATCTTGGCAATAGAAGGGACAGGAGGACACAGTCTGATCTCCTCCTGCTGCAGCCCTGAGGTTACTCTTTTCCAGAATGAATTGACACTGGCCTTGCTGGAGTCCTTGTTGGTGTCTTGGTTGCAGAAGCATCATAACCTGGGGGGAGGGGAGAAGGGGGAGAGGGGACAGAGGCAAGCCTGGCCAGCCTAGAGCTCCAGATGCTGTCAGAAAGGACACTTCTGGGGCTGGGAAGGTGGCTCAGTGGTAGAGTGCTTGCCTTGCATGCATGAGGCCCTGGATTTGATTCCTCAGAACCACATAAGCAGAAAAAGCTGGAAGTGGTGCTGTGGCTCAAGTGGTAGAGAGCCTACCTTAAGTGAAAAAGCTAAAAGCAAGAGCGTAAAGTTCTACGTTCAAGCCACGCCCCTCAGGCCTAGGAATGTTCAGTGTACTCCACCTCCCGTCTGGCTGCTCAGGCTCCCGGGACTTAACAGCACAGAACCCAGACTTGGTGCCCTTAGCAAGTGAGGTGACAGAAACTCCTGCCTCCCCGTGTCCTCTTTCCTGTCCTAGCCTCAGCCGAAAGTGGCTCAGTGGTAGAGCACTTGCCTTGCATGCATGAGGCCCTGGGTTCAATTCCTCGGCACCACATAAGCAAAAAGAAAAA
>NW_012267333.1:1002240-1024001 GCF_000151885.1 Dipodomys ordii | reverse complement strand
TTTTTTTTTTCTCAAGGCTAGTGCTCTACTACTTGAGCCACAGCTCCACTTCTAGCTTTTTGGTGGTTCATTGGAGGTAAGTGTCTCACGACTTTCCTGCCCAGGATGGATTTGAACCTCAGTCCTCAGATCTCAGCCTTCCTGAGTAGCTAGGTTTACAGATGTGAGCCACCCGTGTCCAGCACAGCTAACATATCACTCATTGAAGGTGGGCAATGAGTGGTAAAAGAAAAACAACAACAAGTCAAAGCACAAGGCCCTGAGTTCAAGCCCCAGGATGGGCACCAAAAAAGAAAAACGAAAACAATAATAAAGGGAGCAAGGTAAGGGCCAGCTTCATCACACACAGCTCACCTGGCTGTGGCCCCCAGCTTTCAGGCTACCTACTTTTCCAGCTTCTGCAGAGTGTGCTGTGGCATCCTGCAAATGCCCGAGATGCCAGGCTCTCCGCCCCTCGGCTACCTACCGCTGTGTCTCTCTCCCTAGAGCCCTCTATTTCCAACTTGTCCCTCAGCCAAGACTTCCTTACCACCTTCCAATCTCCATTTAACCTGAGTCTGAGGGTCCCTCCCTGAGCCCTTTCATTCCCACTCACAGCTTATAATATCGCAATAAGCATGAAGTTTACATGTATTATTTATTGACACAAAATGCACATAACATTCAATCGGCCATTTGAAGTGTACATAAGACAGTGTCACCAAGTATATTTACAACGTTGTATCACCGAGTATATTTACAACATTGTGCAACCTTTATCTCTATCCACTGCCAAAAACACATTTTGTCATCCCTCGAGGAAACCTTGTACGTATGAATAGTGATCCACCATCATCTCTTTTCTGTCAGTCCCTGCAAGGAATGAATCTGCTTCCTGTCTTTACATCTTTGCTTTTTTTGGGGGGGAGGGGCATTTTATATAAAAAGAATCATACAAGGGGCTGGGAAGGTGGCTCAGTGGTAGAGTGCTTGCCTTGCATGCATGAGGCCCTGGGTTCAATTCCTCAGCATCACAAAAGCAGAAAAAGCTGGAAGTGGCGCTGTGGCTCAAGTGGTAGAGCACTAGCCTTGAGCTGAAGAGCTGAGGACAGTGCCCAAGCCCAAAGTTCAAGCCCCACTACTGACCAAAAAAAAAAAAATCATACAATATGAGGCCTTTGCATCTGGCTTCTTTTGCATAATGTTTGAAGTTTGTCCATTAAGGTTACATGTGTCAGTACTTCATTCTTTTTTGTGGCTGAATAATAGTCTATGGTATGGCTGTGATACTGTGATTTATGTATCTATATTTTCCTTCATAGTTTTGGCTCATAACTCCCTTTCAGGGGAGGCTTTAGAAATTAGAAGTGGGCCATAAAAATGAATCTTCTCTGCCTTGCTTGTCTTGCAGTTGGTCATAAAGAAATTCCTGTTCTACCCTTGTCCAGCAGCAGGAAATAAAATCCTTCACATTCCAGAGGGGTTGTCTCAGACCAGATAGGCCAAGAAGAATCTGCAAAGACATGCTTTGCTGGGGTTTCCCACCCTATCAATGAAGTGTTCATGAAACCCCAAAGGAACAGAGTTTGGAGACAGCTAACTCCATGGCAGCCCGCAGAGGATGGTGTCCCTAGAGCCAACATGGAAGTTCAGCATACTTCCCCAAGTCTAGCCCCCTGCATCTCTTCATCAGTATCCGCTGTAATGTCCTTAATAGTAGACTGATCAATGGAAGCGAGCATTTCCCTGAGTTCTGTGAATCACTCAAGCAAATTAACAGAACCTGATGAGTGGGTTATGGGAACCCTAACTTACAGCCTGTAGGTCAAACATAGGTAAAACAATCCAGGTCTAATGGATGATAGCGGAAGCATGTGTGGCAGCAGGACAGATTGAGGACTGGGAACGGTCTCTGGAAAGAAAGCATCAGAATGGGACTGAGTTAATTCACCCAGAATTGCTCTCCTGGCCTGGGGCGGGGAGGTAGGAGGGCACACACACAGGCAGGGGAGGGGAGGGGGAACCCCTACATGCCGAGTGTCAGGGTCCTGGGTGACTGTGGTTGACACAGGAGGCAAACTGACACAATGGCTGTCCCCTTCTCTTGCCCACTCATGGATATTTGGATAGTACTGGCTTTCTGCCACTACTCACTTGGGTAAGTATTTGTTCAAAGGCCTTTGTTTTGTGCTAGAACAGGGACTTTTTCCACTCAGAGCTGATGCTCTACCACTTGAACCACAGCTCCACATCTGGCTTTTTGGTGGTTAACTGGGAGTAAAAGTTTCACAAACATTTCTTCCCAGGCTGGCTTTGAACTAAAATCCTTAGATCTCAGTCTCTCGAGTAGCTGGGATTACAGGCATGTGACACTGGAGCCCAGCTAATTTGTTTGAATTCTCACTTTCATTTCCTTTGGAGCACGTAGTAAGGAGTGGGCTTTTTTAATTTAGTGTTTTAACTTTATTTTAAATTCATTTTTAATGGCTCTCTTACCTCTAGATGCACAGGCCTGAGATATTCATATAGTTGTTACCAGCTTTCTGTGCTCATTAAAATTAAAATTAGTTAGCTATAAATAAAATTAAAGAACTTGGTTCTTAGTCACACTAGCTATGTTTCAAGTCACATGTGATTCAATAGTCACATGTGATTAATGGCCACCATATTTCCATCACCCAGAAAGTATTAGACAGTATAAGTCAATGCCACATAGCCTCCTTCCTAGAGGGCAGGGAATCAAGTCTGTCTGGTTTTACTTGGCCCAACAAAGGGCCAAGTGAGTAGAACTGGTATTTTTGGAAGCACAGAAGGAATGAAGAAAGAACAGAAGGATGAGAGAGAAGAAGGAAGTCAGAGAAAAGGAGAAAGGAAGGCCAGGACAGAAGAAGTATGGAGAAGGAAGGAAGGAAGGAAAGAAGGAAGGAAGGACACATTTTTTTCAACTAAAATGCTTGGGACACAAGTGTTTCAACTTTTGGAGTTTTTCCAATCCTGGCATTCTTGCATGCACTTTATTTGATGGAACATTCTTAATCTGGATATCCAAAACTCCCCACATCAAAATGCTCCAAACTCTGGAATTTGTCAGAGGTCTTCTAACACTAACAAAATTTTTCATTTCAGGGTTTGGGAATAAGGGCATTCCATCTGCATTTCATTCATCCTCTCTGCTTTACCATCAGGGAAGCTGAGGCCCAGAGTGGCAAAGCATGAAGTGGCACGAAGGTATAAACAAAGATTGAAGTTTTCATTCCTATCTGCGTTAAATTCCTCTAATTCCTCTCATCTCCTTTCACACTGGCCAAGACTTCTCAACACTCACGTAGTGGCTGCTCAGCAGTTGTTGTTTTGGCTTTATTACACTGACTTCTCTCCAGTGAAATCTGCTTTAAGCATGGATTGCATAGCAGATATCTACGTTGAATCCAACTCCGTCTTTCATCATATACCCTCAAGACTTAAAAACAAGAGACGTCCAGTAGAAGAGATCCTAATGGGTTTCCAATGAATAACTTCAGTTCTGCATACATAACATTTTGTCTTTAAGTCTGTGTTTCCTGTTCTCTAAAATGAGAATAATAAAACTTCTTTCACAAGTGGTAACTCATTAATAAAGTAATAATTATAAAACATTCAGCATGGCTCTAATTTATACTAGAGAGTTAATGTTTCTTTCCATTTTCTTTCCCAGACTACTGCAGAGACGATTGTGTTCATTCAGTAGCAGAGATTGAAAATAGGAAAATTCCTAGGTGTTAGAAACCCACCGTATTACTAACAGTGGAATCAACTAATATGGCAAAATCGGGTTAGGGGTAGACTTTTTCATGGAAATCACAGAGAAATCACAAAAGAGTCTAAGCAGGCAGAAAGCACCCATTGGTGCTGGGCTTAGTAAGAATGGTGAGAAACATCCTCTGCCCTCCTGCCTAGCTTTTGGGACCAAGTCATCAAGAGATGCCCTGTGGGCCGGCTGTTCCTCAGGCCACTGAGAAGGAGATTGAAGCTAACCAGCCTAGGTAATTGCCAGTGTAGACTGGTAGATGATCAAGAAGGTCTACACCCTGGAGAATATTGGGAAGCAGCTTCTCTGACCTCAGCCCCTTTATGTCATCTATTTGTGAGGATCCTTCATGGCAGGACCCCTGCGGGAGGGGCAGACTACCGGTCCCTGGAGCATTGGGTGACAGGTGTTCATACCAGCTTCTTTCTTTGTACAGTGCAATGTTAGCTGCCGAGTGCATTCACTCCCCCAAGGAATTACCAAATGCCTAGGGACTGAGTCTAACACAGTGAGCAACCCGGACCTGGACCCCACCCTCAGGAAAATTAACAGTCTCTTGGAAAGGAAGCCAATAATAAACCAGCAAACCCACCATTACAAGGCATGACAACTACGTGGTATGAAGGAAAATGAACAGGACAGTGGAGAATGCGGGGGGAGGTTAGGGTAGTTAGGGAAAAGCCCTAGGGTACAACTTTTGAAACCAGACATGGGCAAGGGGCAAAATGGAACATTTTAGGCAGTAGGTGTTGGTCTGGGCAAAAGCCATGAAACAGGAACAAACTTGACTTTCCAAAACCTGCAAACAAGCTTGACATGGGGAGTTTGGATTACTCTGTGATGAGAAAGGCATGAAGTGGGGCATGATGGGATCTGATCTGTTTTGTTTTTCTTTTTTGGGGGGAGGGGGAGGGGAAGGGGTTGGTGTTGGTATGTGTGTGTGCACCAGTTCCTGGGGTTTGAACTCAGGACCTGGGCACTGTCCCTGAGCTCTTTTGCTCAAGGCTAGCATTCTACCGCTTGAGCCACAGCGCCACTTCTATGTTTTTTTGGTAGTTAATTGGAGAGATGGGTCTCACAGCCTTTCCTGTCCCAGCTGGCTCTGAACTGCGATCCTCAGATCTCAGCCTCCTGAGTAGTTAGGATTACAGATGTGAGCAACCGGCCCCTGGTTTCTGATGTATATTTTAGGATCACCAGGCCACTCCAGCTGGGTGGAGCTGAGAGACGCAGGAGGCTCACAGAGAGTGGGCCAGCCCAGAGTGGGTAGATTTGAGTAGAGGGGGCCAGTCTGAGGGTGCTGTGGCCACCAGCCTCTCATCCTAGAATAGGAAGGGATGAATGCCTGGCTCAACTGTGTCCTGACCAGCCATGGGTGAGCTGAAGGCATCATTCTGGTACAGGGGTAGGGACCAGATCTCTCAGGATCCCTTATGCAGCAACTAGATGATCTGGAAGCTTCTTTGGGCAACTCAGAGATCACAGTGAACCATGGAGTGACAGGTGAAAGGTCTGGGGATCTGGAACTTGCTTTCCCAGTATGAAAGAATGGCAAGTGTGGGAAGGGCGGAAGTTACACAGGGTGTGCCTGCCTTCTGGGGCCTGTTGTAACGTCATTCTGACATCCCTGGTTCTACAAGTGGTCATGAACCCCAAGGACATGTGTAAACAATCCTCCCTGGCTTGTGACATCCATCTCTATAAGGGCAGGACTGTGGAGTCCCCTGTCCTTTCTCATTATCGTACCCCCAACAAACCGTTGTAGGCAGTTCCCAGGCGCTAATACCACAGATAGACATATGTGGGGAGCCAGTCCTTATCTGCACAGGATGCATTTAAAGCCACACTGCAGATGTCTGAAGCCACAGATAGCACTGAACTTTAATGTGTTGCTTTCTATATGTGTATATCTATGGGGACGTTTAATTCACAAGTGAGGCTCAGCAAGACATTAACAATATCTAATTAAAAAAACAATAATTGTGGCAATAGGGTGGAATGGAAATTTTTTATTTCAAATGTATGGATTGTGTTTGGTTTTTGTGCCAGTTCTAGGGTTTGAACTCAAGGGCCTCTGCACTCATGTTTGGCTTTTTGGCTCAAGGTTGTTGCTCTACCACATGAGCCACACCTTCACGTCCAAATGTATGAATTGTTTATTTCTGGAATATTCCGTGGAATTTCTTTTTTTTTTTTTTTGGTTGGTCATGGGGCTTGAAGTCTGGGCCTGGGTGCGTGCCTCAGCTCTTCAGCTCAAGGCTCTACCACTTGAGCCACAGCACCACTTCTGGTTTTCTGGTGGTTAATTGGAGATAAGAGTCTCATGGACTTTCCTGCTTGGTCTGGCTTTGAACCATGATTCTCAGATCTCAGCCTCCCGAGTAGCTAGGATTACAGGCATGAGCCACCAGTGCCAGGCTCCATGGAATATTTGCAGGCTGCAGTTGACACCAGGTACCTAAAACTATGGAAGTTAAAGTCCAGGGAAAATGCTATATTTGTTTGCATATGATATGCATATGTATATGGCTTATATATGAGAAGATAAGTTGGATATAGCGATGTATGCCTGTAATTCCAGCTACTTAGGAGACAGAGACAGGATGATCATGAGTTCAAGACCAGCTTGGAAAAAATCTGAGAGACTCTTTTTTTTTTTGGGGGGGTCCAGTCGTGGGGCCTGAACTCTGGGTCTGGGCGCTGTCTCTCAGCTCTTCAGCTCAAGGCTAGCGCTCTACCACTTGAGCTACAGCACCACTTCTGGGTTTTTTCTTTTTGCTTATGTGGTGCTGAGGAATCGAACCCAGGGCCTCAGGCATGCAAGGCAAGCACTCTACCACTGAGCCATCTTCCCAGCCTATGTCTGAGAGATTCTTATCTCCAATGTACCACCAAAAAGCTGGAAGTGAAGTAAGTGGCTCAAGTGGTAGAGAGTCAGCCTTGAGAAAAACAAGCCAAGCAAGAGTATAAGGCCCTAAGTTCAAGCCCCCGAACTGAAACATACAAAAAATATTTAAAAATTACTAGAGGCGTGGTTCAAATGGTAGCCAGAATGCCTGGTAAACTTGAGGCCCTTGAATTCATACCACCCAATGTTTTAATTGACAGGTACAGTTTATGGGGTACAGTTAAATTATATATGATATAGTATATATAATTTAATGTGTAAGGACCAGATTAGGGCAATTAGAATTTCCATGTCAAACATTTATTATTTCTATACCCTGGGAACCTTTATAATTTTCTAGTTATTTTCAAATATGTCATAAATTGTAGCCTCTAGTCACTTGTGGGATGAAGTTCACAAGAACAAATTCCTCTTCTAATTACATGTTTCCATTATCTAAACTTCCTCTGTTACCTGTCCTCCCTTTCATAGTCTCTAGTGACTTGCTTTCTCAGCTAGTACTCTACCACTTCAGCCATGCCTCCATCCCAGCTTCTTGCTACTAAATTGAGGATAGTGTCTTGAAGACTTTTCTTCTGAGGCTGAATTAGAGCCAAGATACTCTAGATCTCACTCTCCTGAGTAGCTAGGATTATAAACTTGAGCAACTGATGTCCAGTTTTTAATGCTTTCTTTTTTCTTTTCTGTGAGATTCCATTTTATGTATCCAACTGGAAATTGACACCAACAAGAAAGTGATTTCTTCGCTGCTGATGGGTTGAGAGGTCCAGGAGGGAAGCTGCAGACCTCTTACCTCTCATGCTGAACACGAAAGGGCTTTGATCTCAGGAGTCACAGAAAGAAAAATAACATGTAGTTATTTGGCTAACCTAACCGGTGGCTAGAGCCCAAAGGTCTCTCCTTTAATGCTAGGCAGACCAACCTCAAAGTCATCAGAGCCTGGTTTTTGGGCTCCTTCTTGATTCACTTTGTCCTGGGCTGGGAGCAGAGGACAGACAGCTCGCCCAGCACATGGTGTGTGAAGAAGGGCCTCTGCTAGAGGGGTGGGAGGAATTGTTCAGCCATACATTTCACAGAGCCATTGACAGTCTTTTTTTTTAGTACTGGAATTTGAACTCAGAGCTTTACCATTATTGCTAGGCAAGCACTCAGCTATGTTCACAGCCATTTGGTTTCTGTGTGTGTGTGTCTGTGTGTCTGTGTGTCTGAGTGTCTGTGTCTGTGTCTGTATGAGGCTGTGTCTGTGTGAGTCTGTGTCTGTGTCTGCGTGTATTTATGTACATGTGCACACGGGTACCAGGACTTGAACTCATGGACTTGCACTCTCACTTAGCTTTTTGGCTCAAGGCTGACACTCAACCACTTGAACCATACCTCCACTTCCACCTTTTTGCTGGGTAACAGGAGACAAAAGTCTTACAGTCTTTCCTGCCCCAGCTGACTTCAAATCTCAATCCTCAGATCTCAGCCTCCTGAGTAGCTAGGATTACAGGCATGTGCCACTGGCCCCTGACTACATTTTAGTTCATGAGGTCTTGATCTGTAGCTCAGGCTGGCCTGCAACCCGTAGGCCCCAGGGGCTTCAATCTTGATGATACAGATAAACTGTGGGGCAAAATGGGGTCCTTCATCACAGAACCCCATACACCTGAGCCAGTACCTAGATGAAGTGAAGGCCCCATTGGCTGCTCCAGACCAGGAGATCAGCCAGAATTAAAGTATATAAAAAAATAATAAAGTATATAGGATGTCCCTATACTCACCACATACAACCAAAGAACACTGAACACAATGGCGTGCTTCTCTTCTCCCTTCCAAACCTTGCACTTAAGTCTCTCAAGGCCACCTCTAACTTCGGACCCCATTAGGTGTAAGAGAATTCTGGGAAATGTAGTTCAGCTTACCTAAACTGACACAGTATAAAAGTGGCACAAGCTGGGTGCCTGTGGCTCACACCTGTAATCCTAGCTACTCAGGAGGCTGAGATCTGAGGATCATGATTCAAAGCCAGCCCAGGCAGGAAACTCCATGAGAATCTTATCTCCAATAAACCACTAGAAAGCCAGAAGTAATGCTATGGCTCAAGCGGTAGAGCGCTCACCTTGAGCTGAAGAGCACAGGGACAGCGTCCAAGCCCAGTGTTCAAGCCCCACGACCAACAACAACAACAAAAAAGTGGCACAGTATTCTCAAATGCTGAATGAATGAATAAATACATGTGACTTGTCCACTCAAGCAAAAGTAGAGTAATGGACTTCCTTTCTTCCTTCCCCCCCCCCGTTGGTTGTGAGACTTGAACTCAGGGCCTGGGTGCTGTTTCTGAGCTCTTTTCCTCAAGACTAGTGTTCTATCACTTGAGCCACAGCTCCACTTCCAGCTTTTCGGTGGTTACTTGGACCTAAGAGTCACACAGACTGTCCTGCCTTAGCTGCCTTTGAACCATAATCTTCATCTCAGCCTCCTAAGTAGCTAGGATTATAGGTGTGAGCCACCAGCATCCAGCCTGCCCTCCCTCCTTCCCTTCCTTCTTCCTTCTTTCCACTTCTACTTTTCACTTGGCTTTTTCCCACTCAAAGTTGTTGCTATACCACTTGAGCCACGCCTCCAGTTTCATGAATGGTCTTTAACCCAAGAATGTGGCTGTCTACCACACATTTACTTCTGGAAAGCTTCTGGAAGCTCAGCCCAGTAAACCCCTGAAGCTCTGGTGAGTCCAAGGTTCCGTCTTCTTTCCCCAGCATTCTCCCCAGAATCAAATCCCACTTACATTTAAGGAGCGTCCTGGGCAAGGATTCAACACTAAGTCAGACTTGAGCTTCGTCCCATGGGAGTTTACAGGATGGGTGGCAGAATGGCTTTATAAAGCATCTTGATATAGAAGTGCTTTGGGATCCAGAGAAGAGAATTCCTGCCTTGCCCCTTCCTTCCCTCCCAGAAAAGGCAACTCTCCCAGTGAGGATCTTTAGGACAGATTGGAACTGGAGGCAGGTAAAGGTGAGGAAAAAGCTGGTGGCCAGGAAACTTCCAAAGCCAGGACCCCAAAGCCAGAAGGGCTGGGAGATTTCAAATCTTGCTTGGAGTCTGTACGCAGTTTCACATGGCTGAAGAGTAAAGCATTGGCCGGGGCGGGGGGGGGGGGGCACGGGAGGGGAGCCAAGAAATGAAGTGGACATGAAGGCCCTGGAGACCTAAGTGCCCAGATGCATAGCTCAGGCTGGAAAGAGATGACCGAGGGCAGCCTGTTAAAGGATGGGTGTTGAAAACTGCTTCAGGGCCCAGTTGGAGTTCACTGCTTTGAAGCTGAGAGAGCAGGCACGTCTAATTCACACTCAGGGTCAGGGCCCCAGGCAGGAGGTAAGCAAGGAGAGGTAAGTAAGACCCAGGGCCTCTTTCCCTCTGGGGCAGGATCTCCTAGAGCAGGAAGGCCCTTAGCAATTTGTCACCCTGCCAGTACCAGTCCAGACAGGAACAAGATTTCCAGATGATTCAGTAGACAATTAGGCAACGGCTCTCCGCCACCAGCCTTCCAGCCACACTTTCTACCCTCCCTCCCTACCACACACACACACACACACACACACACACACACACACACCAACTTCCCCTTTCTCCTTGAAGCCATAAGGGATCACAGATGAAGATAGACTTTTGAGAGATCTAGTCAATGCCATTTGCCTTCTAAGAAAAGGAAGAGACAAGAGGATTAGAGTGAGGGAGAGGAAATGGGGCCCGTACTCTCTGCATTTGACATTCCTTTTTATTTTTTAAGTCATAGGGTTTGAACTCAGGGCCTAGGTGCTTTTTTGCTCAAGGTTAGCACTCTACCACTTTGAATCACTTCTCTATTTCTGGCTTTCTTGTGGTTAGCTGAGAAAGTCTCATAGTTTTTCTTGCCCAGGCTGACACTAAACCATGATCCTCCGATCTCAGCCCCCTGAGTAGCTAGGATTACAGGCACGAGCCACCAGCACCCAGTCTTTTAAAGGATTTTTGTTTGGTTGGTTGTGGTTTTATTTTTTTTGGGGGGGAAGGGGTGTCAGTCATGGGGCTCTGGGCCTGGTGCTGTCCCTCAGCTCTGTAGCTCAAGATGAGCGCTCTACCACTTGAGTTACAGTGCCACTTCCGGTTTTCTGGTGGTTTATTGGAGACAGGAGTCTCAGGGTCTTTCCTGCCCGGGCTGGAATTGAGATCCTCAGATCTCAGCCTCCTGAGTAGCTAGGATTGCGTGAACCACCAGCACCCAGCTTGTTTGAGGTATTTTTTAACTGTGTTTTTTTTTTTTTTGTCTTTTCTTTTTTGGTACTGGGGATCAAACCCACGATGTTGCACTTGCTGGGCAAGTGCTTTGCCACTGAGCTACATCTCAGCCCTGTTTGTTTTTCTTTATAAAGCAAGAAACTTGTATTTATAGGTCTTCCTGTCTGTCTTTGCAGTGCTGGAGTTGGAACCCAGGAAACTCTGAATACTTAGGCAATCACTTTATGATTTAACCGCATTCCTAACCTCTCTTTTATTGATGCTGTTGTTATTGTTATTTTGCGCTGGTCCTGGGGCTTGAACTCAGAGTGTTGTCTTTGACATTCTTTTTCTAAGGCTAGCACTCTACCACTTGAGCCACAGTACTACTTCCTGCTTTTTCTGAGTAATTTCTTGGAGATAAGAGTCTCACAGGGCTGGGAACATGGCTTAGTGGTAGAGTGCTTGCCTTGCATGCATGAGGCCCTGGATTCAATTTCTCAGCACCACATAAGCATAAAGAGCCTGAAGTGGCAGAGTGCTAGCCTTGAGATGAAGAGCTGAGGGGCAATGCCCAGGCCCAGAGTTGAGGCCCCATGACCAAAAAGAAAAAAAAAAAAAAGTCTCACAGACTTTCTTGCCTGGGCTGGCTTTGAACCACGATCCTCAGATCTCAGCCTCCTTCGTAGCTAGGATGACAAGAATGAGCCAATGATACCCAGCTCCAATCTCTCTTTGTCATCCTATGACAACTCGCCTGTCCTCGGGGTTGTCCACTGCGCTGCTTGGCCTCCAGGTGGAGATGGTTGGTGGCAGGGAGCAAGACCTCGAAGCCGTCCTGCGGACATCAGGACAACATGCCAGGCCCAACAAGCCTCTGCACAGTTGAGACAATTGGCAACAGTGACATTTTCATGACAGCTTCTGTATTTTATTCAGAGTGTCTATGTATCTTCAGTAAGAGGGCAGATCCAGATGTCTAGCTCATTCTATTCTCATTTTGTGTTTTTATTGACTTTTTCGCTTTAGAATAGCAAACAGAAAGCCTCTTACATTTCCTATCATGCCACGTTGGACAAGCCCATCTCCGGCCCCCAGTGTCCTTGTCTTAAAGCGAACGCCAGGCTTCTCTCCACAGCCTCATTACATTTTTGGTCTTGTCTCAGGTTGAGTATCGCTGAGCATGCCTCTCCTGGGCCAAGGCCTTGTCTGCACCAACTCTGCTCCTGGGCTTCCTCTCCTTAGCTGTGTTTCCTCGGCCCTTCTTGAGTCTTCCAAAGTTGGCCCCCTGGCACAGAGATCATCTGTGCCTCTTCATAGCCCAGGATGGGAGAAGGGTCCTCTGAAACATGGTGATGTGTGGGCCTTGTCCTGAGGACGCCTCTGGACTAGCAACCAACATCTACGTCTGGTCTTGGCTTCTGCAAGCCACCCAGCTTTCAGAGGATTAGATGAGGTGATAAAGTGCTTCCAGCTCCAACATGCTAAAATATGTGTACAGGTCAGATCTATGGGTAGATGTGTTTGTGCTATTTAACTTGTGTCTACAATACTTTTTTGTTTTGAGACAGAGTGTCTCATGATGTAATCCAGGCTAGCTTTCAAGCGTTTTTCCTCCTGCCTTTGAACACCGGAGTACTGAGATGACAGGTGTGTGCTACCATGCCCAGCTGCATCTGTAATACTTTTCTTTTTTCTTTTCTTTTTTTTTTTTGCCAGTAGTGGGGGCCTGAACTCTGGGCCTGGGCACTGTCCCTCAGCTCTTCAGCTCAAGACTAACGCTTGAGCCACAGCGCCACTTTTGGCTTTTTCTGCTAATGTGGTGCTGAGGAATTGAACCCAGGGCCTCATGCATGCAAGGCAAGCACTCTACCACTTAGCCACCTTCCCAGCCCACATCTGTAATACTTTTCAAAGTGTTTTTCTATCCATTCTATCCGATGAGTTATAACAGCCCTTGGACACAAGTGACCTGTGTCAGTTTTTTTCTCTCTCTCTCTCTTTCTACAAGTGCTAGAACTGACTTAGTGAAGGCTTCAGTGAGTTACTCAAAGAAAAATCAGTTTGGAAAGAGATCATACATGACAATTAGACCTGAAACTCAAATCCCCATTGGCTGATGACTTCACTGAGTTCCAATTTAGCCAGCTCTGAGAGTGATAAAGTGGTCCCCACTTCTCGGTGTAGTCCTTCTTTTAGACGAGGCCCCAGAGGTAGTAATTAGTTGTGTGTTGGACCAGAAGCTGGATGTGGCAGCTGCAGATCATGTGCTAAGGCCCTGGGAGTCTCTCCTCTGGAGTAGAGGTCTCTGGAGTTCTCCTACCTTGGATCTCTCAGCAGACATCTAAAGTGAGAGCAGAGGACCCAGATGCAACCAAGGAGGAAGGCAGGAGCCCGCGGGCCCCAGGCTCTGAGAGCTACTAAAGAATGTGACATTCTCTTGCGCATGTCAGTTTGGGGGTACAAGATCAATCCGGTCTCACATCTGTATTTGCTTTGGCCGTTCATGAAACACTGAGTCTGAGTCAGAAAAGCACTTGACTCAGGATATCTCGTCTTTGCTCTGTCATTCATTTGCACTGTGGCCTTGGTCAAGAATGTCATCCTTGCTGGGCTGTAGTTATCTAAGACAAGGTCTTTCGGCATCTAACATCTACGATATGATGAAATGAGCAAAGGCACTTGAACTTGGTAAGGTTGAAATCAGAGTCTCTGATCTCCCAGGGCAATGCTCTTCCACTACTGGCATTTCATAACCTTGTTTTCACCGTGCCTGGCATGAGTGAGAATTCAGTAAATACTCTTGCAGGCATCAAAGAATGGACTTAAGCATTCACCTACTGTTTAGTTTGTTTAGACATCACTCTCAGTCAGGCTGTGCAATTTGTTGGAAAAAGTATGGCTTGGGGCATCAGCAAAATTCCATTAATGTTTATAAGCCATGGACCTTGGGCAAGTCCTGTAATCACTCTGAACCTTCTAACAGCATTGTGAAACAAGAATGGACCCTGTCTTGTGACCTTACACTGAGGTCTCAAATAAAGAATGGATGTTATGCACCAGAAACAGTACTTTGTACCTAGTAAATGTTCAAGAAACGGTAATTATAGAAACAAAGGATAGCAGCAGCAGCAGTGAACAGTGAAGTCCTGCCACTGAGGCTACTCTAATAAGCCCCCCACCCTGAGTGTTTGAATTACTTCATAGATTGTCAAATGGTTTTACTTTTCATTGTAATTGTCTGATTTTTCCCTTCCCAATTCTACAAAGTAGGTATTGCTCCCATTTTACAGATGAGTTGATTGAGGCTCGGGGAAATCAAATAATCCAGCCAAGAAAGAGCACACAGCCATCAAAGGCCAGTGCTGGAGCAAGAATCTAGGTCTCGGGGCTGGGAAGGTGGCTCAGTGGTAGAGTGCTTGCCTTGCATGCATGAGGCCCTGGGTTCAATTCCTCAGTACCACATAAGCAGAAAAAGCTGGAAGTGGTACTGTGGCTCAAGCATTAGTCTTGAGCTGAAGAGCTGAGGGACAGCGCTCAGGCCCAGAGTTCAGGCCCCATGACCGACAAAAAAAAAAAAAAAATCTAGATCTCCTGGACCGGGTACTGGTGGCTCACGCTTGTAATCCTAGCTACTGAGGAAGCTGAGATCTGAGGATCATGGTTCAAAGCCAGACCAGGCCGAAAGCTTTGTGAGACTCTTATGTCCATCTAATCAGTAGACGCTGGAAGTGGAGCTGTGGCTCAAGCACTAACCTTGAGTGAAAAAGCCAAGCAGAGAGCCCACGTTCCTGAGTTCAAACCCCAGTACTGGCACAAAACAAAAAAAGAGAGGAGTAAAGAAGAATCTGAGCCCTTGGCTCATGATGCAGTGTCCTTTGGCAGGGACATAAAGCAACATGTGATAAAGCACATAGTGATCCTATCACCTAGGAGAATCAAGGACTCACATACTGTACCCCATGCAGGCTGCCTGGGGAACGCCGAGTGGCCACCATTCATCCATTCTTCTGTCTATTCCCCCCTAGATAAAACAAGCCCTATAAGATCTGCAGAGTGCGTTGCCTCTCTCCTCTGCGTCCCAAGAAAGCCTCTCCAATTTTGATATTGTAGGATTTGTTGAACTCACTTGATTCCTTTGCTCTTTTTTTTTTTGCCAGTCCTGGGGCTTGAACTTATGGCCTGGGCACTATCTCTGAGCTTCTTTTGCTCAAGGCTAGCACTCTACCACTACTTCTGGCTTTTTCTGTGTATGTGGTACTGAGGACTCAAACCCAGGGCTTCATGCATGCTAGGCAAGCACTCTACCACTAAGCCACATTCCCAGCCCCTCTGATTTTCTATTATTTGTTGCTCCAGAACACTTTTTAAAAACTTCCCAGTGCTGAGAATTGAACCCACAATCTCATGTACGCAGGACAAGTGCTCTAGTACTGAGCTACACTAGCTACACAACCTCTGGGAAATGCTCTGAATATCCATATGCTTTCCTTCCTCACTCTTCTGTGCTGATCTCACTAGGCACTGAGGGCCCATAGGAAGTCTGGGGACAGGGAGATCCACAGTGAGCTGGGTTCTATGTGTACAAGTAGTTGGTGGTTGGGAGGAGGGATACTTAGCCAGGGCAGTAGCACAGCAACACAGTATAATTAAAATTTAAAAAATTACAAAAGTCAAGATTAAACCTTGCTAAACACCACCACCCTTTTGTAAGAGGGAGAGGTAAGCAAGGAGAAATGGCAGAACAGTCTAGAATTCTGAGAGGCTGTGGCAGTGGGAACAAGGGAAATGATAATGTCTTAAAGGCAGGGCTGGTTTTGAAGAAGGGAAGGTGACAGATTTTGCTTCTATCTTGAAACAGGAAAGATGAGAGTGAGTTAGGCCTAAAGGATGCTTCCCTTGGGGAGCATCCTTGACTTGGGGAGGCTGTGTTGGGTGTGAGTTGGCAAGGCCAAGAACATGGAGAGGGTAGGAGGAGCAGACAGACCAAAATTAGGCGGTGTGATCAGAGAATAGAGTGGGGACTGTGCATTCTCAGAATCCAGGGACAGTGGCCTGACCGATGCCATCCATCTGGAAAGATCTAAGAAGGGATCTCACAGTGATAGTGACCTTTCTCTGTGGGTTACCGAAGGCTTGATGTGAACAAGGTAAGAATGCTTCCTTAGGGTCTGGGGTTTGAGTTCCAGGACTCAGTCTGCTGTGAGCAAGTGGAGGAGACCTGTTCTGGCTTCCTCTACAAAGACAGAATAAAACATCTGCCTTGCGTCTTGCCCATGAAGTGAGCAGTTTTGTTCTTGCTGCAGGCCCCTGCCTGCTACCACAGGGCCAAAGCCATGGGACCAACTGCTCCTGAACTGGAACCTCTAAAAACATGAGTCAAAATAACCCTTCTTCTCTTTGTAAGTTAATGATATCAATTTGTTACAGTAATGGAAAGCAGATGGATTGACTATTAGAACTGGAGAAGATTGTAATGATCTGAATAATGAGTGAGAGACCAGGGGCTGGGAAGGTGACTCAGTGGTGGAGTGCTTGCCTCGCATGCATGAGGCCCTGGGTTCCATTCCTCAGCACCACATAAACAGAAAAAGCTGGAAGTGGTCCTGTGGCTCAAGTGGTAGAGTGCTAGCCTTGAGCTGAAGAGCTGAGCAGAGTTCAAGCCCCACAACTGACCAAAAAAAAAAAATGAGAGATGAGAGACCATTAATGAAATTCAACAGTGAATGCACTAAGAAATGGGTGTCAGGGTTTAAGAAATGTGCAACTGGGAAGATTTGATTTGATTTTAAAGTTAGCGTAATGTGGCCATAGTTATCCACAAGAAAGGAAGAAATGGAAAGGATCTAGATGGGCAACACTCCTTCTGAGGATGCCTTCTATTGTGATTCTAGAATATTCTAGAATATTCCTTCGTATTGTCCCACCAAGGGAATGGATGATCGGTGTGGCTCGTTTTCACTGTCCCTCTGACTACCCAGCCTTTTCCTCCAGTGACCCACAAGTCTCCCAGTAGCCACCAGTCTCCTTGTGTCGGTGGCTCACACCTGTCATCCTAGCTACTCAGGAGGCTGAGATCTGAGGAGCACAGTTCAAAGCCAGTCTAGGCAGGAAAGTCTATTGAGATTCTTTTTTTTTTTTTGGGTCTGGTTGTGGGGCCTGAACTCTGGGCCTGGGCGCTGTCCCTCAGCTCTTCAGCTCAAGGCTAGCGCTCTACCACAAGAGCCACAGCGCCACTTCTGGCTTTTTTCTTTTTGCTTATGTGGTGCTGAGGAATCGAACCCAGGGCCTCAGGCATGCAAGGCAAGCGCTCTACCACGGAGCCATCTTCCCAGCCCTCTATTGAGATTCTTGTCTCCAATTAACTAGCAAAAAACTAGAAGTGGTACTGGGGCTCAAGTGGTTGGTAGAGCATCAGCCTTGAGGGGAAAAAAAAATGCTAAGGGACAGGGCCTAGGCCTTGAATTCAAGCCCCTGTACTGGTGCATGCACATGAGCGTGCGCGCGCACACACACACACACATGTAAGTGAAAAAAGCGTTCTTCACCATTCTGTGATGACTGGGGAGATGGGTGCCCATCCTTACAGGCCTCATCTCCACATTCTCCACCTCCCTACTTGGCCTATTCTGCCATTCGCTTGGGGGCTGAGCGGGTCTGGGACTCCACCCACTCAGGCTGATCTCTGGTTCTCCATAAAGATGAAGGATCACAAGGAGAATCCACAGGAAGCTTTGCTCCTTGGTGTTCCTGAGGAACAGGGTGCAGATTCTGAGGAACGGGAAGAAGCCATAGACACTCACATCACCTCGCTTCCTATGAGACTACAGGGATCAGCTGGATACTGTAGTTTTCCCTGAGTAGTCTATTTAGCCCATCTGAACAGAAAGAGTAATCAGTACAAGAGGAACAGGAAGAGGGGGGGAGCCAGAGTCTGGGGTGGGGTCATCACAGGTCTCCTCTTCACTCTGCTGGAGCACTGAACTAATCTCGTTAGTGATAGGGATAAAGAGGTGAGGGGGGAAGGTGGTGTAACACCAGCCTTGAGCGAGAATACCAAGGAGCAGCCCTGAGGCCCTGAGTTCAAGCCTGGGCCCTGCATCCCATCCTACTTCTGGAATTCTCTCCACACCACAGATCTAATGGGAGCAAGCTCTCTCTTGATGAAGTTTTGAGGCTCCCCCCCTCCACCATGACCCCTTCTATCTTGGTCCTTACCTAAACATTTTAGGCTCTTTTCAATTTGAGCTCTGCCGGCTGCTGGCCTCTCCTGAGCTGTGAACTCCCAGTGCATTCATTGGTGCCTGACTTTTTTTTTTTTTTTTTTTAATCAGAGGTGACCCTGGCTGACCCTGCTATGGGCCTTGGCCCATCCTCAGAGCCTTCTTGATCTTTCCTTGGCTAGAGGTGTGGCTGAAGTGGTAGAGTTCCTACCTTAGCAAGTACAAGACACTGAGTTCAAACCTCAGTCAGCACCTAAAAAAATAAACAATAATAAGACAACGATTTCAAAATGACTATGTATAAAATAAAGTTTAAAGTGTGGGTATTACAAAGGCTTTCTGCGAGACAACCCTTGGGTCTTAGTGATCCTCCTTCCTCTGAGTTCCACAACCCTGTAAACTTTTCATCCAACTCATCTATGCATTGATTCCATGTCAATTTTTGTTGTTGTTGTTAGTGAAGCTTGAATTCAGGACTTCACATTTGCTCCACTCCACTTGTGTTGTACCATTTGAGCCACACCTCTAGCTCTAGAGTTTTGCTGATTATTTGTTGGGAGGTGGAGGCTTGATGACTTTTCTGCCCAGTCTGGCTTCACACCATGATCCTCCAGATCTCAGCTTCCTGAGTATCTAAGATTGACAGGCGTGAATCACATGTGCCTGAGTCATTTCAATAAATCTTTAATATATAATAAAGCTGGGATGTAAAACTTGTCTATATTCTCTTTGTGTCAGAGCAAAGTATGCAGTTCAACCTGGCCTGGAACTTGGGATCTTCTGTATTTGCTTCCAGAGTGTCAACAGACACTGTCAGTATGTCTTAAGGAGGAAGGATAGATTACCTAAGGAAAATGTGGCATGGTAGATGGCTGCCAGGGATTCAAAGACTCAAGCTTAAAGCTTGTCCATCCACTTCCCTTAAGATTAAGGGAACAAGCCGGGCGCTGGTGGCTCACGCCTGTAATCCTAGCTACTCAGGAGGCTGAGATCTGAGGAGCGCCATTCAAAGCCAGCCGGGGCAGGAGAGACCATGAGACTCCTATCTCCAGTAAACCACCAGAAAACCGGAAGTGGCGCTGTAGCTCAAGTGGTAGAGCGCTCGCCTTGAGCTGAAGAGCTGAAGGACAGTGCCCAGGGCCAGAGTTCAAGCCCCACGACCGACAAAAAAAAAAAAAAAAGATTAAGGGAACAAAGCCATTTAAGGGAAGACAAGGGAAAAGGATGTACGGCACACTTGTAGCAAAAACAGGAGACATTCCTTCAAGTACTTCCCTTTAGATTATGGGAACAAAATCATTTTAGGGGAAATGAAGCAGGATTACTTAAGGAAACTGAGGCCTGCTGAAGGCAGCTCAGAAATATGGTATTTATTTATTTATGTCATGGGGCTTTATTGAACTCTGGCCCTGGGTGCTGTCCCAGAGCTCTTCAGCTCAAGGCTAGCGCTCTACCACTTGAGCCACAGCACCACTTCCAACCTTTTCTGTTTATGTGGTGCTGAGGAATGGAATCCAGGGCCTCATGCATGCATGCTCTACCACTGAGCCATCTTCCCAGCCCCAGAAATATAGTATTTAGAAACACAGAAGTACCAGCTTTACTTTAAAGCTAGACACTATGGTACATCCCTTCCTGAGGGATGCATTCCTCACCCCAAGAATTAACACTTGTCTGACTGGACTTTGCCTTCCGGAGGAAAATTGTTTCCCCCAAACTTAAGCAATCTCATTTCCGAAATGCAGATCCTTATCTCAAGGATAAGGATCTGTTTTTATGGGAGGATGAATTCTTATCTGGAAACCCAGAAAGTAACACCAACTGTGATTGGAGCAAAGACAAAGCACCTATCTTCACAAACTTTGAAGTCAGACCCCCTGCTTTTACCCTATAAATACCTCCCAACAGCCCAAGGAGCTGTATGTCCCTGCCCTTCTGTTTGTCTGCTTTTTGTCTGTTTGTCTGCTTGCTTATTTACTCAATAAAGCTCTGCCAAGTTTTCTTACCATTGTGACCTGTCCAGAAATTCTTATTCTGCGATCGAAGTCAAGGGCCCTAAGTGAAGCGTTCCTACATTTAAAGGAAAACTTCACTAACCCTCACCTGTGTCTGGTGACTTTACCTTGTGGGAAAGCCTTTGTTTGGATATCTAATTCTCCTCAAAGCTGGAAAGATCCTGCTTGCAGTGTGGCGAGTGAAGGAAGGTTGCACAGGACCTCAGCCTTTCTGGTTTTTGTTTTTTTAAGTTAGATATAACCATATGAGCCTTGTCAGCCTCACAGGGTTGGGATGAGAATGTAGGTAGCGTGCGGCACGTGTAGGACTTGTAGGGCTCATTGACCAATGAAGGCCTGGTACACCCACATCTCTCAGCTCATTCTTTCTGCTTCTTCCTGGACCCATTTCTTCACAGCTCTGGCCCAGCCTTTGATCTCAGGGCTTGATACTAAACAAGTATCTCCAGTCAGGGTCTAGGGGACTCTGTGTCCTACACCTAGAAAACCCGCCCGTGTCTTCCTATCCCTTTGGAATAATCCCTTTAGAGCCCAGGTCTTTAGTTCACGAAGTCTGCACGAGCGACCAATCGCCAGATCGGTGGTATGTGGTTCCTGTACCGCTCCCATGTATTCAAAACAAGCTGTGTGTTTCTTGACTCCAGGGCAGAGGACCCTCCCCTCGTCCCCCTCCCCGCTCCACGACGTGGGATTCCTCGTGGGATCCCGCCCCGCTGAGCACAAGAAAGAAAGCCGAGGTCCCGCAATTCTGGGCTCCACGATTGCCCGATAGATTTCAAAGCTCCTTTCTCCGGGGAGGCTGCAGGAGCGCGCGGACCACGTGAGCCGCGCTGAGAATGGCATCCCTAAGAGTATGTGTTCCAGCAGCCGAGCAGGGCCCCGGGTCTTGGAGCGGACTTCACCAGCCGGCCAGCCCGCCAGCCCGCCCGGGTGGCCGACCGCCGGGAGGCGACTGAGCCTTTTCTTTGTGCCGGCATCAGGTGCAAATCTCCGAAGCGCGCGCAGCGGGTGCGCGCGCGCACAGGCGCCGGGGTTTGCAAGCCGGGCCCGGCTAGCCGCCTCCCCCTCCCCCCGGCCCCACTTGGCTGGGCTGGGTGGCAGGGAGGGCGGAGGGGATCCGCCTCGGCTCCCCCGGAGCTGCAGCCCGGGGAGGGGGCCGTGGAGAGGAGGTCGGACACGTAGCCCGCCGCCCCGCGGGCGGGCGGGCGGGCGGGGGTGGGGAGGCCGGGGACCGCCGGCGCTCCAGCCCGCTGGCCTTCGAAAGATCCTCCTGGGCCAATGGCAGGCGGGGCGACGCGCCCTGATTGGTGCAGGCGCTCTGCTGATCACTGTGGAAACCCGGGGTGGCGGGGAACGCGGGAGGATGCGGAGCCCCGGGCGGGAGGGGGGGCGGGTGGAGGAGGGAGGAGGAGGAGGAGGAGGTGTCGGAGCCCTGCTACCCCGGGAGTTTTTTTTTTACTGGAGGGAAAAGTCCACCGCGGGCGGGCGGAGGGTGGGGAGAAGGGCCGGGACCGCTCGGGGGTGGGGGGTGGGGTTGGGGGGGTCCTGGGAAGCCGGGTAACTCAGTGGGCAGCTGGGGATCCGCGCGCGCTGG
The DNA here is from genome assembly GCF_000151885.1 of Dipodomys ordii. NCBI lineage: Eukaryota > Metazoa > Chordata > Mammalia > Rodentia > Heteromyidae > Dipodomys > Dipodomys ordii. The sequence continues at coordinate 1,002,259 of NW_012267333.1, read as the reverse complement.
CGAAGGCGAGGAGGAGCGA
>NW_012267333.1:949519-1002033 GCF_000151885.1 Dipodomys ordii | reverse complement strand
CCAGGGCGAGGCGGCGGCGGCGGGCGAGCGCGAGGCGGCGATGCCCACCTTCCGCTGGGAGGAGATCCAGAAGCACAACCTGCGCACCGACAAGTGGCTGGTGGTGGACCGCAAGGTCTACAACGTCACCGCGTGGGCCAAGCGGCACCCGGGGGGCCACCGGGTCATCGCGCACTACGCGGGCGAGGATGCCACGGTAAGGCTGGGCGGACGCGGGGACGCCGATCGCCGTCCCTCGGTGGCAGGCGGGGTCTGCAGCTCTCCCCCCACCCTCCCCGGCCCCGCGACCTGGGGGGTTGAGGGGGCGCCAAACGCAAGGATCTCCGGCTCTGAATGGAGCCGGCGACGTCCACGAGGACAGGCCGGCGTGCCTCCTTCCTGCTGTCCTCCCGCGCGTGGCGCCGGCTTTCCTCCGGGTCGGCTCGGGCTTGTGGGGTGCCGAGGAGCTGCGTGTTGACCCCCCTCTTCCACCCCTGTGGGTGGCACGTCGGTACAAAGTCCCAGAGGGGGCGGACCGTGCGGGTCCCCGGCGCGCGCGCGGTGCTCAGGCTCGGCGGGATCCCGGGGAGATTCCCCAAAGGGGGCGCTTGGGGCTCGGGGTTCCCGGGGCTAGAAGATGGCCACCCCCGGGCGCCGCGGGAAGGGATCGGAGCGCGGGGCAGCGCTGTGTGGGACTGGCGCGCGTCCCGCACTCCCCGAAGCCAGACTCGGGACGTGGGGAGAAGGGGAGACCCGAGCTCGGCCCCGGCCTGGCTCTGTGGGAGGGAGGTTCACAATGGCCGCCCGCGAGAGACCGCCAGGCCGGGCAGATTCCCACGCTCCCCGGGATTACCTGAATCCCGCTGAAGTGGCGGCCTTCTGGCCGACTGGAGTGCAAAAACGTTGGTGAAAGAAGAAAGGGTTGGAGTATATATCATCATCATCATCATCATTATTATTAAGAAAAACCCAGGTGGAGAGGAAGGCCTGAAACCTGCATGAGCAGCCCCCCTAGTATGGATGGGCAACAGGTCTGTCTCGGACATCCAACTCAATAACCCCCTGGTGCAAAGTCCTGCCAGGACCTCCGTTTCTTCCTCTTGCACTCCCGGAGGTTGTGGACCTCCAGACTTTCGCTGGAGCTAGGGCTGCACCTCTCTAACTACAGCAAACGTGTAGGTGAACAATTGAGCTGTTGAGTTAATAGCTTTTGCCCCTTGCGCAAAGGATTTATGGCACGGCCAAAAGTTCCGGGAAGGACGGATCTGCAGAGAGAGTTTGGGTCCCCATAGTAAGGGCTTAGAAGGAGAGGCCGGGGAAACAAGGAAACTACTATGGAGACAATCCAACCTGATGAGAGGATTTTCTTAGTTTCTAAAGAAAGCAAGGGGGCGCGGCTCCTTGAGCTCTGAGTTCAGTCCCCAGAATCACCAGAAAATTAAAAAAAAAAAAGTTGGGGCTGTGGTTCACTGGTAGAGCACTTGCCCTGGTAAGATATTAGGGTCCTAGGTACATAGAAAAGCAATGAACAGCAAGTTATATCTGTATATATTGCATACATACATTCTTACGGATATACACACAGACAAGGTCACTTAGCTTTTGCTAAGTGGGCATTTGCTCTCTCTGCTATCTCATTTAATCTTTCTCACTGTCCTGAGAGTCAATGCCTTGCTTCTGGGCAGCACTTAACCTCGAACTCTGGGTCTGCTAACACAAGTTCACATTCCTGTGTCCCTCCCTCTTTCCCTATTCCCACCTTTCTGATCTCTCTCCCTCTGGTCCTCCACAGCCTTTCTTGTCTTTGTTTTGCTGTGGGCACTGAGAGGGGTCACTTGTTCTGCCTTTTTTCTGGTGGTCCCATCAGTGCATAACTTTCCTCACTTGGGACTTTTCATTTCTGGAACAATTCATAAAACATTCATTGAGTGTCTCCATGGTTCTGTGTTGGGCCTCTGCAAAAAGATGAATAATTCATGGACAGTGTTCTGAAGGTACTGGATTTGCTTCCCTCTTCTCTCTCTCTCTCTCTCTTTCTCTCTCTCTCTCTCACACACACACCCTGCTCTTATGAAGCTCTTTCCAAGAGGCAGGAGTCAAACATGGAATTCTGTCCTCCTATACTGGAGAAACGATGGGTTTGATTCCCAGCTTTATGAGTTAGTGGGTATGGAAGGCTCCACCTCCTTGAGATCTAGGTAGGTAGCATCCATCCCATGGCTACTGCACACTCCATAGGAGTACCCTGTGTTCAGCCCCACCATCTCCAAGTAGTACTTGAGATTGTTCCATGCCAACCATTCCTTATGCCCAAGTTGCTTTGTTGGGGTCCACCTGTGCAGGCCAGCTCTGCATCTCAGGAGAGTACATGGGACTGTACTAACGGATTCTTTGTCATCCAGGGCTCCTGGTAATAGTGGTAAGAGACCACTGCCTCCTTCTAGAACCTTGTCCTCTTGGGAGTTTGACACAAGGACGCTTGTCCTGCCTGCACCTCTCAGCTGCACAAAGCAAGCCACTGCTCTGCTGGTGTCAGTACTGGGGTTTGAACATGGCTTTGCGCTATCACTTTTTTTTTTTTTTTGCTCAAGGCTGGCATTCTACCACTTCAGGCTTTATGCTGGTCCACTGGAGATGAGTTCATGAACTTTTTCTGTACAGGCTGGTTTTGAGCCTTGATTCTCTGATCTCAGCCTCCTGCGTAGGTGGGATTAAATGTGGAAGCCACCACATCCGACTGACTGGAGTTTCTGCTCTGCCTCTCCTCCCTTAAATCACCAGTTTTTACATTGTCCTGCTCCCTAGAATTGGCCTCCTGCTCACTTGTGTGCCGCAGCCAGGTTTGTTCATCTCACACTTCCCAAGCCCTGGGATGTGAAAAGCAGTCGTTAAGTCTAGCCTTGCATAGTAAGAGGATCTGGGCACAGCCAGGAACAGGTGCTCAGAGCAGGGATACTGGCGAGTTCTGCCTGGAGCAGACAGGGGCGGGGAACGATGCCTAAGAAAGTCAGCTGGCATTGCAGCGGGGTGATAGAGCAAGCAGGAACGGGTGAAGAGCAGCAAGTGTGACACTTGGGAATCCAGTTCTGACCCTTCTTCATCTCCCCACCCCCAACACCATAACACACACACACACACACACACACACACACACACACACACACACGCACACGCGCGCCATTCAGATTGGTCGCTGTTTTCTACTTCCTTCTGTTCCGCATGTCCCAGGCTAGCTTCCTGGAAAGACTGGCTTCTTTCCCTATCAGATGCGGAAAGAGCCTGGTTCCAATTCTTGTTCCTAAAAATAAAAATCACGGCTCACCTTCCAACCCTAATGTCCCTGTAGCCTAATAGTAATTGGGAACTTTTGGTAGTGTACAGGCAGGCGTCTGTGGCAGGATGAGGAGAGGCACTAGAGTTAGGTAGAGTAGGCGGGGCCACTCAGGGCCAGATAACCCTCAGGGGTATGGATTCCAGAAAGGGGAAGAAGAACTGCGGTACTCAGAAAGCCTCACTGAGTTGTTTAGAACAGAAGACAGAAGAGCCCAAATGGGGACGGCAGGGTGGAAAGGTGGGCTAGGAGTGTGCACAGCTGTGGGGTACGGGGGTCCTCTACAGAGGGGAGCGAACCCAAGTTTGGGGTCTTGCTAAGTGCTGTGCAGCAGCTGGAATGAGGCAGTATCCCCAAGAAAGCCTGGGCTGGGAAGAGCTTTGAGGAGGTCAAGCCCAGACTGGGAAGGAACTTGATGGATTCCAAGGCTGTTGGGAGGCCACTCCTGGAAGTACTCTTTAATTATTCATTTGCCCCCCCCTCCCCCCCCCCCCCCCCCCCCCCCCCCGCAAATGTCAGAAGGTTTTCCATGGGAAAAAGAAATCCCTGGAGGCAGCTGGACCTGGATTTGAGCCTGGCTTTGCCACCTGGAGTACAGGACCTCTTCCCCCTCTCCTCCAGGGCTCTGGGGCTGAGAGAGGTCACGTAAACAAAGTCCCTGGCTCCCTGCCTGGCACGTGGCTGCTCCTTTCCCCGGGCTGCAGGGAGGTGAGGCTGCCCAGGAACCATCTGGAAATGGCTGACCAACAGCCAAAATCAAAGCAGGGTTCCCATTTGCTCTCCTTCCCCCAACAGGTTGTAGGGTAGGGATGGGGGTGGGGTGCTCCGATGAGGGGGCACAGGCAGGAAGTTCTGAGGTGAAGGCAGTTTCGAACTGTGGAACTTGACTTTCCCTGGTGATGGTCCATTGGCCTTGTTCCCCAGGAAGTTGCCTTACCAAGAACTTCCTGTTTGTTTCTCAGCGGGGCCATGGTCCCGTGGGGGGAGGGGGGGCGGTAAAGGGATCCAGGAGAGGATGTTCTCAGCCTTAGGCCTAGGCTGGCTAGATCTTTGCTGGGCCTTGCTTGCTTTGTGGAAAGGCTGGAGACAGCCAGTCAGTGCTGTCAACCCCTGCGCAGGGCGCTGGAGCCCTACGTCTCTTGTTGCCCCAAAAAACCAAAAACAGATCTCAATTTGCCTGACCCTTTGATCTGATCTATCCATTCCCACTCAGCTAAGGGGAGACACACAGGTTTTTTGTTTTTTAAACCTTCCTTCCTCTGCCAAAAGTGTTGCTTTGTTAGACTAGTGTAGATACAAATAGAACAAAGACTCGATGCCAGAGACACAGAGAGAAAACACAAGGAGACCGGCGGTCACTGTTGGGAGATGCTTTTCCCTGGTTGAAAAGATTATTAGGACTTGGTAGCTTTTTCCACACCTTCCCTTGTTTGTTTGTTTGCAGCAGGGTTTTTCCTATGAAGCTCAGGCTAGCCTTGAACTCCCAACCCTTTTACCTTAGCTTCTCACATGCTAGGATTACAGATGAGCACTACCATGCCCCGTTTCCTTCCTTCCTTCCTTCCTTCCTTCCTTCCTTCCTTCCTTCCTTCCTTCCTTCCTTCCTTCCTTCCTTCCTCCCTTACTCCCTTCCTTCCTCCCTTCTTCCCTCTTTCCCTTTTTGTCCTTTTGTAATGATAATGCTCTACCACTGAGCTAAACCTCCAGGCCTTGTTCTTTTCATGGGTAGTTCTTGGTTTGTGGGTGAAGATCTCTCTGGGTAGTATGTTGTTTAGTTTGTTGTGCTGTGCAAAGTCCTAAGCTCAGTCGTCCTCAAGCACACACATCCCTGGAAAACACTTGTTCACAACTCTTGGATTAATTCAGAGGGTCCCTTTTGCCTGACCCTGAGAGTTGGACACTGAAGCGGGGGAGTCTGTCCTGGGGTATTTGGGACCAGATGGCAGGAGGTGCTGCTGGGGCACTGTCCTTCCCTTCCTAGAGGCCTAGGCTCAACCCCACCACCTGCTCTCTGCTCTCTAGGATGCCTTCCGTGCCTTCCACCCTGACCTTGACTTCGTGAGCAAGTTCCTGAAGCCCCTGCTGATTGGTGAGCTGGCCCCGGAGGAGCCCAGCCTGGACCGTGGCAAGAGTGTGAGTGGGGCTTGCATTCTGGGTGAGGGTGAGAGGATGGGGCTGGGGCTGGGAGCCTCACGCGGGCCAACCCGGGAGGAGAAGGCACTGGGATCAGCAAGGACTGCAGAGCCTTGACTGAGAACCAGGACTTGGCCAGGACCTGTGATGCCCTCTCTCTCCCAGCTGCTCTGTTATGCGTGTTGTCTGTGTGCATGTGCACGTGTGCATCAGCACTGGGGCTTGAACTCAAGGCCTGGGCATAGTTCCTGAGCTTTCATGCTCAAGGCTAGTGCTCTACCTCTTAAGCCACAACTCCACTTCCAGCTTTTTGGTAGCTAATTGGAGATGAAGAATCTTAAGGATTTTCTTGTCCACAGGCTGGCTTAGGACATGATCTCAGCCTCCAGAGTTGCTAGGATGATAGGTGTGAGCCACCATTGCCTGGCTTTTCCTTCCTTTTTAAAGCTGTATCATATTCCCTCATGCGCATAAAAACACTGGGATACAAGGTGTAAACTTCTGAATTCTTTTTCTACCACTTTTCCAGCCAGACACAAATACTTCCTGGAGCTCTGGCGCACATATGCAGCTGGCACATAGTAAAACAGCTGTTGTAGTCGGGATTAGGGTGTAGATTACCTCTGCTTGCTGTAGCTTTAGAGGGTTAACTGTGTGTGTGTGAAAAAGACAAACGTTCTTTTTTGACAAGTGCCAGTGGCTTTTGCCTGTAATCCTAGCTACTCAGGAGGCTGAGATCTGAGGATTGTGGTTTGAAGCCAGCCTGGGCAGGAAAGTCTATAAAGGATCTCATCTCCAATGAACCACCAAAAAGCCAAAAGTGGAGCTGTTGCTTATTAAGTGGTAGAGTGCTAGCTGTGAGCAAAAGAAGCTCAGGAACAGTGTTCAGACCCCAGGACTGGCACCAAAAAAAGTCTCTTTTGAGGATAAGAGGCTGGTGGCTTATACCCTTCTGTACTCTGACTTGACAGGTTCAGATCACCGAGGACTTCCGGGCCCTGAAGAGAACGGCCGAGGACATGAACTTGTTCAAGACCAACCACTTCTTCTTCTTCCTCCTCTTGGGGCACATCATTGTCATGGAGATGATTGCATGGCTCATCCTTCATTACTTTGGCAATGGCTGGATTCCTACCCTCATCACGGCCTTTGTCCTTGCTACCTCTCAGGTGAGGCATGGCCCCCTGGCCTGGCATTTGAAGCCCCGCCCCCAGCTCCCCTTCCTCCCTGCCCTGGCGTCTATTTACCAATGCTATGATGGCGTCCATGGCTCTCTCTCTCCCTAGGCCCAAGCTGGATGGCTTCAACACGATTACGGCCACCTTTCTGTCTACAAGAAGTCCAAGTGGAACCACGTTGTCCACAAGTTTGTCATCGGCCACTTAAAGGTAAATGTTAGCAACTCTGGCCGAAAGTCTATTGCACAGTGGACAGTGCCGAGTCCTTTTGCTGTGTTGCCATCTTGGGTAACAAGGGGGGGCTCTTTGAGCAGTTCATTTCTGGGATGAGGTGGCTGTCACTTCCTGAGCCCTGCCACTGTACAGTGAGACCTACAAAGCCACTGTATCTGAACTGTAGAAACAGACATGTCTCTGTCTCTGTCTGTGTCTCTCTCTCTGTTTCTGTCTGTCTGTCTCTCTCTCTCTCTCCCTCTTTCTCCTTTATTTGTGTGCTACTACTAGGGTTTGAACTCAGGACCTCAACTCTCACTTGGCTTTTTTTTTTTGCTCAAGGTCTATTACTCTACACTGGAGCCACAGCTATACTTCCAACTTTTTTTTTTTTTTCTGATTATTTGAAAGTAAGAGTCACATAGACTTTTCTTCCTGGGCTGGCTGCATACGGTAATCTTCTGATCTCAGCCTCCTGAGTAGGTAGGATTACAGTTGTGAGACACCAGTGCAGGTCTGATACACCCTTCTTTTGTCTAGCAGCTCAGTTGATTATATTGTTGCTGATCTTTTAGCTATAGATTTACCTAAGACATTCCTTGTGAATTCAAAGGTGAAGGAGATGGCTGTCTGAAGGAGTTTGATGCTTTCTTTCACTGTGATGGGAGCGGTTTCATACATTGTGTTCCTTTGGGAGTTTTTCTTACTGAGTCCTCAGACGTGCAAAGCAGCAGCTGGAACAGCAGTTACCCTTCATTCTCGCTTCTCCATGTACTCATCCTGCCCTTCCTCAAATGGTAGTTAGGCTGTTTTCTTTCTTTTTAGCACACATTAGCTTTACAGAGGGAGTTCATTGAGTTATGCTTTTATCTTCATTGTAACCATTCCGTTCTAAATGAGTCCTTTCTCTTCGGTGCAAAAGGCCAGGGCCTTTTGCTCTTGCACTGCTTTTTTGCTTAAAGCTGGCGCTCTATCATTTGAGCCACAGCTTCACTTCTGGCTTTTTGGTGGATTATTGGAATCATAAGAGTCTCATGGACTTTTCTGTTCAGAATGGCTTTACACCAGGGTCATCAGATCTCAGCTTCCTGAGTACCTAGGATTATAGAGGCATGAGCCACTAGTAGCTGGTCACGTTTTTGAAATGCTCTTTGGACATATGTGGGGTACAAAAAAAAGATGTAGATACTGATGCCCCTCCCGATGGGGGTAGATCCAGATAACCAGTTCTAAGTTAAATATATAAGTTGGAAGAACGTGAAATGTATCAAACTTACCAAGCAGCACGGCTCAGCAAGACAATGCAGTGTGGGCTGTGGGCTGCTTCTCGATGTTTGGCTGTTGCTGCTTTTTAGCATCATACTGTGAATCATTAGCCCAGGAAAAGATAAAAACTCGGACATGGTGTCTCTTGAATGTCTGTCCAGTTCCCACTATCATAAAATGAAAGAATCATTGAAGTCCAACCATTGCAGTTTAGGGACCAGCCCTACCGTCGTCATGTATATAAATCCTTAGGATAAAAGGGACATCAAACTATAATGAAAGTTCAGGTGATCAGGGGGCCCTACGGATGAGGCAGACCCTCAGGAAGAAGCATGGCCATTCAGCAAGTGTGTAAAGATGAGCCACTGGCCAGAGGCCTGGGGGGGGGGGGGATGTGATAAGCCTTATCTCCTTAAGACATTTATTTTTACCGATCCTGGGACTTGAACTCTGGGCCTGGACACTGTCCCTTAACTTCTTTTGGCTCAGCAAGGTTAGCACTCTACCACTTGAACCACAGCACCATTTCCAGCTTTTTTTCTGTTTAGGTGATATTGAGGAGTGGAACCCAGGGCTTCATGCATGCTAGGCAAGCATTCTACCACAAAGCCACATTCCCAGCCCAGAAAACAATTTCTTCCCAACTCACCGTCCCCTCCATGAGCTCTACAGCATCTTCCTAAGAAAAGCTGGGTCCTAAAGATCTCCATTCTCCCCCTCCCCCGCCCCTCTCCTCCCCCGTTGAGGGAGGAGTCTGGAGTCTGGGTCTGGGTTAAACCCCTCATCTCCAGGACCACAATCATCCTAGATCCTTGGCTTGCTGGTTACAGACTGGGTTTAGGGCAAGCCAGCAGTGAGCTGATCGCCAGTTCTTCTTCAACAGTTTCCCTGGCCTGAAGCCCCAAAACTCTGAGAATCTGGACTCCTTCCAGAAGCTCAGGGGTGAAGGGAGAAGGTTTGCATAGTGTAGCCTTTTGTTCCATGTTTGCACTTTTCTGTTGGATAAAACCCTCCTTGGTTTCAGAAAGTAACATTTCATCCCACCCGCGTTCTTCCCTACCCCCCAGCCCCACCCTCCCCCATCCCCGGCCCCATGCTTTTAACAAAGATGAGCTGTGTCCTGGCTCCAGATTCTGGGCAGGGGATGGCAAGTCAATCCAGCCTTGAGTCCTTGAAGACAGGGGCAGGGCAGAGGACCGGCTCCCATGTGAGATGTTTGCTTCGCAAATCTAGCACGACAGAAAAAGAGCATCCTTAGGCTTGGGGACATGGGTTCAGTGCACAATTGACAGCCATGTCCTTGGTGCTGTGGCCCAGAGTGGAGCCGGCCATGTGGCCAGATGGCTCACCAGGGCTGTCTCAGGGTGAGGGCTGGTGGCTTGCTTGAAATCTGGACTTGGGACTTAGCCGACACACAGCTGCTGGTAGGTCCATCTGTTCCTCTGGTCTCTTTGCAAGGAATTGGCTTTGCCAACTTGGCTGTTTTAGCACCAGCTGGTGCAGCCAGTAAGCAAGGTGTAGGAGGCCTGGTAAAACCATAACTGTGCCACTGTAGAATTGGATCAGGGTCTCTACGTCCTGACCACCCACCCCTTCTTTCCTTGTAGCCCCTGCCACTTACGCTGGGCATTTCTTCTATAGAGATTGTCCTCTAAGGATTGTCTTTTGCAAGGATGGCTTACAGGTGGCACGCTCCTGCTTTACACAAACCCTTTTGCATCTCGTGTTGCTTGAGGGTGGAACTGTACGCCTCAAGCTTCGGGTATCAGCTAGAAGTTGCATCTGGACGCGAGAATCTACTCATCTTCCTGCGGTCTCAGACCGCCAGGGCTCATGTCAGACCACCAAGAGTGCAAAATATGAGGGGTCTCCAGATGCACTCAATCATGATAAACATTCAATGCATATTTTTAAATCAAAATTAATGCAAAAAAATACCCAAATTTCTAATGAAGGTAGGGGCTGAACTGAGTCACATGGGAGGGGGGAAAAAAAGCCTGTGCTCCTAAGCCAATCCATAGTGACTCCCGCCTATAATCCTAGCTACGTAGGAGGCTGAGAGCTGAAGATCTTGATTCGAAGCAGAAAAGTCCCACAGACTCCACATCTAAAATAATGAGCAAAAAGCCAAGCTGGAGGCATAGTAGAATGCTAGCTGAGCAAGCAAGCCAGTCGAGTCGAAGGCCTTGAGTTCAAACCCCATCGTTAATTAAGCACTACAAACAAAATTCTTCTGTATGCATTCATAGGCCATGTTTTAAAAATATTTTATTCTCCTCCCCCCAGAACAATTGTAAAGTGCTTTAAAATTGAGAAGTTGCCGGGAGCTGGTGGCTCCCAGCTATAATCCTAAGCTACTTAGGAGGCTTAAGATCTGAGGATCATGGTTCAAAGCCAGCCCGGGCAGGAAAGTCTATGAGACTCTTATCTCCAGTAAACCACCAGAAAAGTGAAAGTGGAGGGCTGGGAAGGTAGCTCAGTGGTAGAGCGCTTGCCTTGCATGCTCGAGGCCTTGGGTTCGATTCCTCAGCACCACATAAGCAAAAAGAAAAAAGCTGGAAGTGGTGCTGTGGCTCAAGTGGTAGAGTGCTAGCCTTGAGCTGAAGAGGTGAGGGATGGTGCCCAGGCAAAGAGTTCAGGCCCCACGGCCGGACCCCAAAAAAAAAAAAGTGTTGTGGCTCAAGTGGTAGAGCGCTTGCCTTGAGCTGAAGAGCTGAGGGACAGCGCCCAGGCCCAGAGTTCAAGACCCACGACTGATTTAAAAAAAAAAAAAATCCGAGAAGTCAATGTATTCAAAACCCCCAAAGTTATTTTAAGCTTAAATGTGTTAACTTACATCAAAATAGAACTCATTGTACTTTCACTTCATTACAATTTACTTACTTTTTAATTAATTTTTTTTAACCCTTCAATGCTGAGGGTTGAACCCGGGCCTTCAGCATAAGCTAGGTGAATGCTCTACCACCAAGCTACCTCTCCAGTCCTGCCATTACATTATCTTATGTCAATATAAGGCAGTGAAAAATGGTTTAGCTGTGTTAGTCAGTGGGCAGAAATTGTCAAACTCAGCATTTCCTTCAGCTGGAAACAGAATAAACCCCCTAGGAAACTCTGGAAGCATTATTGGTGAATTAGCCTCCATTAAGGCCAGTCACTCACAGTGTCCCTTTGCTTCAGGCTCAGTATGACTTTGCTCAGCACTCTGGCTACCCTGTACCAAGGAACCCTCCTGCCAGTTCTCTGGTGCATGCCCAGCACTCAGGAGGCCGGGGCGGGAGGATGGAGAGTTAGAACCCCACCCGGGCTACATAATGACACCTTGTCTCGTGAGAAGAAAAAAAAATAAAAGGCCTTTCTTTGGCTTCTGGAACATTCTTAACACTCCCTCTCCTCCCAGGGCTCTCTGATAGTCCTGCTAGGCCAGCCTCAGCCTCCTCCCCAGAGTGGTTAGTACCTCTCTTTCTTTGTGTGGTGTGTTATCCCTGCACCCTCCCTCTCAGCTCCCCAAGGACAAAGGCCTTTTCTCCCTTTTTGCATTCGTTATTACCAAGATAAGGTCTGGCTTTCTACCTGGCACAACAGGGACTATGATCCCCCTATCCACACTTCCCTTTGTTGCTAGGATGACAGATGTGTATGACCATGCCCAGCCATTGATTGAGATAGGGTCATTTAAACACTTACGTTTGGGCTAGTCTCAGACCATGATTGCTTGATCTCAGTCTATGAAGTAGTTAAGATTAGAGGATTGAGCCACTACTCCTGACTAGAGAAGGCTTTTTTTTGAAGAACGAGGAGAACTTTGCCTGGTAAAGAGCAGAAGAGAATCAGCAGACACAAACATAGTCGTTTGTTCTGTTTCAAGCTCCTGGAAAGCCTGACTATCCCACTTCACAAGACTGTCCACAGTCCTTCTTTTGGTGCCTTCAAGGAGTCATTCAACAAGCCCCTCTAGGTTGGAGTATGGCGCATAGTGTTTACTCTTCCTCTGCCTCGATCCTCATGTGCTTGGGTGTCAGACTTCTCCACTGAATTCTTTTCCCGGGAATTTTGTTCCTCTTGGCCTTGAGTATGTATGTGTCATCCGATCGCTTTAGCCTTTGAGCTTTGACTCTGGCGTTATCTTGCTTTTTGCTGTGAGGTGTGTGGGAGTCCTCCTGCCTCGAGGGGGCCATAGCTGTCCCTAGCTGTCTTCACCTCCATCTCTTTGTGTCACATGGCTGTGTGTGTACCAGAGGTGCCTCCCTTGCATATGATCTGGTCACACTTGAGTGCTTCCTAATGAGCAGAAAAGATTGATTTCTTTCTTCTATCTTTCCTTCATGCTCTACTGTGGAAGGCCACACAAAGGTTCAAGGTGAAAAACTTGAGCTGGTGACACCACCTTCTGTATCTTTGAAATACATGGGCCGCAGGGGCACCGGTGGCTCACGCCTGTAATCCTAGCTGCTTTAAGAGGCTGAGATCTGTGGATCAGGGTTGGAAGCCACTGGGCAGATACATTAAAGAGATCTACAATTAACTAGTGGGGAAAAACTGGGAGTAGAGGCATGGCTTAAGTGGTAGAGCACTGGCCTTGAGCAAAAAAAAAAAAAAAAGCTGGAATGCAAGGCCCTGAGTTCAAGCCCCAGGACAGGAAGGAAGGAAGGAAGCTAGGTAGGTAAGTAGGAAGGTAATAGGTGAGTAGGTAGGTAGGTAGGTAGGTAGGCAGGCAGACTCGTGCTGTGTTCCTTGTCTTGTAGAAGCACAGTTTAGTGTAAGTGCCAGGTTCCGGGCTGCTCTTTCCTAACAGTGACTTTATCCAGGTCCCTCTGGAGGTTCTGATAGGACGGGAATCTGCAGCATGGCAGTAAGGAGAAGAAGGGTTCTGTTCTGTACTATACACACCTGTAATCCCGGCACTTGTGAGGCAGAGACAGGGGCACCACAGATTTTAGGCCAACCTAGGTTATAAAGACTTATCTAAAAAGAAAAAAAGCTAAGCCAGGCACTGGTAGCTCACACCTGTAATCCTAGCTACTTAGGAGGAGGCTGAGATCTGAGGATTGCAGTTGGAAGCCAGCCTGGGCAGGAAAAGTTCTTGAGACTCATATCTCCAATGAACCACCAAAAAGCTGGAAGCAGAGCTATATGGCTCAAGTGATAGAGCACTAGCCTTGAGCATAAAAGCTCAGAGACTATGCCTGGGCCCTGAGTTCAAGCCCCAGGACTGGCAAAAAAACAAAAACAAAAACCCTAACCAAACCAAAGGCTTTCATGAAATATAATACACATTCTATACCATTCGCTCAAAGTGTACAAATCATGTATATACTTGTATTTTTTCCTTCATTATTATAAGCCCTACATCCCTAAGCCATTGGACCCAAACCTCCAATCCTTCCTTGCCCACCAACCCTAGACCAGGGCCATCACTAACTTTTAGTCTCCTGGTGGTCGTGGTGGTGTGTGTGTCAGTACCAGAGCTTGAACTCAGGCCTTCACACTCTACCTGAGCTTTTTCGCTCATGGTTGATTCAATACCACTTGAGCCACAACTCCACTTCTGGCTTTTTGCTGGTTCATGGAAGCAAAGACTCATGGACTTTCCTGTCTGTGCTGGCTTCAAACTTCAATTCTCAGATCTCAGCTACCTGAGTGGCTGGGATTTTAGACGTGAGCCAGCAGCACCTGGCAAAGTTTCTGTTGATTCTATCCCAGTGGAACCACGTACTGTGGGGTATACATGCCTGGGGGTCTTTATGTTTTTTTTTCTTCCCCTTGGTCAGTGGGGCTTGAACTCTGGGCCTGGGCACTGCCCTTTAGCTCTTCAGCTCAAGGCTAGCGCTCTACCACTTTCAGTATTCTGAGTCGTTTATTTGAGATAAGAGTCTCACGGATTTTCCTGCCTGGGCTGGCTTTGAACCATGATCCTCAGATCTGAGCCTCTTGAATAGTTAGGATTACAGGCCTGAGCCACCGGGCGCCCCGCTGTGCCTGGCTTTTTTTGTTGTTGTGAAGCAGCCTGTTTCCTGCTTCATCTGTGTTTATAGTGCGTGTCTGTGTAGCATTCCTTTATAGCATGACCCAACTATCCTACTGCATCATTGCACCATGCTCTTCTTCCCTGTTGTTCTGTTGGTGGACATTTGCGTTGTTTCTACTCTTTTTTGGGTATTTTTAAGGATTCTGCTTTGAAAACATGGGGAGTGTTTACAAGTTATTGTGTGGACGCATTTTTCTTTTTCTTGGTTGTACACTAGTTCTCTGGTAGGGAAGACTTCTTAGTGTCTATTTCCCTTACTCCACTATAGCACCCAGGAAGACAGGCAGTGGGTGAACAGGCACAGGAGACTCTGGGGTTGGTAGAGAGGCGGAGGTCACCCCCTGCGCCTGCTTAAGAACCCACTTTGCAGTCTCATGTAGCTGCACTTTTTACCTGCCATAGTCATCTGATAGGGGAAACTGAGGACTCAGAAATGGCCATCTCCTAACTCTTCAGAGGCTCAGGTTTTCCTATCCTCCAAGTGTGAAGGAAACGTCAACCCTGCGTGCTGGAGATATGCCTGGAACTGGGGCTGAGCAGGGCGGGCCCCAGGCAAGCTGAGCTCTCTGGTGAGGTGCACGGCTCACTCTGATTCCTCTCCCCGCACAGGGTGCCTCCGCCAACTGGTGGAACCATCGCCATTTCCAGCACCACGCCAAACCCAACATCTTCCACAAGGACCCGGATGTGAAGATGCTCCACGTGTTTGTCCTGGGCGAATGGCAGCCCCTCGAGGTAAGGGTAAAGCCACGGCAATAGATCAGGCATCCTGGGAGGAGAGCCGGGGTCCTGGAGAGGGAGCATGCTACAGAGCCGTTTGGCATCTGCTGCCACCGTTCCTAGGCACCCGGCATTATTCCAGAAGCAGTTACTATGGTCTTCCTTCTCCTCAGTACATACCTCCTGCTGGGGGGAGGTAGAGGTCAGGTTCAAGTTCAACAGGAAGGAGTCTAGGCCTTAGGCATGGTCCCCAATTGGGCTAGGTCATGTTAAACCTGGCCGGGTCCACGCTGCTCACCTGCAGATCACAAAGCAAGCTCTGAGAGGGGACCAGAAGCATCAGGACCGCCACCCTGATCCAATCTGATCGCTAGGCCGTTTCCTTCCACTTACCCACACTGCTTTATTTTTATAGTCACTTTTTTTTTCAGTGTAAATCCAGAACATGCTCTGTGGGCTGGAAAGATGGCTCAGTGGTAGAGCGCTTGCCTTGCATTCCTGAGGCCCTGGGTTGATTCCTCAGCACCATATAAGCAAAAAGAAAAAAGCCAGAAGTGGCGCTGTGGCTCAAATGGTAGAGCGCTAGCCTTGAGCTGAAGAGCCGAGGGACAGCGCCCAGGCCCAGAGTTCAGGCCCCACCACCGGACCAAAAAACAAAACAAAACTGAACATGCTCTGTATAAATGTTGAAATAATGCAGGGAGATATAAAATGAAAGGGTGGTCATCAGCCAGGCGCTGGTGGCTCACACCTGGAATCCTAGCTACTCAGAAGGGAGTGATCTGAGGATCACAGCTCCAAGCCAGCTGGTGGGGAAAAGTTGTATCTTAGCTCTAATTAATCACCCAAAGGTGGGACTGGCTTGGTGTCTCAAGTGGTAGAACGTCATCCTAGAGTGAGAAAGTTAAGGGAGAAGCCTCAGGCCCTGAGTTAAAGCCCAGTACCAGCACCAGAATTTTAAAATTTAATAAAAATGACAAACCAAAATGATAAAAAAAAAAAATCTACTCTTAAAAATGCCCTTAAGCGCTTCAGCTCAAGGCTAGCGCTCTACCAGCTGAGCTACAGCACCACTTCGTTTTCTAGTGGTATATTGGAGATAAGAGTCTCACCAACTTTCCTAAAAAAGAGGGTTTTTTTTAAACTGTATTTTTTTTGTCTTTTCTTTTTTTTTGGTACTGGGGATCGAACCCAGGACGTTGCGCTTAGCTAGGCAAGCGCTTTGCCACTGAGCTACATCCCAGCCCAAAAAGAGGGTTTTTTAACTTAATTTTTTAATTAAAATTTTTATTTTAATTTTTAAAAATCAGGTTATGAGTACGACGCATGCTGATCCGTGTCACCCTCTCACCAAACCCTCAAGTCATGTAATTCAACAACTACATTTGCTCACCCTTGTTTCTCCATTTGTGTGCCCCTATTTTAAGTAGAGTTTTTATATTGTTTCCTTTACAAAAATAAAAGAATAAGTACATATGCAAGTGCATATGGGCCTGGGCACTGTCCCTCAGCTCTTCATTTCAAGGTTAGCACTCTACCATTTGAGCCACAGCGCCACTTCTGGCTTTTTTCTTTTTGCTTATGTGGTGCTGAGGAATTGAACCCAGGGCCTCATGCATGCAAGGCAAGTGCTCTACCACTGAGCCACCTTCCCAGCCCCTTTTATGCACATCTTAAGAATGGCTGTCATGCTGGGCACCAGTGGCTCACACTTGTCATCCTACCTACTCAAGAGGCTGAGATCTGAGGATCGAGGTTCAAAGCCAGCCAGATAGGAAAGATGGTGAGACTCTTATCTCCAATAAACCACGAGAAAACTGGAAGTGGTGCTGTAGCTCAATTGGTAGAGCGCTAGCCTTGAGCTGAAGAGTTAAAGGGCAGTGCCCAGGCCCAGAGTTCAAGCCCTATGATCAATCCAAAAAAAAGAAAGAAAGAATGGCAGTCAGGCTTGGACTCAGTGGCTGAGCACCTGCCCAGCTTGCTCAAGGAGTCTGGGTTCCAGCCCCAGGAGGAGACCAGGGCACCCAGCAGTTTCCCTCCTTAGAGTAAAAAAGAACCAAGACTCACTAGATTAAGAAAAGAGGAGGAGAAAGAAATGAGGAGGGGAGGAAAGAAGGAAGATAGGAGGAGGAAGAGGACAAGAGGAGTCACAGTGTCAGGCCCAGAGTAGGAGCACAAAAAGCATTTGTGAACGAAGCCAATCCACCCTTGTAAACAGTGGCACCGTGAACGGGCAGTTTCCCCTGTGTGGCTGGGGGGGAGTGGACCCCTCCCCATTAAGGGAGGCTCTGAGGGAGGGCAGTTTTGTTGACATGGTATGTTCATAGGAAATCACGTATAGTTCTTAACTCTGGAAAAACATTGAGCCTCTCCAGCTGGTTGAGCAGAGTGGTTTTTGGGTTTGGGTTTTTTTTTTTTTTTTTGGCCCAAATACATGCCTTTTGTTTTTCTTCTAGGAAACAGCTTGCAGCTAGCTTTAATTGGAGGTGTCTAGATAGCAGGGCTGATTAACTCCAGGCCTGATAGTGAGGACAAAGGTTTCCTTTCCTCTGTGGCGAGCCCCTGGCTGTTCCGACACATGTTTTTCTGTATCCCTGACCACAGAGCCCAGTCTCACCAGCTCTGCTGCTGGCAAGCATGTCTCCTGTGTACTCCCGGGTGGCTGTTGGGGTGTGAATTTACAGAGATCTGCACGTCCAGGTGCCAGTAGTGTTCAGGAGACTTTAAGTCCAGTGTCGTGGAGCTCATGGAAATTCCCACCTCCACCTCCCTGGAGTTCAGGAAGAGAAGGGCCTGTGTTTCCAAGGCTCCTGGTTGGAAGGGGCTGCCTTTGGAAGGGGCTGGGTCTCCTCACGGGTGACAATGAATCCACAAGCCCCAGCAGGATTTGCTACCCAGCCTCTCTGTGGCCAGGCATCAGGGACTTAAGCAGGCTTTAGGGAAAGGAAGTTTTTTTTTTTGTTTTTTTTTGCCGGTTGTGGGGCCTGAACTCTGGGCCTTGGCACTGTCCCTCAGGAACTGTAGCGCCACTTCTGGCTTTTTTTTTCTTTCTGCTTATGTGGTGCTGAGGAATCGAACCCAGGGCCTCATGCATGCAAGGCAAGCGCTTTACCACTGAGCCACCTTCCCAGCTCAGGATCTCATTCTTGTTTTAGGAAAGTGCTCTACGCTTTGAGCTGTATCTCCTGTTCTTTTTGCTTCCGTTGTTCAGATAAGGTCTGTACTTTTGCTCTGGTGGCCTGAGGCTGTGATCTTCCTAACTCCACCTCCTGAGAAACTAGTATGATAGGTCTGCACCTCTATCCCAGCTAGTTTTTTTTTTATCAGTCTTATGCCTTTGTGTCTCTGTGTTTAGCTTATTTATTTATTTATTTATTTTTGGGTCGGTCGTGGGGCTTGAACTCTGGGCTTGGGTGCTGTCCCTGTGCTCTTCATCTCAAGGTAAGCACTCTACCACTTGAACCACAGCACCACTTCCGGTTTTCTAGTGGTTTATTGGAGATAAGAGTCTCATGGGCTTTCCTGCCCAGGCTGGCTTTGAACTGAAATCCTCTGATCTCAGCCTCCTCAGTAGCTAGGATGATAGGCATGAGCCACTGGCGCCCGGCTTGTGTTTAGCTTTTATCCAGGAATTGGCACAAGTCAATTTCTCTAGCTTCATTACCATTTTTGTTTGTTTTTGTTGGTCGTGGGACTTGAACTGTGGGCCTTGGTGCTGTCCCTGAGCTCCTCAGCTCAAGGTGAGCACTCTACCACCTGCGCCACAGTGCCACTTCCAGTTTTCTGGTGGTTAATTGGAGATAAGAGTCTCACAGACTTTCCTGCTGGCTTTGAACTGTGAGCCTCAGATCGCAGGATTACAGGCAGGAGCCACTGGTGCCTGGTTCCATTACCCTTTCTAAATGATGGATCCCGGGGTCTGCTCTGGATGTCGGGGTCTGCTCTGGATGTCATACTTGAGGTACATGTGGGGTCATTCTTATCTGTCCTTGGCACTTAACTCCTCTTCTGGGGGTAATGTAGTAACTTGCTTCCCTCCCTCCTCCTCCCTCTCCCCCCCCCTCTGGTCCTGGGACTTGAACTCAGGGCCTGGGCACTTTCTCTGAGCTCAAGGCTAGCGTTCTGCCACTAGAGCCACAGCTTCACTTCTGGCTTTTTGGGGGTTAATGGGAAATAAGAATCCTAAGGGGCTGGGAAGGTGGCTCGGTGGTAGAGTGCTTGCCTTGAGTGCATGAGGCCCTGGCTTCAATTTCTCAGCACCACATAAACAGAAAAAGCCAGAAGTGGCGCTGTAGCTCAAGTGGTAGAGCGCTAGCCTTGAGCTGAAGAGCTGAGAGACAGCGCCCAGAGTTCAAGCCCCACGACTAACAACAACAAAATAAAAAGAGTCTAAAGGATTTTGCTGCTGCCAGGGCTGGCTTTGAGCTGTGATGCTCAGATCTTGGCCTCTGGAGTAGCTAGGATTACAGGCAAGTGACTGACTTCCCATTCTTGAAAGAATGTGTATCATTATACTCTTCCTTCTCATATAGCAGCAAGGCCTTTACATTTACCGAAATTCTTTTTTCTCTTAAGATTCTTCTACCTTTCTTTATAGGCCTGGTGCATGCTAAATTTTCTATTTTGCCATATGCTTGGGGTTTCTTTGGTATTCAGAAAAACTATCAATATAGGGCTCAATTATGTCCAACTCGTGGTTTATGGTTCCAGTTTTTCCAGTTGATTCTCTTCAAGTTTCCTGGGTAGATGATCGTCTTAAAAATAAGGACAATTTAATCTCTTCCTAATGGCTCCATCCACTCTTTCATTTCCGCTTGGGTTTTTAGTGCACTGATGGGACTGCCCAGAGGTGAATTAAATATGATGATGTAGTGATAGTTTTGCTTTGCTGGAGTGCTATAAATGGGTTCCTGGGGTGTGCCTGCCTGAGAGCACCCCTCAACCCATCCAGATGTGTTCCTGCTGTCTGCCTCTCTACAGCTGAACCCTAGGCCTCTTGCTTCTAGCGGACTATGAATGACTCCTAAGAACCAGGGCCCCCTGGGTTGGGGATCCTGCCATTTCATCCACACCTGAAGGCAGCCATGATGCACCTCCCCCCTTCCTCCCCTCCCCCTCCCCCTTTCTCCCTCTTTTCTCCCCCCCGTTCCCCCCACCCCCATGAATTTAGGATTGCCAGAGACAGTGGCCAGGCTTTGGGACAGCTCTCCTTCCAGCCCTAGAGAAACAAGGAAAGCCCTTGTCTCATTTCTCAGACATTTCGTTTCAACTCCACTAAGTCCCTCCCACAGGCCCAGCATCCTGCTGCCCAGCCTGTGGTCCTTGGGGAGAGGCAGAGTGCAAGAAGGTCAGGCCAGCTGCCAGGACTGGCCTGGCCTGGCCTGTGTCCCCATTACGGGCTTGACTTTGGAAATGAGCTGTCCCTGTTCAAGGAGAGCTCTGGGCGTGCCAGTCTCCTTCTTAGGGTCCAGCCACAAAAAGCTGCTGCCTTGACTCCTAAGCGTTCTTGTTGTGTGGACAAGGGCATTCCTGAATGGAGAGCTGAGTGGGATCCCCTGATTCCTGTCCTCTAGACCCTGCAGCTGATCTTTTGTTAGGAGCCCTGGGCATGCGCAGTGCCACTTGATCTTTATTTAGCGCATGAGGCAGGAGCAGTTATTAGCCCTTGGATAGCTAGAAAGACTGAGCCTGAGGCAGGAAATGACTTGCCCAAAGTTAGAGCCAGAAAACAACAGCGCCCACATCCGAACTGGGACTGTCTCGCTCCAAGCTACCTCACCGGCACTTGGAACTTGGTTGGGTGACTCCGGTTGTGTCATCAATGAAGAAGCCAGGGGCTCACTCTTCCAACTCAATACATCCCACAACACTTCTTCTCATCCCTTTCCTGAGAGCCCATGCTTGTCTTTTCTGGTTTTTGGGTCCCACTGTATGCTGGGCACAGCGCCCTTGCACCTGTCCCATCAAAGATCCTTGAAGTAGACACAGGTGTGCAGTGGTTTGTCACTTCATGTGTGCACATAGGTGAAATGACTAACACTGTCACCTTAGGATGCTGGCGCTGTGTGTGTGTGTGTGTGTGTGTGTGTGTGTGTGTGTGTGTATCAGGGCTTGAAGTGAAAACCAGTGACTTAGGGGCTGGGAAGGTGGCTTAGTGGTAGAGCGCATGCCTTGCATGCCAGAGATCCTGGGTTCGATTCCTCAGCACCACATAAGAAAAAAGCCGGAAGTGGCGCTGTGGCTCTGAGAGTGGTAGAGCACTCGCCTTGAGCTGAAGAGCTGAGGGACAGCGCCCAGGCCCAGAGTTCAGGCCCCATGACCGGACCCCAAAAAAAAACAACAAAAAAACAAACAAAAAAAGAAAACCAGTGACTTATAGTCATGTGCTGGTGACTCACGCCTGTAATCCTAGCTACTCAGTAGGCTGAGATCTGAGGATCTCAGTTGGAAGTCAGCCTGGGCAGGAAAGTCCATGAGACTCTTATCTCCTATTAACCATCAGAAAACCGGAAGTAGCACTATGGCTTAAGTGGTAGAGTGCTTGCCTTGAGCAGAAGAACTCAGGGACAGCACCCAGACCCAGAATTTAAGCCCCATGACCGACAGAAAAAAAAATGCCAGATGCGCTAGGAGAAGCCAGGTTGGGTCGAAGCCCAGGCTCCCTTCACAGCCCCCTGGCATTGCAGGAGAGAAGATCAGGTGCCTCTTAGCCAGCTTAGCCAGCTGTATTACTGGGGAACCTGGCCTTGGAATTTCAGGGTGTCAGATGACCAGCTATGTGGTGGCTCTAAGCCTGTCTGTGCATGGCCTCTTCTGTTCTGCTCATGCCTCTCTGGGGAGGACTGATTAGTGCTTAGAAAGTTCCAGAAGACTCCAGGGAGCAGATACTCCTCATCTAAGGACTCTTTGTAATCCCCAGGCCCTCACCTGTGTTCTCCCAGCGGCTGTGGCCCTCCCCAGAGCACCTGAAAGGGACCTAGAGCTTTTCTCCTGCTTGTCCCACAGGGCTAGAGTCAGGCCCAGGGGTCCTCTACAAATATCCAGGCCTGTGTGAAGATTTAAATGCCAGGCAGGCTCACAGGGCTGGAAGTGTGGCTTGGTGGTAGAGCATTTACCTAGGTCATGTCAGGCCCTGGGTTGCAGCCCTTGAAATAACAAGACACCAGCACACAAATGAAAATAGCCAAGCCATCTCCCGTCTCGTGGCCTTGGGCACTGATTGAACCCTAAGCCTGAACTTCAACAGTACTTAACCCACAGACCCTGAGAGGATTCCGGCTGCTTGATGCTGGCACACACAGGCAGGGCTTTAGGATCTTGGCCACTCATGTCTCTGGCAGGCCTGGGTGCTGGCTGACGGGAGTGACAGCGGCTGATCTGAATTGGGTGAAGGGCCTGGGTGGGAGGCAGCTACTTACCATCTCTTCTCTCTCCTCAGTATGGCAAGAAGAAGCTGAAATACCTGCCTTACAATCACCAGCACGAGTACTTCTTCCTGAGTAAGTACTAAGCATCCAATACCACCCCCTGACCCTGCTCTCCCCACAGAGTGCCTCTCTCCCTCTACCACCCGCCTTCCCCACCCTTTCCACACCCTGAGAGTGACATCAGACCTGTCCCAGAAGGAGAGGCCACAGCAGACAGCCCACATAGACCTCTCTTGGTCCACGAGCTGACCTGGCATTCCGTTGTCTGGCTGGGCCCGGCTGGGTCGCTCATTCAACCCCTCTGTTCTCCCCCACAGTTGGGCCTCCACTGCTCATCCCCATGTACTTCCAGTACCAGATCATCATGACCATGATCATCCGCAGGGACTGGGTGGTGAGTCGGGAGGGGTGCTGGCTGGAGTGTGGGAGGGTGATGGGGGGGAGGGGCGTGGGCAGCAGAGGGCCTGAGGGGTCTCAGTCACCTCTCCTGGGGGGGGTATCTGCCTTATTGTTCTCTCTCTTTTTTTTTTTTGTTGTTGGTTGTGGAGCTCGAACTCAGAGCCTGGGCACTGTCCCCTCAGTCTTCAGCTGAAGGCAAGCGCTCTACCACTTGAGCCACAGCATCACTTCCAATTTTCTGGTGGTTAATTGGAGATAGGAATCTCATGGACTTTCCTGCCCGGGCTGGCTTTGAACCACAATCCCCAGATCTCAGCCATTTAAGTAGTTAGGATTGCAGCTGTGAGAGACCAGCACCTGGCTTAACTGTTATTATAAAGGTGATGTATAGAGGGGTTATAATTAGGTAAATCGGATAAGGAGTATATTTCTTTTATTGTTGTTGTTGTTGGTCATGGGGCTTGAACTCTGGGCCTGGGCACTTGTCCCTCAGCTCTTCAGCTCAAGGCAAGCACTTTACCACTTGAGCCACAGCACCACTTCCCAGTTTATTGGAGATTAGAGTCTCACAGATTTCCTTGCCTGGGCTGGCTTTGAACCATGATCCTCAGATCTCAGCCTCCTGAGTAGCTAGGATTACAGGCGTGAGCCACCAGCTCCCGGCAGGAGTGTATTTCTTTTTGGACAATGTCACCCCTTCCCTTGCTCTCTCCTAATTACCCCCCCATTCCCACCCATAAATTGTATAGTTTGTTGTCAACATAGTGTCCAGGGACTGCTGTTGTTGGATTGGTTCACCCCTTTATTGCTATTAAGAAGGTTTTCCCTCAGGGGTCCCCACAGCTAAGAAAGCTACAGTAAAATAATCCTATAGATCCCCCCATATATATATATATATATATACACATGGGGAGCCCACAAGGGCAGCTGCTACCTTTGCATTTGGACACTGACGGTCCAGGTTCCTTCGTTAAGGCTGCATCACAGAGTACTCCAAATTGGGTGTCTTAAGCTAGAGGCCCGAAGTCTGGAACCAGCCCTTGGGAGGTCTCTCAGAGGAACCTGTTCCAGGCCCCTCCCCTCTCTCCCACCTAGGAAGTGGGGCTCCTTCCTGCCCTTCTTGTCTCTTCTTCTCTCCCCCCCCATCTTTGTTTAAATATCTCCCTTCTTAAAGGGACACCAGTCCTATTGGGTTCATGGCTCAGCCTAAAGACCTCCTATTAGCTCGTCACCCCCTTGAAGGAGCCGAAGGTCACTTTCTGAAGTTAGTGGTAATTAGAATTTCAGGGTAATGAAATTGGATGATGCAGTTTCACCTCAGACAACAGACTTAGAGGAGTCTGCTGATTTTGCTTCCGACAAAGAAAGGGAAGCCAGGTGCTAGTGACTCACCTGTAATCCTAGCTACTCAGGAAGGTGAGATCTCAGTTCAAAGTGAGCCTGGGAAACAAGTCAGAGAAGCTCTTACCACCAAGGAACCAGGAAAAAGCTAGGAGTCGTGGCTCAACTAGCAGAGCACTAGCCTTGAGTGAAAAGCTGAGGGACAGCACCTGGGCCCTGAGTTCAAGTTCCAGTCCAGAAGAAAAGGAGGAGGAAAGAAGAGGAGAAAGAGGAGGAGGAGAAGAAAAAGAGGAAGAGGAGGAAGGAAAGAAGAGAAAGAGAGAGAAAGAAAGAAAGAAAAAGAAAGAAAGGAAGGAAAGAAAAAAGGAAGAGGAAGGATCTCTAGAGAAGACTTCAGAGTGGTGCTCAAGGGGACCTTGTTTGTTTTTTTTTGTTGTTGTTGTTGTTTTGCTGGTCCTGGAGCTTGAACTCAGGGCCTGGCCAGTCTCTCTGTGCTCAAGGCTAGCGCTCTACTACTTGAGCCACAGCGCCACTTCCGGCTTTTTCTGTGTATGTGGTGCTGAGGAATTGAACCCAGGGTTTCATGCATACTAGGCAAGCGCTCTACCACTGAGCCACATTCCCAGCCCAACCTTGGGTTTTGTAGATGTAATCATGGTTTTGTGCAAGATGGCAGTGTACTTGTGGTGAGGTAAGCTATATGAAGTGGTCACCACAAGCAGAAAGGGTTCTCTGGGACGGAAGCCTAGCAATTAGTCTCAGAAAGAACAGACATGTTCAGTCACCTGTTAGTTACGATTGGCCTTTCTAAACAACAATCCCCCTCCCTCCCCAGACTGTCTCGATCATGAATATCATGAAGGCTGGTCAGTGTGACAACTAAGGTTGGTGTGGTCTCCTGACACCTACACTCTGTACCCCATTGTCCCCCAAGTCCTAGCCTACCTCCTGTTCACAGAGCACTGAACGGCTCCGGACTGCGGTGGGCTCCGTGCTGTTTGTGGGGGCTGGGCACAGGATTTTGCTTCTAGATAGAACTGGAACTGGTGGGGATGTGAGGGGAGGAGGTGGGACCCTGCCAGCCCTGGAAGGATAGAAGGACAATGTTTCCGAGTCAGTTGAGTAACAGACATGAAACATCGATCTCCTATCCTTCCCTACTAGGACTTCTGCTTCCAGCAGGATTTAGCTAGGCTTTGGCAAGGTGTAGCTGAAAAGGAGCTGGGTGCTGATGTGCTGATTAGGGGGCCAGTGTTACAGCAAGGGGGGGGTGTCAGGGGACCGGGTGAGGTGTGTTAACCATTTTATAGAAAGTAGGGCATGTGTATGTGTGTGTGCGCATGTGTGTGTGCTTGTGTTTTCTTTGTTTACAGTGCTTGCTCCATAAGGAGCAAAGCATTGGCTGGGGAAAAGCAGGCAAGGAGATTAGACTCTGTTCACATCCTCAGATGGCAGAGCCAGAGGCATTTGACTGGGCCAGCAGCTCCCAACAGCTCCGATTCTGTTGGGCCACTTGGCAACATGAAGACATGGATCGTCCCCAGGTGGGGCTGGCGTCTAGCCAGAGGCAGTTGTGTTAAAACATTCTGCTAGCCTGGCACCAGTGGGTCATGCCTGTAATTCTAGCTGCTTAGGAGGCTGAGATCTGAGGATCATGGTTCAAAGCCAGCTGGGGCAGGAACATCTGTGAGACTCTTATCTCCAATGAACCACCAGAAAACAGGAAGTGGTATTGTGATTCAAGTGGTAGAGCTTGTGCCTTGAGCAGAAGAGCTCAGGGACAGCGCTCAGGCCCAGAGTTCAAACCCCATGACAGACAAAAAAAAACACACACACACACACATCACCATCCACTAACAGAAAGTGGCACTTTGGCTCCAAGTGGTAGAGTGCTAGCCTTGAGCAAAAAAGCTAGGCCCTGAGTTCAAGCCCCACAACTGACAAAAAGAAAAGACACTCTGCCCTCTTGAGAATGCGCAAAGCCCCAGCCGGTCCAGATGCCCTGAGTGTGGATCCTGAAACACCCCACACATAGATGAAGGTACCGAAGGGAAGTACTCACTGATCCCCACAGGCTCCCACGGCCAGCTGGGCTACTCCCCAGGCCTCACTTGCCCTTGGGTTGGAGCTCATACTGGAACTTTGTCCTCTTGGCCTTCTTCCTGTCACCTTCCCAACCCCCACCTCTCGGGGCTCTCCTCCCTGCTCTCCCTGCCCCGCTCTGTGGTGTTGCTGTGTCTCCTTCACCCCTGCCCCTGGTGTAGTGGGGTCCAAGAAATGTGTAGCTCTATGTTGATAAATACCTTAAGCTGGACACTGGTGACTCACACCTGTAATTCTAGCTACTCAGGAATGCTGAGATCTGATGATTGCGGTTCAAAGCCAGCTGGGGCAGGAACATCTGTGAGACTCTTTATCTCCACTGAACCACCAGAAAACAGGAAGTGGTACTGTGGCTCAAGTGGTAGAGCTTGCGCCTTGGGCAGAAAAGCTCAGGGACAGCACCTAGGCCCAGAGTTCAAGCCCCCTGACAGACAATAAATACATCATCATCCACTCCCAAACATGTGTGTGGTATACCTGTTACTATATATGACATCATGTATGATATTATCATACACTACTACTCTCTATATAGAAGTATACACATGCACACATACACAGACACACACTTCTGCACTACAAATACACAAAACCAATATAATGGCACTGGTGATATAGCTCAGTAGTAATGCACTTACCTAGAGTACATGTGAGTCTAAGTTCTCTCTCTAACCCTGAAAGGAATAATTTTTCTCCATTTCTTTTTCTTTCTTCCTTTTGTTTTTGTGCCAGTCTTGGGGCTTGAACTCAGGGCCTAGGTGCTGTTCCAGAGTTGTTGTTTTTTTGGTCCATTGTAGGGCTTGAACTCTAGGCCTGGGCGCTGTCCCTCAGCTCTCTAGCTCAAGGCTAGTGCTCTACCACTTGAGCCACAGCTTCACTTCCAGATTTTTTGGTAATTAATTGGAGGTAAGAGTCACACAGGCTTTCCCGCCTGGGCTGGTTTTGAATCATGATTCTCAAATTTCAGCCTCTTGAGTAGCTAGGATTATAGACATGAACCACTGGTTCACGTCACAGAATAATAAATGTTCATTGAGTATGAAGAAAATTAGGAGAACTTAGGAAATCAGCCTTCCCTTGTCCCCTTGAAGTTAGATCATCGTTTTGTTGGATCTAGAGGTCCAGCTGGTAGCTCTTCATCTCCCTTCCTCAGCCCTTCCCTCTGTCCTGACCATTAGGCCAAAAGCAGAAGCAAAGCCAGATTCCTCACAACCAAGCAATCACTAAATACACATTTGTCTTCTAAATTGTTCTGCAATTTGTCACTTCTTCATCCATGATAAGAGCCCTTCTTTCATGTTTTACCTGTGACAGGGCAGTCCCCTGTGAAGTGCACTTAGCACTCCTGGCTGAGAATGCTCTGTCCATGCAAAGGCCCTGAGGCAGGAGCAAGCTGGGCCAGGATGCTGAGGCAAAAGAGCTTCCTAATCCTGAGCTCTGTGGCCACAGGAGGATGCTGGGAGCTCAGGGCACTGGCTGCCATGGATACATGAGAACACGCAGGAGACCAATGCACATGCTTGTTGTGGTCCAGACAGGACATACTGGGCTTGGGTGGGAGAAGAAGTGGAGAGCGTTGGTCCACTCTAGAGAGCACCTGGCCTGCCATTGTTACACTGGAGAGCCAAGGTTCTGGCACACAGGGACAGGGCCTCGTGTGTGGTGGGGGGAGACTGGATTTTGTACACTCAGATTCTCCAGTCCCTGCCCATAGCCGCCCCTCAGCTGATAAGACTCTTTCCCCCTCCTCCGTCCATTTCTTTGGAGACCAAGGCAGTTGTACAAACCCATGCAGGCAGGGAGGTATTATCTCTCTGATCCTCAGCTTCCTAGAGTCCTGTGCCCAGCGCTGGAAGGTGTGTGCACACATCTAGTTTCTCAGTGCCAGAGAGGTGGGGCATGGCTGTAATCCTGTCTCTCATCGCAGGACTTGGTCTGGGCCATCAGCTACTACATTCGCTTCTTCTGGACCTACGTCCCTTTCTACGGCATCCTGGGAGCTCTGGTTTTCCTCAACTTCATCAGGTAGCAAGCTTTGCCTCCCTGGGAACATCCGTGGGGCTGTGGCATGAGCGGGAGGAGGGAAGGTCGTCTGGCTCCTGCCCTGAGCCGGGCAGGGGAGCGGGGGATGTGGCTGTGTTGTTCATGGCTGGGGGCTGCAGCTCAGAGCTGTGCTCTCTTCCAGGTTCCTGGAGAGCCACTGGTTTGTGTGGGTTACACAGATGAATCATATTGTCATGGAGATCGACTTGGACCACTACCGAGACTGGTTCAGTAGCCAGGTGAGGGAAGCCAGAGTCCTGAACCAGGATCCTTGTCCCCAGATGCGGCTTGCCAGGGGGACCCAGGAATGTGCTGGGCATCCTTAGAGATGCCTGTGTCCTTCTGCTTGGCAGCCTCAGGGCTGAGCAAGAAAGGGACCAGTGGGGAATCTGGGCGGGTAGGCTGAGGCTGACTGGCAGAACGATGGGACACAGAGCTGGGACTCTGGGTCAAGCCCGCCATTGCGCGGATGAGGCCTGGTCCTTTGACCTTGCTCCCTTGCCTCCCACTCAGCTGGCAGCCACCTGCAATGTGGAGCAGTCCTTCTTCAATGACTGGTTCAGCGGGCATCTCAACTTCCAGATCGAGCACCAGTGAGTGTGACCCGGCCAGGCTTGGGGCAGGGGGAGGAGGGGCGGGAGCAAGAGGCAATGGGGGGAGGAATGGGAGAACAAGGCACCATGGGATATGTGTTCTTGCTCTGCACCTGCCACTGGCAAGGTTACTATCCCATCCTGAAAGCATGGCTCTGCAGCCAGCATGACTGTGCGCAGGAAGGAAGGAGTCCCTTGGGCTGTGAACGCACCCCAAAGCGTGGTGGCAGGCCACACGAGGCCTAGGAACTGGCTGTGGTTAGAGCTTGTACCCGCATCTCGTGATGCCAGGATGCAAGCAAGGCAGGGAAAACCATTCCCACTTGGTTGAATGGTGAACTGAGACCGGCAAAAGAGCTTGCCTGGAGCACCGGTGGACAAGGGACTGTCCTTGCTCTGGTCTCTCGTCCCTGTCCTCTTCCATCTTTTTTCTTTCTCTCATTTTCGTTTTTTTCACTTTTTTTCTTTTTTGTCAGTCGTGGGGCTTCAACTCTGGGCCTGGGCGCTGTCCCTAAGCTCTAAAGCTGTAGGCAAACTCTCTACTACTTGAGCCACAGTGCCACGCCCAGTTTTCTGGGTGGTTTATTGGAGATAAGACTCTCATGGCCTTTGCTGCTTTGAACCTCAGTCCTCAGATCTCAGCCTCCAGAGTAGCTAAGATTATAGGCATGAGCCACTGATGCTCGGGTTTTGTCCTTCCCTTCCCCTCCCTCCTCTCCCCTCTGCTCCTCTCTCCTCTCTCTCCTCCCTTTCTCCTTCCTTCTTTTTTGTGCCAGTACTGGGGCTTAAAGTCAGGGCTTTGGCACTGTTTCTTAGTGTTTTTTGTTTTTTTTTCTCCATGCAAGGTAGTGGTTCTATTGCTTGAGCCATGCCTCCCCTTTCCACTCTTTGCTGGTTAATGGACGGCTGGGAAGGTGGCTCAGTGGTAGAGCGCTTGCCTTGCATGCATGAGGCCCTGGGTTCGATTCCTCAGCACCACATAAGCAGAAAAAGCTGGAAGTGGCGCTGTGGCTCAAGTGGTAGAGCACTAGCCTTGAACTGAAGAGCTCAGGGACAGTACCCAGGCCCAGAGTTCAAGCCCCACAACCGACCAAAAAAAAAAAAAAGAGGCTCTCTGGGACTTTACTGCCTGGGCTGGCTTTGAACCACAGTCCTAGCTCTTGACCTTCTGAGAAGCTAAGATTACAGGCATGAGCTACCAGCACCCAGCTTCCTTTCCTTTCTTGAAAATCATGCTGGCCATCTAGTTCTCTTTCCAATTTCCTACCCTCAGCATGGTGCCAGTTGCTAACCCAGATAACCCCTGTAGCCACACACAGCCTTGTCCTAACTGCAGACAGGGCCTCCTGGTCGGTGGGAGGAAGGGGTGGGGGCGAGTGGCTGAGCCCCCAGCATCCTCACGCTCCCCCTGCCTGTGTCTCTCCCCAGCCTCTTCCCTACCATGCCCCGGCACAACTTGCACAAGATCGCCCCGCTGGTAAAATCTCTGTGTGCCAAGCATGGCATCGAGTACCAGGAGAAGCCGCTGCTGAGGGCCCTACTGGACATCATTAGGTATGGAGTCCTTGAGGCTCTGGGGATACAGGAAGGGGTTGGGGTGGGGGGTGAAGGCCATGGAGAGGCTGGGATCCCTCACCGTGGACAGTACGGAGACCACTGGCTGTCTGCTCTGAGTGGGAAGCACGCCTTCCCCATGTCCTTCCTTGGTGCCTGAACCCTATCTGACCCTCCCTCTCCCCTCCCCCCCCCCACCTTCTCTCTGCAGTTCTCTGAAGAAATCCGGGCAGCTATGGCTGGATGCCTACCTCCACAAATGAAGCGCCGCCCTTGGGGCACCCGGGGGGAGGGCCGAAGGCGTGGGTGCTGCGACAATAGGGAGGGGCGGACTTTCATTCTGAGTGTTCTTGTAAGGCTGGGGTACGCAGCAGTTCATGGATCCCCCCCCCACACACACAAACACACTTTTCTGTCTCCCTTTCTCCCCCTTTCCTTTTGTTCCTCCGCCTCCCAATCACCCAGTCTTCTCCGTTCTGCCTCGGCCCCCTTCTGCGCAGGCCCAGGAAAAGCCTGGGCTGCAGGTGGTGGCTCCATCCCTCCAGCTTCTACCCTTCAAGATCTGAGATCAGAGGTCCCAGAGTCTGGCCTGGCACTCCCCTTCGTTCACCCCCAAACTCCCTCCTTTCATCCCTCATAAACTTCAGTGGCCTGCAGGGAGGGTCCAACCCTGCAGCCCACCCCAACAGCTGAAGGGGTCCGCCTGTTTGGAGGGAGGCATGCTTTGTGCTCTGCTCTCTTTCCTGTGGCTGGGATGGATGCACAGTCTCCCTCCCGCTCTGGAGGGCTTCGGCCTGCAGCAAAGCCCTGAACTTGACCTTGAGGCCCAGAGAAATCTCTTTCCCTCTCCCACTGCTGGAGCAAAGCCCTATGCCATCATCTTCCTAACTCCAGAGGCTGCAGCCTTGGGTCCAAAGGGAGAGCGCCTTGGTGAGCTGGCCATGGCAGGTTAGGGGAGGACCCCTCCCCCACTCCCCCAGCCAGTCTCTAGCCACTTGGGCCCCTGAGTGGGGCTGGCCAGCTCCTCAGCCTCTCTCCTGATCTCTCCTTTTTCACTGTGTTTTTTTTTTTTTAAATCTTTCTTTTTTTCTAACCAGAATGTATTCTTACAGGGAGGTAGCAGGAAGACTGGGTCTCAGGACAATCTGCCTTTTCTAGATGTTTCTGGTCAGGCTTCCCTGAGCTCCATTGGGCTCACCTGCTGAGACCATCCGTCGTTAGACACTGGCTTGGAACTGTCGGAAGGGAGGGTAGGGGAGACGAGGGGAAGGAAGCCACCATGGGGTACCCGCGTGTGGGTGGGGACCCAGTGAGGACCAAACAGGATCTGAGAAATGTGGGGGTGGGAGGTTGCTGGGTAGTAATGGAACAGTAGGAGGGGAAGAGGGGACAGCTGTCCCATTGGAAGGGACGGGACCCAAGCTGGGTCTTCAGATGTAACCCACTAACCAATATTTAGATTCAGATGTGAATGACTCTGGGGACCTTTGAGGGAGCCTTCTAGTCCCTCCCAGCTCTGGCTGGCCAGCCAGGAGAGACCAGCTGGCTTCCAGAGACCTCCAGGTTACCATGGAAACACTCTCCCAAAATAAATAAAAACCAACTAGCTGCTGTATGTCCTCCCCCTAGAGGCCGAGTGAGTCCACAGGGGACCAATCGTAACTGTTAACGTGTTGTTTCCTCGCCCCTGAAGTTTTGGGGAAATAAAAGAAGTAATTTTATTCTCACTTCTTGTGGTTCAGTCCAATGGCTGGCTGGTTAGTGTGCTTCTTGGATGCTAATGTGTGTGGGGGGGGATGGGGAGGGTTGGCACTGGGGGGGCGGGAACTGGAAGGGAAGGGCAAGCCCTCCCCGGAGGGATGAGGACCTCATTTATAAGGTACTGGGGGGTGAATGGAACTGTTGTCCTCCCTCAAAGACGCTGCCAAGGAAAACAACTGATTCCATCTTGTTCTGTGCAGTGGCTCATCCAGTCCTCATGGCCTGAAGGGGGCCGATACCATCTCAGCCTCAGTCACCTGCTTCTATACCAAGGGACTGGGTCTGGGTCCTAGGTTGGTTTCAGCCCCAGATCTTGGAACAAGTGAATGGATGAACCACGGGCACCTGAACAGCTTGCCTTCCAGAGGCCAAGGCTCTTCTCTGCTCAGCTGGCTCTGGACGGACTGGCCTGGACAGGTCACTCCAATGTACAAGAACAGCCAAGAGGCACAGGGAAGCCAGCACCCCAGCGGCTGTCCATTGGTGGCTCCTTCCAGCAGGACTAGGGAGGGCGCCCCTGGAGGGGGGAAGCCCCTCATCCCTTTGAGTGGTCTTAGAGGACAAGCTGGTGGCCCAGGGAGGGGCATGGTGGACAATTCCCTGAGCTTGGAAGAAGAGATTACTCCTACCTCACTGAGGCCCTGGGGCCTCCAACCCACTGGACCACCATTCTGTATTTCAGTACTGAAAACCTCCAGCTGTGCCCCATTAGAGGTCTATCCTTAATCAACCACTATTCTGCCTGCCCCGTGGGCTGGGCCTGCCACCCCAGGATGCTTTGGGATACAGATGGTGGGAAGCAGCCCATGCCCTGGGAATCCAGGGCCCATCTGCTGTGATAGCCAGGGACTAAGGGAGAGAGTGCTAGGGTGGAGAGGAAGGTGTAGACTCATGCCTAGCTTTGGGGGTATCAGGCAAATCTAGATCTTTGGACACCTGTTCCCCCCGCCCCCAACACACACACAAGTCCTTGACTTGCCCTTGAATAGTGCTCAGGTCAAGGAGCTGGGAACTGCTGTTGGCATGAGCTCCCTCCTGCACCTCCCTCCTCCCAGCACCTTTAGAATTGAGTTGTTACACTCTGCCCAAACGGTGTCGCTCTAATATTCAAGGTCATTCGTGAGCAACCATTGATACCTCCATTCCTAGGCCCGGAGAGGGGCCTAGGCCTAGCTGGAGGCTGATACCAATTGAATCAGGACAAGCACAGGGGATTCAGCTCCTGACCCGTCTGCCTGGCCCTCTTGTCAATATCAGGCTACTTGCTGGAGGCCCTGAAGCTGGCCTGAGAGAGGGTATAGGCAGTGTGGGAGAGTCAGGGAGGTAAGTGACTAGTCCAGGTGGAGGAGATACGCTCACACCCATAGTGGGGTTCCCACTGAGATAGTCCAGTCAGCCTTGTGGTGGTGTGGGCACCTACAGAACACTAGGCTGAGAGGCAGGGCTGGGTGGAGCGGCTGGGCTGCGTGCGGAGCTGGAGGCCCAGAAGCAGCCTGACAACTTCCTCAGCTGCCCAACCAGGCTCTCTGGAGGGCAAGAGGAGGCCTTTTACAAGGAGGGGTGAGGTAGGAGCAGCCATGTGGCCTGTGCTTGATCATGCATGTGCCTATCAAGGTCCCTCAGCTGGCTTCACTGTGCTGTCCCCTAGAAAGGAGTCCCTAGGAATTGCCATGCAAATGTCAAATGGGTCAGCTGTGGCTCTCAACAGGGTTTCTGGTGGCTTCTCTAAACAGGCAGATGGGGAGAGCTAGTCCAGATCCTGGCCATCAAGTGTGTGTGTGTGTGTGTGTGTGTGTGTGTTTCCTTGTGTTAGTACTGGGGCTTGAACTCAGGACCTAGGTGTGTGTGTGTGTGTGTGTTTCCTTGTGTTAGTACTGGGGCTTGAACTCAGGACCTAGGTGTGTGTGTGTGTGTGTGTGTGTGTGTGTGTGTTTCCTTGTGTTAGTACTGAGGCTTGAACTCAGGACCTAGGTGTGTGGTGTGTGTGTGTGTGTGTGTTTCCTTGTGTTAGTACTGGGGCTTGAACTCAGGACCTAGGTGTGTGTGTGTGTGTGTGTGTGTGTGTGTGTGTTTCCTTGTGTTAGTACTGAGGCTTGAACTCAGGACCTAGGTGTGTGTGTGTGTGTGTGTGTGTGTTTCCTTGTGTTAGTACTGGGGCTTGAACTCAGGACCTAGGTGTGTGTGTGTGTGTGTTTCCTTGTGTTAGTACTGGGGCTTGAACTCAGGACCTAGGCACTGTCCCTGAGCTTTTTTGCTTAAGGCTAGCACTCTTACCACTTGAGCCACAGCTCCACTTCCAGCCTTTTTGGTGGTTCATTAGAGGGAAGAGTCTCACGAACTTTCCTGGCCCTGCTGGCTTCAAATCCTCAGATACCAGCCTCCTGAGTAGCTAGGATGACAGGTGAGAGCTACAAGTGCCCCGCATTTGAGTGTTATTTTGATAGTATTTTACATTTGCTAACCAAACTGGTTCAACACATAAATGAGTTCACCATCATGGTCCTCCTGCCCTCTGTTCCCCACTTTTCTTGGGACTCTGAAGGAAGTTTCGTCATCTGGCTCAAGAATGAATGGTAGAGCTAGTGACATAGGCTTAGAAAGGGTCAATAATGGCCAACCACTGGTGGTTCACACCTGTCATTCTAACTACCCAGGAGGCTGAGATCTGAGGATCATGGTTCAAAGCCAGCCCAGTCAGGAAAAGTCTATAGACTTATCTTCAATTAGCCCCCTGAAAACCAGAACTGGCACTGTGAGCACTAGCCTTGAGCAAAAGAGCTCAGGGACAGAGCCCAGGCCCTAAGTTCAAGCCCCACAACTGACCTCCCCTCTTCCCTGCCCTCCCCCCCCCAAAAAAAAAAAGAACAAGAGCTGATACTGTTAGTGTCCAGTTCCAGGACTCACAGTCTATCCTGTCATGAACATGTTGTTTGTTTGTCCACCAGCCACTCCCATATGCTAGGAAGAGCTGGCTCTCATGTCCTGGCCACAGGAGATTCAGGTTGGTTGATTGAAAAAACAAATCAACACACAGTCATGTTTCTTTCCCCCCCCCCTTCAGTAGTTTTTATTGCTGCTGCTGTTTTCTGTGCAGGGATTTTAAAAAAAGAATAAAAAAGGACGCCATGTTTCTCAGAGGCCTTTCTCTATTCCTTTTAGAAACATGGCCTGTCTTTACTCTGCAAAGGAAGAAAACCTCCGGGAAGTCAAACAAGTTACTGAGAAATTCTTGATTTGCCTAGGGGAGAGTGCACTTCCCTGGGCCACCAGCAGGGACAGCATAGAGCACAGCCTGCTGCACAGAGGTGCAGGCATTCTGGGAGCTCCTAGGGGGCGCTGCAGGTCCAGTGGCTCCTCTGGGCAGGAGGGGGGTGGCGGGGACATACCTCCCCAACACATGAGAGCCACCGTTGGAATTCTGGTGACTGCCTGCCAGAGCATGGGTAAATCCCATCTGAGCCCTCTAGCACTGTGTGCCACCAGGGGTCAGGCCTTGGCAAGTGGGAACAGTCTATGCAGAGACCCAGTACCCAGGGTTTCTTTTCTTCTCCCTTCCCTCCTTCTCTTTTTTCTTCCTTTTCCCCCTTTCTTTGTTCCTTCCCTCTCATCCTTCTTTTCTTCCCTCCCTTTTTTCCTCCCTCCCTCCTTCCCTTCCTTTCCTGTTCAACCCAAGTCCTTGAATATGTTAGCCAAGTGCTCTGCCACTGAGCTATATACATTCATCCCTGTTTAAAAGTAATTTTTTAAAGTTATTTTGGGTGGTTGAGAATGGGGCTTAGTGGTAGAGTGCTTGCAAAGCATGCATGAAGCCCTGGGTTCGATTCCTCAGTACCAAATAAACAGAAAAGGCCAGAACTGGTGCTGTGGCTCAAGTGGTAGAGTGCTAGCCTTGAGTAAAAGAAGCTTGGAGACAATGCCCAGACCCTGAGTTCAAGCCCCAGGACTGGAAACAAAATTTGGAACAGGGTCTTGTTAGATTGTACAGGCTGGCTTTAACTTTGTCTTCTGGACAGTTTTCTGAGTAGCTGGGATTATAGGAGGTGGAGCTGGGGGTGGGGGCCTGTGCTCCCCTGGACCGGGCTCAGGGAAGCAGTGTGCTAAATCCAGGCTGTCATCCTTTGAGAGCAGACTGAGGCCTTCTGCGCTGGGCTCTGGGCAGTCCCCAGCTTCTGGGACTGGGGCTGTGGCACTCACTGGCATCAAGGAGGCACTGAATTCCACCCAGACAAACAAAATGAATTGTGTGACACAGAATTGTCTGATACAGACAAACAAAATGAATTGTTTTCCCAAAATACCCAGGCCTGGCCTAGCTGTACCCATTGTCCAGATGAGGAGGCTGAGCCCCAATGAGTTGGCAGTGCTTGCTCTGAGGATGAGTCCTCTGATACCAGGGGGCAAAGTGGCTGGGCTTATTCAGTGCATTACTGTCCGGCAAGTACCTGGCCCAGGGTGGGGCTGGGGAATAGGCACCACCAGACACAGGAGTCACCGCTACTATCCACGTGCTGCCCCCACCCCCAAGACCTCCTGAGGACCCCATTGCCTGGAGGGCTGTAGGAGGGAGATGGTGCAGGATGGGGTGTGCTGACTTCTCCAGCATTCCATGGGCCCAGAACCCCATGTCCCATGACTCACCCCAGGATCCTGAGGAGTGGATGTGCTGGGGAGGAGGCAGCTCAACCCCTTCCCTCCCCGCCCCTCCCCCCCCATGTACACACAACGCCCCACTAGGGAGACTGCGGCAGACACCAGCTTCCAAACTCACACACATTCGACACCTCTCTATAATATATAGAGTTGATTTTTATATAAAAAATATCAGTTTTCCCCAATCCTTGATCTAGGAAAACATGCTGTACTTCG
Organism: Dipodomys ordii; assembly: GCF_000151885.1. NCBI lineage: Eukaryota > Metazoa > Chordata > Mammalia > Rodentia > Heteromyidae > Dipodomys > Dipodomys ordii. Next base: position 965,101 of record NW_012267333.1, on the reverse strand, counting down.
CAGAAGGGCCTTAAGTACTCTCCCTCCACCCCTGGTCCTGAGGGCGCTGCAAAGCCAAGGCCATTGGGCTGCTGAGGAGGGAAGAGGCAGGACCAGGAGCGAGTGTGGATGGCACTGGAGAGCCTGCCTGGAGTGGCTTGATGGTCCTGGGGCTGGGGCCCTTCCCCCACTTCTCCACCTGGGCGAGTCCTGCCTTCATTGGTGGAGATAGGCATCCAACCAGACATCACCAGACTTCTTCAGGGACCTGGGAGGCAAAGGCAGGGATCAGGACTCTATTGCAAGATACTCACATCCCCACTCCCTCATGGGAGTTCTCGTGTTCTGTTCTCGTGGGGAGGCAGCTGTGGGGCCAGGGAGAGGGGTCAGGAGAGGATGCCAGGCACTCACTGGTGGGAGTATGAGCTAGACTAGCAGTGAGGGCAGCCAGCCAAGACTCAATGAGTCTTGTGAGCCAATGACATACAGGAAGTGCACAGAATCTGCCCACCAGGAGCCTGGAGTCAGTGCGGGGAGGGAGGACCCAAAATTGTACAAGGAAACCCTGTGCCAGGTGCTTGGATGGAGTGAGCCAAGGCTCTACGGCTCAGAGGATCAGGCTGGGAAAGATCACGAAGGAGAAGCCTGAGTCTGAAATAGCAGGATGGATGGAAGAACATCCGAGCAGAGCTCAGCAGAGGGAGATCTATGCAGGGGCAGAGCCTCTGCTCTTCTCTCCATGTAAACCTGGTAGTCTCCCCTTGGCTGAGTGGCTCTCCCACATCCCAGCCCATGCCTACCTTAGGACCTTTGCAACTTCTGTACCCTTTGCCTGGAATGTTCTGCCAGGTGTCCCAATGATCAGCTTCCTGTCCCTGCTTACACCTGTCACCCTGTTAACAACTAAGTCTCTCCCTGGCCTTCTTTCCCCTCACCTGACCTTACCTAGGCTTTTCTTTTCTTTTTTTTTCCAGTCCTGGGGCTTGAACTCGGGGCCTGAAAACCATCTTCGAGCTTCTTTTGCTCAAGGGTAGCACTTTACCACTTGAGCCACAGCACCACTTCCGGCTTTTTCTGTTTATATGGTACTGACGATTTGAACCCAGAGCTTCATGCATGCTAGGCACGCACTCTACCTCTAAGCCACATTCCTAGCCCTACCCTAGGCTTTATTGGGGTGTTTTTGTGTGTATGCTGGTCCTTGGCTTTGAACTCTGGGGCCGGGCACTGTCCTTGAGCTTTTGTGCTCAAGACTAGTGCTCTAGCCGGGCACTGGTGGCTCATGCCTATCATCCTAGCTACTCAGGAGGCTGAGATCTGAGGATCATGGTTCAAAGCCAGCCCGGGCAGGGAAGTCGGTGAGACTCTTTTTTTTTTTTTTTGGGGCTTGAACTCTGGGCCTGGGCACTGTCCCTCAGCTCTTCAGCTCAAGGCGAGCGCTCTACCACTTGAGCTACAGCGCCACTTCCGGTTTTCTGGTGGTTTATTGGAGATAGGAGTCTCATGGTCTCTCCTGCCCGGGCTGGCTTTGAACCGAGATCCTCAGATCTCAGCCTCCTGAGTAGCTAGGATTACAGGCGTGAGCCACCAGCGCCCGGCTCGGTGAGACTCTTATATCCAATAAACCACTAGAAAACTGAAAGTGGTGCTGTGGCTCAAGTGGTAGAGCGCTCGCCTTGAGCTGAAGACCTGAAGGATGGTGCCCAAGCCCAGAGTTCAAGCCCACGAATGACCAAGAAAAATTTTAAAAAGACTAGTGCTCTATCACTTGAGCCACACCACTTTTGGCTTTTTGTAGTTGGTTGGAGATAAGAGTCTCACGGATTTTCCTGTTCAGGCTGGCTTTGAACCATGATCCTCAGATGTCAGCCTCTTGATTGGCTAGGATTACAGGCATGAGTCATGGGTGTTCAGCTTACCCTAGGTTTTTCTTGCTTTGTCAAAGCAATTCCCACATTTTCAGTACTTTTTTTTGAGTACCAATAGTCGTGGGGATTTGGGGTTTTGCTTGAACTCAGGTCCTTGTACTCTCCCTTAGCTTTTTCTGCTAAAGGCTGGCACAGTACCAACTTCAGCTACAGCTCCACCTCTGGCTTTTTGCTGGTTAATTGCAGGTCAGAGTCTCACCAACTTTCCTGTCCAGGGTGACTTCATACCATGATCCTCAGCTCTCAGGCCCCTGAGCAGCTAGGATTACAGACATGAGCCACTAGCACCTGGCTCTTTTCTTTTACTTCCAAAGCTGCTTGCTGTTTTCCCCACCTGGAAAGTCAGCTCCAGGGAGGCAGGACCTTTGGCCTGTATTACACACTGATGCATTTGTAGGTGCTCTGTGAATTCTCTGTGTGGATGAGTCATAGGGGAGGGAAGGAAGGCCTGTGCTGATCTAAAAAGGCCTGGAACACCAGTTCTTTGGAAGGCCCCCACATGGCTCAGAGGCCAGCTGCCTGGGGGGGTGGGGGGTGCTGACTAGGGCAAAGTAGAGCCTGGATGCAGCCTTACCTGATGATGTCCACCAGGGCGGTGAAGAAGGGCTTCACCTCATAATGCAGGCCATGCTTGGCACACAGCGACTTGATCAGCGGGGCCACTTTGTGGTAGTTGTGCCTTGGCATGGTAGGGAAGAGGCTGGGAAGGGGGTGGTGTGTCAGGAATAGCTGACAGCTGCAGTAGAGGGCCGTACCCTCTCTTCACCTCCAGGACCCCCCTTCCTACCTCTCCCAGAGTCCCTGGCCAGTGCAGGACTTTGCCTTGGCTTTCTGGGGAAAACTGGAGAGGGGGATGCTGGGACAGCCCCTACCTATCAGGTCCCCTGGGTCACACTCACTGGTGCTCAATCTGGTAGTTGAGGTGCCCGCTGAACCAGTCGAGAAAGAGCGACGGCTCCACATTGCAGGTGGCTGCCAGCTGCGAGGAGCAAGCAGGGCATCGATGAGGGAGGCCGGCTCTGATCCGGACCCCCAGCCATCCCTCCCACACATGGCAGCCCCGCCAGGGCCCACCCAGCCCTGCCCCGCTAGCTCTGAGCTAGGAGCCCTCCACCCAGCACAGTGCCCACCCAGCCCTTGCTGCTGCCTACCTGAGAGCTGGCCCAGTCCTGGTGCTTCTCATGGCCGATCTCCTTGGGGATGTGGTTCATCTGTGTGATCCACACGAACCAGTGGCTTTCCAGGACCCTAAGGGGGAGGCTCAGGTACTGCCCCACACCCAGCTCACACTGAGCCCCCTGGGTGGACACTCCAGTGTGGCTATCCCAGACCTGAGCCCCAGCACCCTGTCTGTAAACCAGGACTCTGCAAGTCTCCCTGCCTGGTGCTGACAAAAACTGAACAGATTGTCCCCCAGGAGTCTGAAGGCAGAGTAACCCTGCTTCAGAGAGGTCACCTGCCCATCCCCTGGGCCCGATTTCCCCTTAGCCACCCAGAGAAGTGACACTCTGAGAGGGGCAAATAAAGGCTCCTGTGTGACCTACACATTCCCTGCCATTCCACATCTGGCCATACCTGACAGCCACATAGAGAAGCAACGCTCCAGAGACACCGTAGAAAGGGACGTAGGACAAGAAGAAACGAGAGTAGAAGCTGGTGGCCCAGAGCAAGTCCTGCGAGGAGGGTAGAGGAAATGCTGAGTGGCCTCCAGGTGGCTGGAGTGGGGGGGGGGGACTAAGAGGATCTAGGGCCACCCAGTCTTCTGTTTTCATTTGTCTCAGGGCCCTGGCCAGGCCACTGGCTCTCCCTAGGCTTCTGTTTTTTTTTTTTTTTCCGGCTGGATAAATGGACAAGGTCCCAGACACATTAGCTCAGAGCGGACCATGAAGGGTGCATTGGAGTAGTCCCAACCAGGGTCTCAGATACCTGGCACACACAGTCAGTATCTCAATGATTCCTTATGAGTCGCAACCTACCAGAGACCCATGCACCCTTGCACCCACCCATACCCCCATGGCGTACACAGGGGCACCTATTTGCATTCATGGAGGGACAAAGCTGTCCCTGTGGCCCCGCCCACAGCCACATGTCACTCACCGTCCACTGCATGCACACCAGCATATATGCCAGGTTTTCCACTTCAAAGTTCACCAGGGTGAGCAGTGGGGGTCCAACTGCAAGAAGGAGCGAGAGCACAGGAGCGGGGCTGGGGTGCCAAGGCAGGGCGGGCATGGAGCGGGAAGAGGCTTCTGTTCCTCCAGGAGTGCGCATCACTACTGATGCTGGGCCTGGGCCAAGCCCTCATCACCCACAAGGCCGGCTCTTGTCCCACCCTGTCCTGCACTGCCCGCCCTCCCCCCCTCTCCCCTCCCCACTTCCCGCTCCTGGGGGAAACCTCACAGTGCCAGAGGTGGCTGAGGTCCCTCAGGACCATGGGGAGGGCGGTAGAGGCTCAGGTGTGGCCCCTCCAGGCCCCTACCCCAGGAGGACTGGCAGGCACTCACTCAGGAAGAAGTACAGGTGCTGGTGGTTGTAGGGTAGGTATCTGCGTTTCTTCTTGCCGTACTGTGGAGACAGGCGGTGGGCTAGGGGAGAACAGCTCTCCAGGCCAAGTTCAAGGGGCTGATGAGGCCAAGGTCAAAGGCAACTCTAGATTCTAGCAATCAGGCCCTGGCTAAGGAGATGGGGAGAAAGCACACTGGGCCAGGGGTTGGAGCTAGAGCTAGAATGGGAACTAAGCCTGGGGACCAGATGGGCAGGTAGCTCGGCCGCTGCCAGGTCCTCTGAGGTGCTGGCCTGGCCCGGGGGGGGGGGCTGTGCCCTTCCCTACCCACCTCCACTGATGACTCCCCCACAAGGAAGACGGGCGCCAGGGTCACATCTGGGTCTTTGTTCAAGATGTTGGGCTTGGCGTGGTGCTGGAAGTGACGGAAATTCCACCAGTGCGCAGAGAAGCCCTGTGGGGAGATGGAGGCTCAGGCTGTGCACCCACACTGGGTGGCCCCACACTTGGACAGACCCAGCCCAGTGCCCCAGCTAAGCCCCTGGCTGCCCACCCACCCATCCACCTCTGCTCTCACCTTCAGCTGCCCCATCACAAACTGCTGGGCCACCTGGTTCCAGCGGGACTTTCTAAAGATGGAGGCGTGGCCCAAGTCGTGCTGTAGACACCAGCTCTGGGCCTGGGGAGAGGGGTGGGTCAGGAGCTGGTGAAGGGAGCCCAGGCAGGGAGGGCAAAGAGCTCCAGGCTCTCTGCAGATCCTTGGGTCTACCCACTGCTAATGCCGCACTCCAAGTCCCAGCGGACAGTGCTTCGTGTTACAGATCAGGGCAGGTGAGTCAGAGAGGAAGGAAATCTCAAGTGCTGGGACATACATACCCCAAAGCCAAGCACATCTCCAATCTTCCCTAGGCTTCCTAACTCCTGCATCCTTTCCTCCCTCAAGACAATCTCTTCCTCAGGGTGTGTCATGGAAACCACAGCCTCTCTTTCCCAAGACCCAGCCAAAGGCCGAAAAATCTTGACTCTAATTTTCCCATTTGTCTTAGAGCTGGCCATAAATCCTCACGCCTCTCCTACATGATAGCAGATACTAAGACCCTCCCCCACATAGCTGGGAGGAACAAACAGAAGAATCTGGACAGCCCTCACTAGGTTTCCTGTCTAGTCGTTATTTCTGGCCCTTTTCATGTCATCATATTTATATTATGGTGGCTTCATGAACCTAAGTATAAAAATAAATGGGTTGGGCTGGGAATGTGGCTTAGTGTTCAAGCACCAGGAGGGGCAAAAATAAACAAACAAACAAATAAATAAATAAGGACAGGTCAAACCAGGCGCTGGTGGCTCACATCTGTAATCCTTGCTACTCAGGAACTAAGATCTGAGATCGAGGTTCCAAACCAGCCCAGGTAGGAAAGTCTATGAGACCCTTATCTCCAAGAAACTACCCCCCTCCCTGAAAAAAGGTGGAGTGGTGCTGTGGCTCAAATGGTAGAGCACTAGCCTTGAGCAAAAGAGCTCAGAGACAGCACCCAGGCCCTGAGTTCAAGCTCTATAACAAAAAAATAGATAGATGAAGGGCTGGGAATGTGGCTTAGTGGTAGAGTGCTTGCCTAGCATACATGAAGCCCTGGATTTGATTCCTCAGTACTACATAAACAGAAGAAGCTAGACAAGGCACTGTGGCTCAAGTGGTAGAGTGCTAGCCTTGAGCAAAAGAAGCTTGGGGACTGTCCAGGCCCTGTGTTTAAGCCCCCAGGATTTGAAAAAATAGGGGAGGGGGGAGAAGGGGAGAGAGGGAGAGAGAGAGATTGATTACTGGATCTTTGGATCTTCAATCTGCAGGTGCCTGTGTCCTATAAAACCAAGGTAGAATAAACTATGATGCCATGCTTTCCTCTGAGGACCTGTCATCTGTCATTGGGATGGGCTGGGACCTTTCTTCCCTTACACAAGTCTGACATGGAGCTGTGACCTTCTGCTGTGACTTCCCCAACCTGTGCTTGCTCAAAGCTTATTAAATAAGGAAGAAACTTCCATAGCTCCATCAGAATCCACTGTGACCCACAGGGATTCCTTTGGGGCCATCTGGTTGTTCTCTTATTTGTTCATTCATTCATTCATTCAGCAGATATTTTTCCAGTGCCCACATGTGCTGGCCCTGTTGTGTGTTGCTTGGTCCCAGAGTCACCTGGGAGAGAGCCAGGATGAGAGCAGCAAAGGTGCTAGACACCCAGCCAGGGCCCAGGAGGTAGATGAGAAGCCAGGCCAGCACTTCCATGGCCAAGATGTGGCCCAGCAGGAGAGCGAAGAAGACAGGATCGGCCTCAAAGAGTTTCATGTCCTCAGCTGCCTGGCGCAGAGTTCGGAAGTCCTTGATCAGCTGGGTCTATCACAGGAGAGTGGCCAGTCAGCAGAGGAAGCGAGGCCTCTTGCTGTCCCCAGAAGCCTCCCACAGTTCCCCAGAACCCCAGCTACTCCTTCCAGGGTCCAATGTCAGGCCCAAGAATTGTGGACAGGATGTGACAGGTGTAGGAGTGAGAGTCTACAACTAGGGTTGAGCTGGGTGACTAGCTGATGGCCAAATTTCTGATGACTAAAAGGCACAGTGTGATGAACAGAGCCAGAGCCAGCTCACCAAACATCCTCAGGGCAGATAGGGCTCCTGGATTCAGAGGAGGGTAGGGGGCTGCCTAGAGACCCCAAGCTAGATCTGGGGCCCCCCCTCCCACAGGGCATGATGGCTACAGCTGGGGCTGGCAGACCAGTCTGGGCTCTGCTTCCCCTGGTGTGTGTGTGTGGGATTCAGATGGATCTGCTACTGCTAGTGGGCAAGGCCCCCCAGCCCCTCCCGCACCCGCTCACATTCTGAGGTCCATCCTGGCTGGGCTCCTCTGGGGCCAGTTCTCCGATCAGCAGGGGCTTCAGGAACTTGCGCACAAAATGGAGATCTTGATGAAAGGCATGGAAGGCATCCTGAAGGAGAGTGGACAGTCAGGTGGACAGACAGACAGACAGCTGGAGTTGCACTTGCAAGCAACCAGCAGAGACAGGGCAAGAAGGGCCGTTGATGGATGGACCAAGCAGCCAGAAAGATGAACAGGACATCAGCTGTTTGAGCCTGGTGCTGGCGGCTCTGCCTGTAATCCTAAGCTACTGAAGAGGCTGAGATCTGAGAATCACATTTTAAAGGCACCCCCACCCCTACCCCACCAGAAGTGAAGTCTGTGAGACTCTTATCTCCAATCAATCAGCCAACCAAGAAATGGAAGTGGAAGTGTAGCTCAGTTGGTAGAGTGCCAGCCTTGAGTGGAAAAGCTAAACGAGCGTTCAAGTCTCGTGCTGGTGTGCATGCATGTGTGCGTGTGTACATGCATGCGTGTGTGTGTGTGTGTGTGTGTGTGTGTGTGTCATAGGGCTGGAGGGTAGGTGCAAGGCAAGAGAAAGAAGATAAAGGAAAGGGGGTGGGAAGACACAAGAGGTAAGGAGAAAGATCAGGAGCCAGGAAGAGAGCAGCAAGTAGTGAGAGGCCACTTGAACTTCACCTCAGGGCTCAGCCATCCTGATTTCTGCCTGAGGTGGTTTGGGTACTATACTTGGCACCGCTTTATTCTCACATGACAATGAATTGGGCCCATTAATTGTTCCCCATTTTTATTGTTGCCATCAATTTCAGAGGTTCCCCCTTCTGAATAGGTGAACACAGCAGGACTGTAGAAACAGGCTGGGCGGTGACCTCCTGTCCTGTCCCATGGGTCTGGGAAAGGTCACTGAGGGGTTTCTGGCTGCTAGAGGAAATGTCTTTGAAGAAGGCTGGTGAAGGCCAGGAGCCCCTATTGTTCTCTCCTGAGAAGCCTAGCAGCTTGTTTAAAAGTGGCATTGCTCTGGTGACATGGCTCTGGTGGCTCATGCTGTAATCCTAGCTAGTCAGGAGGCTGAGATCTGAGGATTGTGGTTTGAAGCCACAAGTAACTACTCAGAAAAAGCTGGACATGAAGCTGTGGCTCAAATGGTAAGGCATTAGCCTTGAGCAAAAGAAGCTCTCAGGGATCGCACCCAGGCCCTGAGTTCAAGTTCCAGGACCGGCACACACACAAAGTGACATGGCTTATCTAAGGACTATGCTACCGCAGTCAGTTCCCAGACCCCTGCACTAGGCTATCTGCTAGGTCCTAGGACTATGGGTTCTTCTCATCCATTTTTATTTTCTTATTTTCTGCCAGTATTGGAACTTGAACTCAGGGCCTAGGTGCTGTCCCTTAGCTTTTTCACTCAAGGTGAGTACCCTACCACTTAAGCTACAACTACTTCCAGCTTTCTGGTGATGAGTTTCACTGACTTTCCTTCCCCTGGTCTGGCTTTGAATTTTAATCCTCAGATTTTAGCCTCCTGAGTAGCTGAGATTACTGGCATGAGCCACAAACACCCTGCTTTATTGCCTATTAAAGACAGACTAAAATAGGCCGTGACGGCAGTCCTGTGGTCTCTGCGTGGTCCTGGGTGAAGGGAGCACTGGGGCATGGCCCTAGGCCACTATTTAGAAATCATTCCTGCCGGGGGACCCACCTAGAGCTCTCTTTCCCAATACTTCTTTACTTCCTGGCCTAGTGCAGTCCAGGGTCTGGTGGATGGGGCTGGAAGTTGCAGCTTCTAGAATAATCCAGGCCAATGTGGGTCTCAATAGAGGCAAACTTGGAAATGAACATTGAAGGAGAAGAAAAGAAGGGGTGAGGGGAGCCAGGGCCCAAGGAAGCTCCTCAGGAGCTGGGGTTGGTTAGGGAAAGGAGCCACAAGGGAAGACTAGTCTTGGGGACTCTGCTGACCTAATCACCAGCTTCCATTTCCTGGGGAAACCAAGTCAGAGAGTTCAGAGCCCTGCTCGCTCTAGGCTGTTAAGCATTAACTTATTTTTTCTTCTTTTGTACCAGGGCTTGAGCTCAGAGCCTGGATACTGTCTCTCAAGGCTGGTGTTCGACCATTTGAGCTACAACTCCACTTCCAGCTTTTTGATGGTTAACTGGTGATAAGGAGTCTCACAGGCTTCCCTGCCTGGGTTTGGTTTCAAACTTCGATGCTCAGATCTCAGCCTCCTGAGTTAGCTGGGATTACAGGCGGGAACCACTGTTGGGATGATAAACTATATCTCAATGAATAATTTTCTGGTATCCTATTCAGTGGCATTAAATAATTTCTTTTTTTTTTTTTTTTGGGTCCAGTCGTGGGGCCTGAACTCTGGGCCTGGGCGCTGTTCCTCAGCTCTTCAGCTCAAGGCTAGCACTCTACCACTTGAGCCACAGCGCCACTTCCCACTTTTTTCTTATTTGGTGCTGAGGAATCGAACCCAGGGCCTCGAGCATGCAAGGCAAGCGCTCTACCACTGAGCCACCTTCCCAGCCTGGCATTAAATAATTTCATGTGGTTGAGCATTCATCGCCCCTACTGATTTCCAGAAGTTTCTCAGCTGAAACCCTATAGTCCCTGTGCTGTGCCCTCCCCTCCCTCTCAGCCCCTGGCACCGGCCACGCCACTCTCTCCACACTCCGGGAACCGCATTTAAGTGGCTCATACGATGTTTTTGTGACCGGTTCATTTCACTTAGCCTCGTGTCCTGCGGGCCCTTCTGTAGTGTAGCCTGTGCCAGAAGTGCCTTTCTTTTAAGGCTGAGTGCTCGTGAAAGGTGTGCTATACAGAACCCAAGTGCACACAAAGCTCAGGAAGGCAGGCACACACACACACACACACACACACACACGATCTAGACTTAGGACATAATCTTGCGCACACACAGGTACATGATACAGGTCTAACATTTCCTCCCATCCAGCTTTTCCCTCTCTTGTCCCCTGTGTCTGTTTGGGGATCTGAGAAATGGAGGCACCAGGACGGAGGACAGCCCTGCCTCCTCTCCCCAGTGCTGATTCATGCACTAGCCCAGAGGAGGACACAGAGCAAGGCCCACCCAAGCGTCTTTCCAGTTGAGTCTGTCTCTTACAAAGAAAGATGTGAGCCCTCCCTCCCTCCCTCCACCCCCGTCCCCCTGGCCTTGGAAGACTGGCCAGAAATGTTCAGGAATGCGGTCAGGACTCTAGTTAGTGGTAAGGGGCAGGCAGGGGGCAACAGGCTGGGGCTGTCCAACAATCCTGGGGCTGAGGGGGCACTGTGAATGGAGCCGGGGTTCTCATGCTGGCAAGGAGCATTGGTAAAGTAGGTTCCTGGACACTGAGTTCAGACTGCGCGGGATATTCCTGGCTAGGGTCATGTGACCAGTCCTCCCTTGACCTCTGCTTAAGGTGGTGAAGGTCCTTAAGAAGAAAGTGAGAGGAAGTGGCACTGTGGCTCAAAGTGATAGAGTGCTAGCTAGCTAGCCTGGAGCAAAGGAGCTCAGGTACAGCGCCCACACCCTGAGTTCAAGCCCTATGACTGGCAAAAAAAGAAAAGAAGTGGACCAGACTCATCTCTGCAGCCCTATTTGCTAGTGAGAATGGGGGCCTCACCTGTCCAGGTCCCAGAGTTTGTCATGTCAGAACTGGGCTTCACCCGCCATTCAAACTCTGTCAGAAGATAGCTACAGTCTTTGCAGGGATCTCGGTCCCTGCAAACCTCCAAGTGGCTGGGCTGGCCATCACAGCCCCTGCTTCTCACTAAGTAGCGGCTGGCTAGCGCAGAGTGGGAGGGAGACCTGCCGGGGAGGGGGGAGAGAGAGGGGCACACTGGAATCAGCCTGCCTGCCCCAGCTGGAACCTGAGCGGCCACTTAGGAGCCAAGGAGTCCCAGACAATGCCATTCCTGCTCCATCTACTCCGCATTTCCTCATCAGTGAAATGGAGGCCACTAATGGCCATCTTGCAGACTGCTGGGAAGCCTGAGTCACAGAGGTAAAGCGCTTAGAAGGGGCCTTAGTGGCCAGCAAGTGCCCCATAGCCAAGATCTCATCTGAGTCCCACGGCCCGGATGTGACCCTAGAAGTCAGTGGCTGCAGATCTGTCAGTCAAGTCCAGGCTCAGGAGGGACAGGCAGGGGGAGCAGCCGTGGTCTACCCCAAATATGGAGGAGGAGGCGGGGAGGGAGTTCTGGTCACTGGCCAAAGAATGATGAGTGTTCTTGATGAGCCAGGAAGGACCTGGAATGGGCCACAAAGGACCTGCTGAGGCCCAGGTGGTGTGTTCTTTGCTACTTCCCAGCACCTTTGCTAGGGGGAGGTGGGCACTGGGTTTCCAAGGAAACCCTCAGCAAATCCCCTCCTCTCTGCTCTTCCCAGGTTGCAGTATAAAGCAAGGAACCCAGGCCCTGCATGTAAATGTGCCTTGCCATTTCCCTCCCTGCGATCCCTTCCAGCGGGGAGAATAGGGATGTAAAAAGTTGCCCTTTTTACAGAGGGGAGAACCAAGGGGGAAACCAAGGCACACGCTGAACAGGGCCCATCCAATTCCAGCCTTAGTAACAGAGCCCAGCCTACAGGCAGATGCCCCGAAGGAAGCTGCCCTTGGCCCCAGCATCCCCGGGGTCCAAATGAAGGGTGAGCGCGTGCGTTAAATCCTTGGCTTCACCAAAGCAGCCAGGCACGCCGGCATTCTTGTCCTCACTCCACCACTGGAGCCTGGACTGCTTTATCAGAAACTTGTGGCAGCCGGGACACCCTGGGGGAAGAATGGGAACAGCTGTCCCCTACGCTGAGGTCACCAGCATTCCCACCTCTGCAGACTGCATTCCTGCCAGCGCCAGACAAGCCCAACTCCTCCCCTGGAGAAGCCTGCAAGGGGAAAAGAGCCAGGCTAGATGGCAGCATGAGGCGGGTGGGAGGGGAATAAGGTTGCTAAAGGCCCACAGTGGGCCGAAGGCCACCAATGTGACAGGTGGAAACTGGTCACTGGGTCCAGATGTTGGCACCTCTGTGCTCTCACGTGGCCTCAGATCTGCCCTGTCCCTCCTCAGCTTTCATCCAGACACAAATCTCACTTTCCAAGCTCCCCTGATGAAGGTCCCATCCTATCAGGATCCCAAGAAAGGCAGGTCTCATTACATTATTCTTTTTGGCCTCATCTGCAAAATAGGCCAACGATAACGAGCACAGCATCTGAAACCGAAGACTAATCTGACACCATGGCATGGCCTGGGATGGTGGTACCGACTGAACACCTCCATCCTGGGACCGGCAGGAAGCTCCCTGGGTGGGTGGCTCAGGGGTCTGTTGGATCCTGGATCCTCCCACAACTCTTGGTGCCTCAGCCCAAAGGACACCGCAGAGTGCTGGGAAAATCCTCCCCCTCTCTATGGTCTTGGTTGCTCATGACAACCAAGTCATTGAGGATGACAGCACTCTGATCTGTACTGATAGGGAAACTGATAGGGAATGGTTCCCCAACAGTGTCCTTGTGTCCATAGCATCTCTTAATCTTCTTTCTTGGCCATGCTCACACTTTGAGGACCGGAAGAATGGCACCTTATGCATGGCCTCCCCAAAGGGAAAACAGGCTACTTCCATCCCTGCTCTTCTCCTGGGAGGCTCTCTACCTTTGCCCTCTCCATGAGGGCTCTCCTCCTCTGTGTGTGTATGTGTGTCTGGCTTTTTGGACTTTCCTGCGTGGGCTGGCTTTGAACCACGCTCCTCAGTTCTCAGTCTCCTGAGATTACAGGTGTGAGCCACAGATGTCCAGCTACCTTGAGAATTGAAAGATTAGCAATAACAAGTACTGAATTTAGAGTCAAGCACATAGAAGATGCTCAGTGTGTGGCCCCTCTATATATTTAGGCCAGCAGTGGCTAGGCCTGGCTGGCTGGTCCTGTTAGTCTCAGGATCTTACACAAACCTGGCCTAAGGCCCAGAGTGCTCTCCCCAGGGCACTGGGTTTTGTATCCCAGGATGGTCACAGATTGACTTCATGGCACAGGAACCCAGAGCGTTTCCTGGCAGGAAGGCTTCTGTTGCCTGGACATAAGAACAGCTGGTGAGAGGGGGCTGAGCGCCCTCCCCCACACACCTGAATTCCAGGGCCTGGGATGAGGTGCTTGGCATCTGAGCTTGATCATACATACAGAGTGTCTGGCTAGTCTAGTTCCTAGTATGCCTGTGAAGCCATAATGAACGAAGCCAGGGGGGGTTATATATCCAGCCACCTCCCTGTCCCTGTGGCTTGAGCAGACCAGGTATTTCTGGCTACTCCAGCCCAGTGTTTGGAGCCTTGAAGAAGCTAAGCAGTCCTTCTTATTAAACCGGGTTAGGGCCAGACGAGGTGGCCCAGTGCACTGCATAGACGCACTCCTACTGAGAGGCTAGCCACATTTACTACACATCGACAACATGGCCGGCCTAGGGCCACATAATTAGATATGTTCCTGCCAATGAGGCCAGCTTGCCATTTGGCCCCTGCTCTCCCCACGTGACAGATGAGGAAACTCAGGCTTGTCCAAGGAGTGGCATGCCCTGCTTGCGGCCATGTAGAGCCTGCAGTGGGAGAGCTAGGATCCAGCCCCAGAGAACAGATTTTTTTTTAATAATTAATTTATTTTATTGTTATCAGAGCGGTGGTGTACACAGGGATTACAATTACATGAGTCAGGTAATGAGTACATTTCCTTTCATCCAGTATCTTCTGTCCCTCGCTCTTTCCCAGCCTCCCTCCTGTCTCCACCCATAAGAGTTGTGTAGTTCACTTTCATCAATGTCCAGTGAGCCCCACTGCCGCTCTTTGTCACCGGTTTTCCCTCAAGTTCTGTGCCCTCCCCCCATTCTCCTGACATGAATACGTCATACATAAAGAAGGCAAAAAAATCATCAAAAAATAAAATAAGAAACATTTAAAAAGGTCATGTGAGTGTGTGTGCATGTGTGTGTGTGTGTGTGTGTGTGTGTGTGTGTGAATTCCAGGATATGGAAGGAAACAAGAGATCTCTCTCTTGCTTTTCATTTTCTGATGGGGCTCACTGACAGTGGATCAAAGACAATCAAAAGCTAAATATAAAGTTGAGAATGCCACGTGGGAGCCCCCTGCTCCCCAAGCAGGAAAAGTGATGGATAAATACTGTCTGAAGCCCCTCCCCGGCCTGTGCCCCCCTTCTGTCCTATGCCAGGGTGATCTCCCCTAAAACCCTCACAGAGCAGCTAGGGCTCAGGGTGAGGAGATGCCACATTGAATGCCTGCCATACCCCAGGAGAAACACACACACACACACACACACACACACACACTCAAATGCATCTGGACACACACTCCCGATTCCACATGCTGCTGAGTTCAAGAACCTTCTCACCCAGTCCCTCAACAACCTGGGAGGAAGGGAGAAGAGAGGGAGGCTGAAGTCCTAGGGTGGAGCAGAGTCTGCTCACCTGCCAAAGCTCCCCTGAGACTCATTCTCTCGGGTCTCGAAGCCATAGGGTGACTGACCTAGAACTCAGGACCTTGAGCTCTCCTTTTAACTTTTTCCCTGCCTCAAGGCTGGTACTCTACCACTTGAGCCACACTTCTAGCTTTTTCTGCTGGTTAGGTGGAGATACAAGAGTCTCTTGGATTTGTCCGCCCAGGCTGGCTTTGAAACAGGATCCTCAGATCTCAGCCTCCTGTATACTTAAGATTACAGGGAGTGTGTGTGTGTGTGTGTGTGTGTGTGTGTGAGTGTGTAATGGTTTATCAGAATTCTTGCTGGTCAAGGATCGAGCAGGGTAGCCTCAACCCGTTGTCCAGATTGGGGCCTGAGGAAAAGGGAGGCTGCTAAATCTGCTATTGATAGGCCCCCTCCACGGGGAAGGGGAGAGGGGGAGGGGGAGGGGAGGGGAGGGAGAGGGGAGAGGAGGGGGAGGGGAGGGGGCGCTTCAGCCAGCCGGTCCAGCGCTGAGCCTGGCCACACCCCTTCTGGTCTATGACTGGAGCTGGGAATGGGAAGCCAGGTTCCCGGGGGACCGTCCTGCTCCTGGGGTGACTGTCCTTCCTGAGGAGGCCCACCCAGCCTGGCTGGCAAAATCTTCCCACGTGGAGCTGCCAGCCCAGCAGAGGTGAGTCACTGGCGCTGAGAGCAGTTGGGGGGGGCAGATGTGGGGGAGGGACAGAGGTTAAAAGCCACAGACCTCCAGGCCCTGCCAGCTCCCAGCCTCTCCGGATTGGCACAGCCCTTGCCTCGGCTCTGGGGACCCCCATGGCCAGCTCCCAGCACCAGGCGCGACGCCTGCCTTGCTGGGGG
>NW_012267333.1:857450-948469 GCF_000151885.1 Dipodomys ordii | reverse complement strand
CAGGCTTCAAACAAAGGGCTCCCCAACATCTCCCGAGCCAGCGCTGGCCGGTGGCTGGCTTGTCGCCGCCTCTCATTCTCCCCCCCCCCCACTGACCCTCCCCCTCTACTCAATCCCTCCCTTTTTGGGGCTGGGACTGGGACTTGAGCTCTGGGCCTCCCACCCCACCCCGCTCCGGTCCAGGCTGGCATCCTACCAGCGTTGGTCTTGGCCGCGTAAATGGGAGATGGGGGTCTTTGGGTGGGCTGGCTTCCAGCCCCATCCCAAGCCGTTAGTATTACAGGCGTGAGTCCGCTTCTGAGTGCGGACAGACTCCCACATGCTTGGGTTTCGGTGACATAGGTGCCTGGTGCTAACAGCGAAGCAGTCACACCTATTAAGAATCACATTGTGTTCCCGGGCAGGACTTGTCAAACTTGAGCACCCATTGCAACCGCCTTCAGGGCTAGTTATTAACACACAGCAGCTGCCCCACACCTAATTCAAGAGGTCAGGTTGGGAGCAGAGGCCCATTTCTAGCAAGTTCCCAGGTGATGCTAACGTTTGTGGGGAGAAAACAATTCCGAGAATCTGAAGCACATTTCCCTGATAAGGCATAACATCTTAGTCCCGCGATTTTATTGTGTGAGGGGTTGTTTCTAGGATACCCTGTGGTTGTCAAAATCCCCCTTGAGCTCAATTTCCTTGTATAGAATGGCACATATCCTTCTGTGTATATATGTATGTGTGGATATATATATGTGTGTGTGTATGTGTATATATATAATTTTTATTTTGTACTGGTTCTTGGGCTTGAACTCAGGGCCTGAGTGCTCTTAGCTTGTTTGCTCTGTATGAGCTCAGTAGAGATGCAACTCTCCTAGACCTAACTGCACAGAGCCTGGGCTAGCGCCATGTTTATTGCATTTATACGGATTCACTGTGTCTGGGTGAATGGTTGGCAAATTCTAGTGTCGCTTTTTAGAATTGTTTCTTCTGAACATTTCCAGTCGATGCCTATTGAATCTGCAGGTGACGGATGCAATATGTGTGGAAACGGAAGGCTGGCAGTTACTTGTGCCACAGACAGAGCAGGGATTGAAGAAGGGCAGGGAGAACCTCTGGGGCTTTTCTCCCCGATGCCGGAACACCTGCCTTGAGTAGCCAGGCCGATCAGAGAGATCTGGGAAGCTGCCACTGATGGGAGCCGCTGAATCCCGTGCACACAGTGGGGGTGGAGGGGATGATGGGAACTTCTGTTCCCCCCTCTCCCTCACATGCATTGTTCCCACTGCGCACCGGGGATGCAGCAGCGGACTCCTGAGGGAGTCCTGGCCCTGCCTTCAGCAGCCTGCTGGGCAGATGTGGCTTTCTGAAGCTCCTTCCCTGGGCTCGGGCCTGGTTTCAGCCCAGATGTGGGCAGTGGTCAGGGGTTAGCATAGATTACAACTCCATGTGTCCTAGACACACCATGAGAGATGGGGAAGGTGAAGACAGATTTCCCCAGAAGCTAAGCCAAGAGCAGGGCTTAGGCCACGCCACCCCTCTGGCCACATCAGTCCCGCATGAAGTGACAGGTGGTTGGGCCCTCGGTCTACCTGCAGCTTACATTGTGACCGTCTTCTCCCGTGTTAGTCCTCTACAGGCCTCGGAGGCTTCCATAGACTGCCTTAAACTCTTTTGCTTCCAACCCAGGACAGCAGGGACAACGTGGGACTCCAGGCAGGGCAGCCTGGGCCTCTCAGACCACTTGGAAAGGGAGAGGCGTCACTCAACATTCCTGAGCTGCCATTGGGCTGGGGCCAGGCTGTGTGTGTGTGTGTGTGTGTGTGTGTGTGGCGCACACGGAGGGAGGAGGGGACTGGCCAGCTGTAGTTTTTGGGTTTTTGGAGGGGAGGGAATTGAGGAAGCTTGATACAAGAGAGAACTCCTTGAATGCAGCCTCTGCCCCCAGTTGCCCGCCATGGAGACCTCTTCCTGGACCCACTGAAATCACTGCCCCACATAGAGCTACCAACTACGGTCCTGGAGCCAGGTGATATTCATGGAATGCCAGGAAGGCTGGGCAAGCTAATCAGGCTAGCCAGAGTCTGGCAGGGCAGATTTGAGAAAAGGCTCTGGGCCTATCCAAAAGAGTGGTCTCAAAATCCTAGCTACTCAGGAGGCTGAGATCTGAGGATCCTGGATCGAAGCCAGCCTGGGGAAGAAAAGTCAGTGAGCCTCTTATCGCAAATGAACCATCTGAAAACCGGAAGTGGAGCTGTGGCTCAAAGTGGTGGAGTGCTAGCCTTGAGAAGGAAAAAAAAAAAAAAAAAAGCTCCCAGGCCCTGAGTTCAAACCCCATGACTGACCAAAAAAAAAAAATTATGAATTATTCCACGTAGACACAGAAGGGACTCGAGTCAAAGCATTCCTATTTGCTTTGAGCTGCAGCTCAGCCCGAGGGGAGCTTGGTTATGAGCTCCACACAGGACCCTTCTGGGAAGGCAGGGTGAGGGGAGGCAGAGACTGCAGAATTATATAAAAGGTTTGGATGGGCTGGGAAGGTGGCTCAGTGGTAGAGCGCTTGCCTTGCATGCCTGAGGCCCTGGGTTCAATTCCTCAGCACCACATAAGTAGAAAAAGGTAGGCCTCCTCAGAACACTTCTTGGCAGAAAGGGTCTGCACCCAAGTGGGCTGCAAAGGTGCAAAAATGATCAACTAACGAACAGAGCTATAGGTCAAAACCACAGTGAGGGACCCTCTCACATCTGATTAGGCTGCGATCAAAAACCCCATAAAGTGTTGGGCACTGGGGGCTCATGCCTGTAATCTGAGACTCGTCTCCAACTAACTACTAAAAAAGCCAGAATTAGAGCTGTGGCTCAAATAGCAGTGCACTAGCCTTGAATGAAAAAGCTCAGGGACAGCAGCCTGAGTTCAAGCCCCAGGACCAGCGCACCCCTCCTCCACACACCCCATAAAGTAATGTGTTGATGAGGATATGGAGACATGGAGCCCTTGTGCACTGTTGCTGAGGCTATAAAATGTTGCAACCACTATGGAACACTGTATGGAGGCTGTCCATTGAAAAACTACCAAACCATCCAGCAATCCTACCTGGGGGAATCTATCTGAATAAAGAACAGAAAGCAAGGCCTCCTGTGGTATTAATGTGCTCGTATTTGCTCATAACAGCATGATTCACAAGAACAAAGAGGCAGAAGAAACCCACGCCCACGTACGGATGAGGTTTGTCCATTAGAATCACTTTGGAATGGGATGTTATTCATATACGATGGAATATAGCCCTAAAAAGGAAATCTTGCCACACAGTACTACATGCATGAGCACTGAGGACATTATATGCAAGGCATAGAAGACAATGACTCTATTTATTATCCCAATTTAAAAATGTCTGTAGGGTGTTCACATTCGGAGACAAAAAGCAAGCTGGGCACTGATGGCTCCATGCCTGTAATCCTAGCTACTCAGGAGACTACAATCTGAAGACCATGGTTCAAAGACAGCCTAGACAGAGAAGACTGTGAGACCTTTATCTCCAATTAACCAGCAAAAGACTAGAAGTGGAGGTGTGACTCAAGTGGTACAGCACCAGTCTTCAGTAAAAAAGCCAAGCAAAAGAGGCCCTGAATTCAAGTTCCAGTACACACACACACACACACACACACACACACACACACACACAGTACTATGTAGAATGTTCGTTGCCAGCAACATGGCATTTTAGTTCTAAAAGATGCAAAAGTTCTGCAGATCTACTACAGAATACTGGATTAGGTTAATGCTACTCAGCTGACAATGGTAAATTTTTCGTTTTGTAAACCACAATAAAGAAAAAAGCCAGGTGCTTGTGGCTCATACCTGTAATCCTAGCTGCTCAGAAGGCTGAGCTTTGAGGATTGTGGTTCAAAGCCAGCCCAGGTAACAAAGTCTGTGAGACTCGTCTCCAATAAACCACCAGAAAACCAGAAGTGGTGCTGTGGCTCAAGTAGTAGAGCGCTAGCCTTGAGCTGAAGAGCTGAGGGACAGGGCTCAGGCCCAGAGTTCAAGCCCTGTGACCAACCAAATAAAAAAACAAAGAGGGGGGGGGGACAGAGGGAGAGGAGGGGCTGGGGATGTGGCTTAGTGGTAGAGTGCTTGCCTAGCATGTATGAAGCCTTGGGTTTGATTCCTCAGTACCACATCAACACAAAAAGCCAGAAGTGGTGCTGTGACTCAAGTGGTAGAGTGTTAGCCTTGAGCAAAAGTGGCTCAGGGACAGTGTCCAGGCTCTGATTTCAAGCCCCAAGACTGGGGGGGGGGAGGAAAGAAAAGGAAAGGAAGGGAAGGGAAGGAGGGAGGAAGGGAGGGAGGGAGGGAAGGAAGGAAGGAAGGAAGGAAAGGGAAGGGAAAGGAAGAGAAAGAGAAAAAAGAAAGAAGAAAAGAAAGAAAGGAATGGGTTGGGAAGGTGGCTCAGTGGTAGAGCGCTTGCCTTGCATGCATGAGGCCCTGGGTTCAATTCCTCAGCACCACATAAGCAGAAAGAGCCTGAAGTGGTGCTGTGGCTCAAGTGGTAGAGAGCCTTAAACTGAAGAGCTGAGGGGCAATGCCCAGGCCCAGAGTTCAGGCCCCATGACCAACAAAAAAGAAAGAAAAGAAGAGGCGCCCCAGAGGCCATTTAACCCAATTTTCCCAACTGATAAATCAAAAGGCTGAGAGAAGTGGCTTTTCTGGGATCCGGGCAAGGATGAATGCTCAGGATGTTGCACAAGGCTCTGGGCTTGCACAGAGGCCAGCTGAGGGCTGCCTCAAGACGTTGCTAAGGAGGATTCAAATGGTTCCTATGTGTCAGGCCCATTGAGAGAGACCTGCATTATCGAGAACATTCCCTTAAAAACAACTGTGCAGCTGATGTCAGCCAGCCCTTCCCAGCCACCTCCAAGAGCCACTGAGAACAGCTGGACTGGGGTAGAACGTGGGAAGCAGAGAGACTCAAATTCCAGCTCCACTATTATGGACTGATCCCATTTCTGAACTTTTTTTTTCCAAGCCAGGCATCAGTAGATGGCTCACATCTGTAATCCCAGCTACACAGGTGGCTGAGATCTGATGACATTCTCAGACAGACTGGGTAGAAAAAGTATCTCCAAGTAACTAGCAAAAAGCCAGCAGTGGAGGTATGGCTCAAGTAGCAGAGTGCCAGCTTCAATGGAAAAAGCTAAAGGACAGTATCCAGGCCCTGAATTCACGCCCCAGGACTGGAACGTACACATACAACTCACAGTGCCGAGGATGGAACCCGGGACCTGGTGCATGCTGGGAAGTACTCTACCTTTGAGCTACAGTTCTAGCCATCTGTATCTCTTAGAGAATTAAAGCCAAACTACAGGCATTTCATAAAAGCCCTATAGGACCATAACACTCATTCTTATCTGTTGGCCACCATGGCTGCTTCCTGACCTTTCAGTACCTCAGTCTACCAACCTCAGAGAAAGTTGTTCTAATATTGAAATGCGTTGTTAGAAGGGCTTGGAGCCAGCCATGCCCAGCCCATAATCAGTTGCTGTTAGCAGTTGTTGTAAAGCAACAACGTGTGGGTCCCTGCTCACAATGGCGTCACGGGGGCCTGACAGGGCCCTAGTCTGGGGTGTGGGGCTCCGGAGTGTTTGCTCCTGCCTTCATGGTCTTGGCTGGATCGGAGGCTCCAGAGCTCTGGTATTTTTGTTTTGCCCCCAACTGACCCATAGTTGACACGGTGCCCGACAGAAAGAAGTGTTGCTGTGCAGAAGGTGCCCTGTTCCCCACATGGCACATGTGCTTTTCCCAATGCTCCCCCCCCCCACCTTTCTGCGTGATAGTCCTAGGGCTTGAATTCAGCGCCTAGGCACCGTCCCTTAGACTTCTCTGCTCAAGGCTAGTGCTCTTCCACTCAAGCCACTGCTCCACCTGTTTTTTTTTTTAATTGGAGGTAAAGGTCTCATGGACTTTCCTGCCCAGGCTGGCTTTGAACTGCAGTCCTCAGATCTCTGCCTCCTGAATAGCCAGGATTATAGGCGTGAACCACCAGCACCCGGCCCTTTCCTTTACCTGGCACCCTGGAATTTGTTTAGCACAGAGAAGTCCACTGTATGGAATGGATTCGGGTGACAGGAGGATTCGGGTTGACAGGAGGCCAGGCCTGGGAGGGACTGAACCTACAAGGAGCAACGATGGCATGTAGGAACAAAGGGGTGAGGAAGGGCCAGGTAAAGAGGAGGCAGAGCCCAGAGTACTTGCACAGCCGGGCTGCCCTGCCAACCCTCTTATTCTGGGCCTCAAGTGTCACCAGCCCCAGCACCCACTGCTTCAACCCACAGCTGCTATGCCCTGCGCCCAGGAAGGCATAAAGTTCTCCAGGTGTTTGTAAGGGCCAAAACACCATGACACCTCCTCTGTCCCACTGTGGGTCCTTGGAGAAGCTAGCCACCCCCCCACACCCTCTTTCATCTGTGTCTGCTGTCCCTTGCAAAGAACCCACCCAAGACCCGGGGGGGGGGCAGGAAGGATCCTAAACTTCCATGCTCATGTCAGTCTCCCCCTTCCTCTGTATTGGCAAACCAAACCAATCGATCCTGCACTGCCCACAGGCAGCCTGGATGCTTCAACTCTGGACCCCAAGGCTGCTGCTATCATAGACTGGAGGTCATCATTCAGGGGTGGAGGGACCCCGAGGTAAGGATCGGGAGAGGGAGGCTACCCCCCACCCCTGCAACACCAAGGAGAACTCCAGAAGTCTTCAGTAACAGCAGGAAAAGTGACCAGCAGGATTTGGGGTTAATCCCAAGCACGAGGGCGGGCAGGGAAAGGATTTGGTTTCATTCCTTCAGATGCCCAAGCCTTGACCAGAGCTCCAGGGCGCAGGAGTGAAGGCAGGCCACCCCTGTCCAGCCCCTACCAACAAAGCCTTCCTTTATTAAATAGAGATTGTGTTACATTCCGTCCAAAGGAGGAAATCGGGACATGGTGAGGGACATGTCCAGGTTAGCGCCCCTAACCCTGGTCTATTCTGAGTGGGCCGTGACAGGTGGGCTTGGGCCCAGGTCCTGCCCACCTCTCCTGGTCCCACGTACAGGGACCCTCCCTCCCCCCTCCTCCCACTGTGGCTGCGAATATGTCCTGAGGCCCCCCTGTATCACACTCTGGAAGGAAAAGGGCTCCAGTCCACCAGCTGTTTCGGGAGCAGGAGCTCCTGGGCCCAGGAATGAGATGGAAAGGTCAGGGGGGACAGGGAAGCCTGAATGCACAGGGAAGATGGAGGGGCCTGGACCAGCACTTGTGCAGGTTGGAGGAGACAGCTATTAGGAAGCCCTGCTTGCACACAGGCCCTCAGAATAACAAGAGCCACTGGGGACAGTCCCAACACCCAAGCCCACCAGGGAGCAGGTTGAAGGATGGCCACAAGGGGGCGCTGGTAGACCAGGGCCTAGGGACCCTGATATCACCATCAGTCCCTTTGTGGAGCTGTGGCAGTAACAGTAGCAGCTCCTGGGATGGGGGTGGGGAGCAGCTGTCTCCAGGTGTCTTCTCCCAAGGGCCAACCCCCCCTTAAATATGGCTCAGGGCTCCTTGGTCTTTGGTGCTTTCTGGAAATTCTCCTGGTGGTTTAGTCAGTGGAGAAGATAAAGGGTCATCTCATGCTGTCCAGGCCAGTTTGTCCCTCTGTCTGTCCTGGGAAGGACATTTGGTCCTGGCTCAGTGGTGCCTTCATAGCTTGGCTGTTTGTCCTTTTCAGCTTCTGGCTCAGGGCTGTTTTCAGGACCCTGTCATCCTGTTTGTCACGAGGCAGATGTCTTGCTCCAGCTCAGAGTCCCCCTCCAGGCCATGCGTGCTAGGCCTCCTGGGGGAAGAAGCCAAGCTTGGCCAGTGACATTTCCTTTCTCAGCCTCATGATCTCCCAGAACATTGGCTCGGCTGGGAAGAGAAGGGAGAGAGGGAGAAAGGGAGAGAAGGGAGAGAGGGAGGGGGGAAAAGAGAGAAAGAGGAGGGGAGGAGGGGGAGAGAGAGAGAGAGAAAAGGGAGAGGGAGCTCATGGTCACCTCGAGCAGTGACCACATTGCCACATACTCCTCAGTGATAATGGGGAGAGAGACAGCCATGGGGAAGTTTCTATAGAGCTTCCTTGGCAGGAAGTACCTCTGGACCCAGGTACCCCGGTACCCATGCCAGCTGCAGGCCTCTTCTGCCGCTCTTCTCCCCATGGGACTCGGCACCAAGGAGGATTAAAAGCTAACCCACAACCTTAACCATCTCCTGGGGGAGCCCCAGTGTGCTGCCACTGTCCAGGGCAGGTATTCCCCGAAGGCATTTGTCTGCCTTGTCCCTCCCCTGTTCTCCTGTCTCCCTGTTCTGCCTCTCTCCACCCATCCCGGCCCCTCAGCACCATTCCCGAAGCCTCCACCAGGGGGCGCTCACCATCCTGTCGCACCAGGCCTTGCTGGATGTAGCGAATGTAGGTGAAGAAGTTGCACACTGCAGTTATCTGTGGGCAGAAGGAGAGTGTGGCCTGATACCAGAGCAGGAAGCCCCAGGGACCTGAGTAGGAGTCCCTGGGAGTAGAAGTCCACTAATGTCCACCCATGGTCTAGAGGCTAGTGAGACACCATTCTGGTAGCCACCAGGAAGGACCCATCTGCAGAGATGCCAAGCAGATGGGGTTGGACTTCTTATGGTACATGGGGACCCTACTGGAGCCTGTCCCCAGGTCAAGGCCCCATCCAGATGCTGAGAAGGTAGGCTGGTGTTAGCTGACCTTCTTCTGCACCCCACCCTGCAGACCTCAGCCAATGACAGTCGACTGACTCAGAGGGAACTCAAAGCCACCAACTTGCCTGGTGGCACCGGCTCTGCCCCAGTCCCTAGGGATCTGACAAGGTGGCACAACTTGGCTCCTTTCCTTGTGCCCATTTGGCTTCTTCTGCTCTCTCAAGAGTTATGGGAGGAGCTGGGAATGTGGCTTAGTAGAGTGCTTGCCTGGCATGCATAAAGCCCTGGGTTCAATTTGTACAAAAAAGGCTCAAGTGGTAGAGTTGCTAGCTTAAGCAGAAAATAAGATCAGTGACAGTGCCCAGGCCCTGAGTTGAGTTTAAGCTCCAGGACTGGCAAAAAAAGTTACAGGAAACTCAGTGAGACCAAAGAAGAATACTTAGGAGAGGAATACAAAGGCACAATGCTTATGTGATTCTGATGGTATAAAATAATATTTATAGGAATGAACTCCAGGTAATGGAAATGAGAGGCTTTTTTACTTTGTTGCCATTTTTGTTTTCTCTTTGTCTTGTTTGTTCATTTATCTGTCTTTGGGAGGGTAAGGGGGAGCACAGAAATGGAGGGACAAAGGGTGAACAAATGCAGCAGTGGTACTCACCGTGCACTATGTTGAAAATGAGCTATACAACTTGTGGGTGGGGATGGAAGGGAAAAACAGAGCAAGTAAGGGAAGGGGAGACATTGGCCAAAAAGGAATATAATCTTTTTTGTGGGGTGGTCAGTCCTGGGGCTTGAACTCAGGGCCTGGACACTGTTCCTGAACTTCTCAAGGCTAACACTGTACCATTTGAGCCACTTCGTGCTTTTTCTGTTTATATGTGGTACTGAGGAATTGAACCAGGGCTTCTTCATTCATGCTAGACAAGTACTCTACCACTAAGCCACATTCCAGCCCAGGAATATACTCTTTACTTGACTTATATAATTGTAATCTCTCTGTATTATCATCTTTACAATAAAAATTTTTTAATGAAAAAAACACACAGGAGGGGGTAACAATGCTCAATAGGAAGTGTACTCATTACCTTGCTCATGTAACTGTAACCCTCTGTATCGTATCTTTACAATAAAAAATTTAAAAAACACACACACATATATTCAACCAACTTAAAAAAATCTCCTACTAGCCAGGTGCTGGTAGCTCACACCTGTAATCCTAGCTACTCAGGAGGCTGAGATCTGAGGATCACAGTTCAAAGCCAGCCCAGGCAGGAAAGTCCATGAGATTCTTATCGCCAATTAACCACCAGAAAACCGGAAGTGGCGCTGTGGATCAAGTGGTAGAGTGCTCACTTGAGCTGAAGAGCTGAGGGATAGCACCCAGGCCAAGTTCAAGCTCCACGACCGACCCCACCCCCCAAAAAATCTCCTACTATATGTCAGAGATTATGCTAGCTAAAATTCTAAATAAGGAGCGCTTACAGTTCATGACTACAATAAAATGTTTCTGGTCCTATAATAGAAAAATAGCAAAAAGAAAACGAGTCACAAGGAAGTCTATCACTCCAGGCTGGCTCTCGGGAATCCAGCCGAGGTAGTGGGAGGTAGCTGGCAGCTGGGCCCACAAGAGCACCCACAGGACACCTAGGAGGAGCCACTATATGTAAGGCACCCACAGGCTAGAGATGCAAGGCTCGGTTGTGTGAGACTGAGCCCAGTACCACATGGGAAGGGGAGGAGGGGAGGCTGCGGTGGGGTGGGGTCACTTCCAGCTCTAGGTAAGTAGTGGACACCCATGAGAGATGCAAGGGCAGAGAGTGGGGTAAAGTGGTCGCTGAGATCTGAGGACTGTAGTTCAAAGCCAGCCCAGGCAGGAAAGTCTGTGAGACTCTTATCTCAAAAAAAAAAAAAAAAAAAACACAAAAAATACCAGAAAACCAGAAGTGGCGCTGTGGCTCAAGTGGTAGAGTGCTAGCCTTGAGCTGAAGAGCTGAGGGACAGTGCCCAGGCCCAGAGTTCAGGCCCTATGACCAACCAAAAAAAAAGGAGGAGGAGAAGGAGGAGGAGGAGGAGGAAGAGGAGGAGGGGGAGGGGAAAGGAAGGGGAGGAGGGAGAAGAAGAGGGGGGGGGAGGGAGAGGAGGAAGAAGAGGAAGAGGAAAGAAAAGAAAAGGAAAGAGCCAGGTGCTGGTGGCTCATACCTATATTCCTAGCTACTCAGGAGGCTGAGATCTGAGGATTAAGGTTCAAAGCCAGCCTGGTAGGAAAAGTCCATGAGACTCATCTCCAATAAACCACTCAGAAAACCAGAAGTGGCATTATGGCTCAAGTGGTAGAGTGCTAGCCTTGAGCTGCAGAGCTAAGGGAGAGCACCCAGGCCCAGAGTTCAAGCCCTACGACCATCAACCAAAAGAAAAAAGAAAAAAAAAAGTGGGAAAAAAAAAAGTAAGAGTGAGGGGACTTGTGGCTCCCAAACAAGGGTGTGGACAGCCATCTACCGGGCAAGGGGCGCAGACATGGTGGCTAGAAGCACCCAGATTGTACCCTGGGGTATATCTCTGTCCAGAGAGATCACATGACAGGAACTGTGGGCAACCTTTAGCAGCTGAAGGGGTCGCTACCCTACAAAAACCCCATCCTGCAAGCATGTGGGACTGAATATGACCACATTAAGCCCAGCCTGAACCACATGAGCTCAGCAGGGAACCCAGCCCTGCTTGACACATGACTACAGCCATATGGAGTCACTGAGTAAAACCCCACTCCTAGCCCAGGGGACGGGTGAGAGAGCCATTGCATCTGGAACAGCAATTATGTCCAGGACGTTATGTCTGTCACACAGCAGTAGCAGACTAAGACACCTGACTTCGCTGTGGCTCACATTCGTCTCTGTCCCTCTCTGAGCCTAAATCTCACACCCTGCAGATCTAGGCGGAATCTTGAGTTGTGCTCCAGGCCTGGAGCCCCGAGTCACCCACCCTGGTGTGGCCCTAAAGTGTGACTCACCCTGGCCCGGGAGGATGGCGAGATGTAGTAGTGGCTTTCAGAGTCCCCTAGCCGGATGCGGTGGTGACAGGTGCGGGCCAGCCCGCTCAGGGCACACGTGCTGGAGGGGGCAGAGGTGGCGGCAGGAGCTGACAAACCTGCCCCCCTCTCTCCCCGGTTCACAGAGAGGAGATGGCAGCAAGAACAGGCATCCAAGGAGTGGCCAGCCTGCCTGGGCCAAACCCTGGGCCAAACCCCTTGTCTCCCCCTATTTTACTGGGAGCTTCAGACCCATGCAGGAACTGAGGTACTCAGCTGACTCTAAATCAAGCCCCTCCAGAGTACTCAGTGGCCTGCCCACCAGCCCCACTAAGGATCATTGGATATTTACTGGCAGGAAACACAGCCAACCACTGACAATTAGGGCCCAGAACTCTCATAGGACAGAGCGTGGGGGGGGGCGGAGCGTGGGGGGGCGCGGCGCGGCGGGGAGACAGCCAACACGCATGCGCTAGGCTAGTCAGAAAGAGAGACACATCTCCCAGCCTCTCTGGAAAGCCTGCAGGAAGGGGGGGGGAGGAAAGTCCATGACTGGGGTAGGGGGGACGGGCAGGCATTTCTGCCAAAAATGCTACCTGGCCCTCTCATTATGTCTCAGCATTGCCAGGCTAGCTCATATACCCCAGGGCTGAATGCCACAGAACCTGCCCACCCTCAGGCCCCACAGCAGGACTCAGGAGCCCTGAGACTCAGCCCATCCAACCCCTGGGTACAGACTCCAGGCTGGGCGTCTGTGCATGGGCAGGGAGTGGACAAGGCCCTGAGCTTACTTGCTGCTGGAGCTACCACACTCAATAGTGGCCATCTTCACTGCGGGCAGTGTCTGCGAAGCAATGGGCTCGATGGTCAGTGTATTGTCTTCCACAGCAGCCCGGACAAGGGCGGAGAGCTGTGGTGGACCAAGGAGAGAAGTGGGGTGGTGAGGACCAGGGTCTCTGGGTGTGTGTGGGGTCCCTGCCAGCCACCCCGATCCACCTCACCTCATGCATGGTGAAGTCCAGGCAGGGGCCCACATCCTCTCGGTAGACTCTTTCCAGGAAGGGGCAGGTCTTGTCGAGGGTGGGCGATGCCCTCCAGGCCTGGAACTCTGCAAATAGGGTTGTGTCCACCTAAGGGGAGGTGAGCCAAGGGTGGGGATCGTCAAGGTGGAGGGCCAGTCAAGGGGAGAGGTGGGAGTGCCCTCTGTGTGGCTGGCAGCCATGCAGACAAGGACACCAAGGCTTCCCATCTGCCTTTGCACCCAAGACATCGGAGCTGACTGTTCTCTGAGGTGTTTAAAATGTCTAGGTGCTTCAAGATCGCAGAACTGAGCCAATGGCTAATACTTGGAAACCTAGCGACTCAAGAGACTGAAATCTGAGGATTATGGGTCAAAGCCAACCCAGGAAAGAAAAGTCTCCAATTAACCACCAAAAAGCAGACATGGAGCTGTGACTCAAGTAGTAAAGCATTAGCCTTAAGCAAAAAAAGCTCAGAAACAGAGCTCAGGCCCTGAATCCAAGCCCCGGGACTGACACCAAATAATAATAATAAGCTGGGTGCCAGTGGCTCACGCCTGGAATCCTAGCTACTCAGGAGGCTGAGATCTAATAAGGATCATGGTTCAAAGCCAGCCCGGGCAGGAAAGTCCATGAGACTCTCCAATAAACTACTAGAAAACCGGAAGTGGCGCTGTGGCTCAAGCGGTAGAGCACTCGCCTTGAGCTGAAGAGCAGAGGGACAGCACCCAGGCCCAGAGTTCAAGTCCCACGACCAACAAAAATAATAATAATAAGCATTACAGAATTGGCATCATCCTAAAGACCCATGGAGCCTGTAAGAATCCAATCTGCAGGTCCCTGAGGGTCAGGACATACACACAGGTACAAGCGTGCGCACAGGGGAAACACAAGTACATGCATGCACACAGAGGGGAAAACACTGGCACACACATGCACAGAGGGGAAAATGCAGGTACACGCATGCTCCCAGAGGGGGAAACGCAGGCACACACGTGCGCACAGAGGGGAAAAATGCATGCACACGGAGGGAGCACACCAGGTTGCCCTGCTGTATACTTAGAAGAGGAGAAGCGGGCCTGCCCGGGGCTGCATGCAGGGAGTGAAGCCCAGAGGAGAACAGAAAGGCAGCCCCTGGTCTGAAGCCATTACCTGTCGGAAAAAGGAGGAAGAGGTAGCAGAAGTAGAGGCCATGACCGGCTCTCCAGGCAGGAGCTGCCAGGCCGGCTCATAGGTGAGGTGGATGGCCTTGCTGGGGATGACACAGAGGAGCAGGGAGAGTAGAGGAGGAAGCCCAGGCTGGGCCAAGGGAAAAAGACAGACACACAGACACAGACACACACAGACACACAGAGATAGACAAGAAGGAAGAGGAGATATCAATTTCTGGTTAAAAGCTCAGGTCAAAAAGGGACACAGGGGGGCTGGGAAGGTGGCTCAGTGGTAGAGTGCTTGACTTGCATGCCTGAGGCCCTGGGTTCGATTCCTTAGCACCACATAAGCAGAAAAAGCCGGAAGTGGGGCTGACACTCAAGTGGTAGAGCGCTAGCCTTGAGCTGAAGAGCTGAGGGACAGCACCCAGGCCCAGAGTTCAGGCCCCACGACCGACCAAAAAAAAAAAAAAAAAAAAGGGACACAGGGAGGAGGAGAAGGGCTTTGCTTATGTTTCCTGCAGAGATGGAGGAGTGCACTAAGCTTGGGGGGCCTGGCTTGAGAACCCCTAAAAGCTGAATTCCTCCCAGTATTTCTCTCCAGTGTCTCTCCCAATGCAGCCCCAGCCGGCTCTGGCCTTGGGTCTTGGTAGTTCTTCCTGTGGCATAAGGGGTTCTAATGGATGGCCTTACTTTCCCACTTCAAGGCCAGGGGCAACAGAGATCGCCGAGATCAAGGGGTGGTCCTAGGCCTCAAAGCTATAGCCACACAGGACCCAGGGGGCCTCACAGTCTACACCAAGCCTTTTAAGGCTCAGGCAATGTGTGTCTTCCTGGAGGACCTAAGGAAAGATCCTCTGGGTTCAAAACCAGACTCCCATTTAGAGACCACAGGCCACTGCATGGAGTCAACAAGCAGTATCAGACCGCTCATGTTACAGGAGGCTAAGGAGATGGAACTTCCCAATCTTCATAGCTCAGAGAATATGGAGGCCCAGAGAGGTGGCAAGGCAGGCTTGGGGCCACACAGCGGGGGAGGAGGGGGGCGCGCGGCGGGGGTTAGGCTGGCTCTCACTGGCTTCTGATCTAGCTGGCAGCAGAAGCCCTTTCTCCATCCGGTGCCCATCGCCGGCCTGCCATCTCACCTCTTTGCCCTCCTTGTCTGGGGTGAGGGTACGCCCTGCAGCGGGGCACACAACGGGGCAGAGGGCATTGCTGGTGCTCTTATGGCGTGAGTGGCCCTTTCGGGGCCCGGTCTTGGTAGGGCTCAGCAGTTGGGGGTGGAGTTCACGGTTGGGAGAGGCTGGCGTGGACGTGATGACCAGGGTCTTCAAGGCCGTCACCTCTGCCTGTAGCATGTCAATCTGGCAGGGATGGGAGGGAAGTCAACGTTAACTTAATGCCAGCCCATCCCCAGGGGCAGCTGGTACCAAACCCTTCCCACCACAAAGCTTAAGGTGGGGACCAACACGCCCCATTTTACAGATAGGAAAACTGAGGCCATATTCTGTGAGGTGGTTAGGACCAAGTGTCTAGAAGCTCCTGGGCTCTCCATGAGTGAGGAACAGCCCTGGCCTCCTGGGGGGGGGAGGGC
The DNA here is from genome assembly GCF_000151885.1 of Dipodomys ordii. Taxonomy (NCBI): domain Eukaryota; kingdom Metazoa; phylum Chordata; class Mammalia; order Rodentia; family Heteromyidae; genus Dipodomys; species Dipodomys ordii. The sequence continues at coordinate 932,977 of NW_012267333.1, read as the reverse complement.
GAGAGGAGAGTCAAACAGCCTGAGAGAGAGGAAGCTACTGGAAGAAGGTTCTGCTTTGTAAGGGGTTTGGGAGGAGAGAGAGGAAATGACACACTGTGTCCTCCAATTCCCTGGAAGGCTCAGGAAAGTCTCTGTGTTACAAGAGAAACACGGAGTTGGGGTATGGGCTATGAGATCTCAGACCCCTGGCCTGCCCTCCCGGGACCCGTGGTGGCCAATGACAGCTGAGCCGGGGCCAGGCCAGAGCCCTGTGGTCCAGGCAGACAAAGAGCGGTTCTCACCTTGCCCCAGGCCTCCTTGAGCTGTTTTTCTGACGTAGCCTGCTTCATGTTGGCCTCCCGAACCATCTTATGGGCTTCCTGGAAGAGGGCAGCCTCTGCATCAGCAGTTCAGGAGTCACTGGACACCTGGGCCACCCCTTCCCAGGCTCCCCTGCCCGCCTGCCCACCCGTGTACCTCGAACAGGCTGGCTGTCAGTTCCTCCAGCTCCCGCTCCAGCTGTTCACGCACCTTGTACAGTCGCTCACATTCCTCATCCTTCAGCTTCAGCTCCTGTGCCCGGGCAGAGGCTGTCAGCCCTGGAAGACCCTAGCCAGGCTCTAGGGTGGCGGGGAGGGAGGAGATTGGCCCCCCCAACCAGGCTCTGCCCCACCCACAAGCATCTGGTAGGTGGCTCTGGACACCAGACTACTTCCTTGGTGCCTCAATACTTTGAACTATTTAGTTCATGGCACAAGCCCATCAGAGCTTGGAGCAAGGTTGTTGTTGTTTTCTTTTGCCTATACTAGGTTTTGAACTCAGGGCCTAGGTGCTGAGCTTTTTTTGCTCAATGCTAGTGCCCTACCACTTGAGCCATGCCTCTACTTCCAGAGTTTTTGGGTGGTTCATTGGAGGTAAGAGTCTCAGCCGGACGTCCAGTGGCTCACGCCTGTCATTCTAGCTACTCAGGAGGCTGAGATCTGAGGATCATGGTTCAAAGCCAGCTCAGGCAGGAAAGTCCATGAGACTCTTATCTCCAATAAACCACTCAGAAAACTGGAAGTGGCACTGTGGCTCAAGTGGTAGAGCACTTGCCTTGAGCTGAAGAGCTGAGGGACAGCGCCCAGGCCCAGAGTTCAAGCCCCACGACCGACCAAAAAAAAGAGTCTCACAAACTTTCTTGCCCGGGCTGGCTTCCAATCACAATCCTCAGACCCCAGCCTCCTTGGGTAGCTAAGATTAACAGGCATGAGCTAGCCAGGGTGAATTTGGAGCAAGTTTTTGGATAGGCTCAGGATACAGCTCAATAGTTAAAGCAGACGTTCAGCAAGTCAAAGAGGTCCTGGGTTCGATCCCCAGCACCAGAAAGAAGACATAAGAACTAGGCATGTCATTTCCGGTTGCACAGCACAGACCCAGTGTACAGTAGGCCTGGGCAAGTTTGCATAGACTCATGACCCCTTCCCTTGGCCACCTCCATGGCTCCTCTTCACTGAGCACCCCACACACTGCCCTGGGCCCCCACCTTCTGGGCTTTGTGCAGCTCCTCCTTCAGGAACTCTGAGCCCTTCTCTCGGATCTCCATGGAGCTGCTGCGCAGGCGTGACACGTCCAGGTGGGCAGCTGTGGGACCCTCCTCGCCTTGGGCCTTCTCCCCTGCAGAGGTCTCCACCAGGGCTCCTGGGGATTCCCTGTGGCTCTTGCAGGGACCCACGCTCTTCCAGGAAGCTGGGCCAGTGAGGGGTGGCGGGAGCCCCTCTTCTGGCTGAGGTGAGCTGCGAGGAATCAAGCAAACCATGGCATCAGCAGACACAAAGGTTGGAGTCTTGAGTTCTGCACAACTGAGCAGGAACCAACCCAGGGCAATGTGCATCTGCCATGTGGGCCTCAGTTTGGCCATCTGTGAAATGGGATCACTGCAAGCTACAGCTAAGAGCTAGGACAGGGCTCAGACACCTCTGCCAACCCCACTGCCAGCCTAGGACCTACGACTGCCGGTGGCACTCAGTGAGTGTTAAGCACATGGCCAGTGTTCAGTGTGCACTTATTAAACACGCAGGTGACTGTCAATGCAGCAGTGTTGGATGTGTGTGCTGGTACTGGGGCTTGAACTCAGGGCCTGGTAACTAACCAACAGATTTTTCCAGTCAAGGCTGGTGCTCTACCACTTGAGCCATACGTGTACTCCAGCTTTTCTTTTTTTAGCTGATCCTGGGGCTTGAGCTCTGTTCTTTTGTGCTCAAGACTAGTGCTCTACCACTTGAACCACAGCTCCACTTCTGGTTTTTTGTGGTTAATTGAAGAGTCTCATAGACCTTCCTTCTCAGGCTAGCTTTAAACCTTTGAACCGTAGTCCTCAGATCTCAGTCTCCTTAGTAGCTAGGATTACAGGTGTGAGCCATCTGTGCCCAGCCACTCTGGCTAATTGGGGATAACAATCTCATGGAGGCCAGGTGCCAGTGGCTCATGCCTGTAATCCTAGCTACTCAGAAGACTGAGATCTGAGGATCTTGGTTCAAAGCCAGCCTGGGCAGGAAAGTCCGTGAGCCTCTTCAATTAACCACCAGAAAACCAGAAGTGGTGCTGCAGCTCAAGTGATAGAGCGCTCTCCTTGAGCTGAAATACTCAGGGACAGTGTCCAGGCCCAGAGTTCAAGCCCCACAACCAACAACAACAACAGAGAATCTCCTGTACTTTTCTGCTTAAGGTTGGCTTCGAACCTTAATCCTCAAAGATCTCAGGCTCCTTATTTGCTACGCTTGCAGGAATGAGCTACCAGCACTCGACTCAATGGGGCCTCAGTAATTGTCACTGCGCCAATGCAGAAACCTGGGCACACAGGAGGCACTTAATGGGAGCAGCCTCATTGATACAATGAATATAAACTTGTTGGCATAGTTAACCTGACAGCCAACAGGACAAAGTCAATGTGGATGCAACCCTTTCAGGGAGGGCCAGAGAGGAAGCATGAGGCCTGGGCAGCCAGGGAGATTCTGCAAATAGCCCAGGCAAGGAAGACCCACTTCCTGACACCCCCTCTCCCAGACTTCATCGGGGGAAATTGCAATGACTTTGGGCAAACAGCCCCTTCTCTCCCTCCACCTCAGGATCCTCTCTCCTTTGAGATGAAAGACTCGGGAGGCCATGCGGGAGACCTTTGTCCTCCATCTTTCCAAGTACACACCCCCCCAACTCGAAAAGAGACCCTGGAAGAGGGAAGAGAGAGGAGAGCTCAGCCAGTGGTGATTTGTGCCAAGACAGCACCTCTAGATTTGCTTGCTCAGCAAAAGTCAGGGGCTCCTGAGCCAGCAGCTTCTGAGCAGCAGGGGCTGGGCCGGCTGATAGCAGGGGGGAGGAGGGAGGAGGGGCTCCCAGACACCCGCACAGGAGGAGCACAAGGCCAAGGAGATGTAGAACAGCTGAGGAGGGGGGAGGGGGCTGAGAGCCATCTCCTCTCTTCTCCTTGTCCTCAGCACCACAGGAAGGTCACGAGGCAGCCAAGCCTCTGTGCCTCAGTTTCCCTCTGAGTTACACAAAGAGACTAATGCCCAAGAGACCCCAGCAATGAGTCCATGGGTCAGTCCTTCATATGACCTTGCCCCACTGCCCAGCTCTTGCCCTCTCCCCTAGAACTGGCCTAGCGTGTCATCTGGAAGCTTCCCAGCTTGGGCCCAGCTCTACCTTAGATGAATTAGGTGAGAACAGAAAGCTATCACTCTGCCAGCACTGCGCAGGCGGCAAGGGATCTCTTCCAATACCTTGGTTGGAAGGAGGGGTCTTATTGGCACACGGTCCCTAAGGCAACGGTGGCCCCATAGGCCACCATTCTATAAATGAGGGACAGGAACTTGGCGCAGGGAGGGGCCATGCCTGGGGTCACACAGCTGGCCAGGGCAGTGCTGAGACTAGTGGCCACATCTAGGCTTCTCGCCAAGTGGCCCAGCGGTGGGGTGAGTTCTGGACTCAGTGCATCTGTCTCAGGATGAAGGACTGCTGGGCCCAGGGGCCTCCAGAGGCTCCTCCTTGGCTGTAGCAGGGAAATTTGACCCAATTATGGCCCGAATTGGCTCCTCAGACTCTGCTCAGGTCCAGAAACCACTTTTCCAGAAGGGGGGCTTGTGGGGGGGGGGAAGGGAGGGAAGAAGTAGCTAAGAATACGGTGAACTCCTGGGAATGAAATCCTCGCAACCCGTGTTCACCCTGTAGTGTGGGCTGGAAACCTGCAGGAGGCGCTGTAAACATCAAGTAAGATCAATAGACCTGGTGCCGGCAGAAGAAATGCAATGATAATCATGTCCAGTAGAGGAAGCCTGGGTCCTGCCCACCCTGGGTCCTGAACGTGAAACCTGGGACCTGGGGAGCCAGCCCCATTTCTGCATGTGGAAGAGGATGGCCATGGGCATCAGTGCCCCCTGTCCAGCTGCTCACTTCTGGCCCAGTCCAGAGTCTGGGTGATCCACACAGGACAACGTAGGACATGGGGAGGACCCCAGGCCTCAGACACCAGCCCGTGTGTCTTTCCCAAGGCAAGAATCCCTTGATTGCTCTTAAGAGAACAAGACTGTAAAGTGTCCCCTTCCAGCACCTGAGGGGCCAAGCTTTGTCTACCTGAGACCTGGGCCTCTGGGTACAGTGGACAACACTGAAGGTCTGGGACACAGCCCAGGAGGCCTGAAACCAGGTCTCCAGGACACCACACTCGACTCCATGGCAATACCCCACGTTCACATCCTAATGGCAGAAAGTACACTGGCGTAACAGGTCTCTGTAGTCACCAACTTCCCCTCTTTCCTGGGCCAGGGGTGGCAGGAGCAAGAGGGAAAGAAGGGCTCAGCCAGTGCATGGAGGGAAGCCCAGGCACAGACCCTCCTCCCCTCCCACTTCCGGGCTTGGAAGCCAACTCCTGTGACTCACAAAGTTCAGAGGAAGGAGGCGCGGACTGGGGCCCTCAGGCCCAGCCAGAGTCTCCCATCTTCCATGCACAGCACCCTTCCAGACCTGAGCCTCAAAACCTGGGCGTGAGCACCCAGACACAGGGTAGATCCAGCCCACCGCTGAGGTTCTTCTGCCCAGCCTCCCAGCCCCTCCTTGGCCCTGTTCCCTACAGGAATGGTGTCCTGTATATGGAATAAACTGCAGAGGCTCCTGGGTTCTGCTTAGGAGTGAGAGATTCTAGAGTGATGGTCAGAGGCAGGTGTGGTGACTCACACCTGTAATCCTAGCCACTCATGAGACACAGGTTTGGAGAATCACAGTTTAAAGCCAGCAGGAGCAGAAAAGTCCATAAGACTTCATCTCCAAAAGAACCAGCAAAAAGCTGGAGTGGAAGTGTGGTTCCAGTGGGAAGACTAGCTAAGCAAGCAAAAAAATCCTGAGTTCAAGTCCTGATTTAAAAAAAAAAAATCAAAGCTGGGTGCTGGTGGCTCACAACCTGTAATTCTAGCTACTTAACAGGTTGATGTCTGAGGATCACGGTTCACAGCCATCCCAGGCTGGAAAGTTCCCGAGACTCTTCCAATTAACCACATTATTTTAAAAAAAAAAGGTTGGAAGTAGCTAGGTACCCATGGCTCATGCCTGTAATCCTAGCTACTCAATGTGATGTGAGGAACAAGGTTTGAAGCCAGCACCAGGAGGAAAGTCTAGGAGACTCATCTCCAATTAACCACCAAAGAGCATGAAGTGGAGCTGCAGCTCAGGAGATAGAGCACTAGCCTTGAGCACTGAAGCTCGGGGGCAGCACGCAGGCCCTGAATTCAAGCTCCAGGACTGGTATAAACAAACAAGTCTAGGCAGGTAGAGGTGGCCAGTGCCCCCCTTCTGGAACCAGCTTCTGCAGCCAGAGCCCACTCAGCTCATACAGGAAAGGCTCCTCGAGGCCACTTCCCTAGGAAATGCTATGCGGGGGGGGGGAGGGGGGCAGTGGAGCCGCTGAAGTCCTCAGCCCACCAGGCCTGCCCTGTGAAGCCCATGTCCTCTCCCCCAAACCAGCAAATTGAGCAGCACTTTTCTGCCTGTAGTAATTCTGCCAGGGCCTCCAGAGCCCAGCCAGCAGTCATCACGAAGACCCTGTGAGGCCCACTGCGGTTCCAGGCCGGCCCAGCCTGCCACAGGTGTCTGTACCCTCTGGTGAATGCGCAGGTGGTCCCTCTGTGTGTAGCTCATATGCACCACGTTGGTGAAATACGCAGGGGAGGGGCAGGGAGAGCAGCCTGCGAGCCAGGGAAAGCACAGGGCAAAAGGTCCATCAGAAGCACCAACCCTCTGCCCAGAAGCCCTACCCAGGGCCTAGCTCCCAGTAGGTAGCGCCAAGGCCTAGGGGCCCAGTTTCAGGTTCATCCTCACAGGTTCCCAGTATGGTCCACAAAGGATTAAGGCTGATGCCTACATGACAGGTATCTAGGGTCCCGGGGTGGGGGTGGGGGTTCAGGAAGGCTCTTGTGTTCAGGCTTCCTAACCAGAAAGCTCAATCCAGATAAAGGACCAAGTCTGCAGGCTCAAAGCCACAAGCACACAGGATTTCTAGTCTCTAGGTCAAGTGTATGGCTGCCTACTCTTCTGTCTCCACAGTCTCATTATATGGGGACAGCCTAGTTTTAATGACCAGGCATGGAAGGACCAGAGAGGGTTGGTAACTTGGCAAAACACACAGTAAGGGAGTGGCAGATGGGGAAATGAACCCAGAACGTGTCATGGGACTTTTCCCTAAGAAGAAGGGTGGTTTCAGAGAAAGCAGGATGCAGCTGGGATGTGTGAAACAGTGCACCCCAAAGCGGGGGAGGGGGTATGATGGGAGAGGGTGATGCCCAGGGCTGGGAGGGGCCCAACAGACTCAACTGGGAACTGTGGAAGGACCAGCAGGCAGATAAAGGGCAGGAAAAAAAAAATACAGTGCGGTAATTGATGGAGATCATCAAAAGCTCAGGACAGGATGAATGGGAACAGCAGAACCCAGGGTGGCAAGGAGGAAGTGGGAGGGGGTCCACTGGGAAGTGAAAAGGGGTGGCATGGGCTTTCTGGAAGCAGCTCATGCGGGAGACAGGAACAGATGTTGGGAGGGGCCGCTTAAGGGAGAAGTTCCAGCGGCCTGGGCTAGGGGTGACGGGGAGGGAGGCCCTGAAAGCAGACAGGGCAACTTGTCTTACTGAAGGTAGGGCCTGGAGTCTGGCTAGGAGAGGCCAAGGGACAGGGAGGGGCTGCTCTCAGAAGTGGGGAACGAGGGGGCTGGGGAGGTGGCTTAGTGGTAGAGTGCTTGCCTAGCATGCATGAAGCCCTGAGTTTGATTCCTCAGTACCACATACACAGAAAAAGCCAGAAGCTCAAGCGAGAACGCTAGCCTTGAGCGAAAGAAGCTCAGGGAAGTGCTCAGGCTCTGAGTTCAAGCTCCAGGACTGGCAAAAAATAAATAAGTAAGAAGTACAGGGCAGCAGTGGGAGCTGCAGGAGCAGCAGCAGGTGTTGGTGAACAGAGGGAGGAGGAGAGCAGGTGGCTAGGATGAGTCTTTCCCCCTTGCCTCCAGCCTGACCACCCAGCCCAGCCCTGGAGGGGAATGGGGGCCTCTGCACAGAGCTGGAACCTCACCGGGTGGGAGGGAGTCTGGCTCTCTCTGCACAGGGCCTGGCATACAGCACACAGTCCGCATCCACCAAGCAAGTCCCTGTGCACTTCGTCTAAGAGTTGAGGCAGGCACGCTCATGCCTGTCATCCTAGCTACTCAGGCAGCTTGACAGCTAAGCATCATGGATGGAAGCCAGCTGGGCAGAGCATCTGAAAGGCTCATCTCCAATTAACCAGCAAGAGCACTGAGCAGGGATGTAGCTCCAGTGGTAGAATGCCAGCCTTAAATTAAAAAAAAAACAAAATCTGATCAAAGAACTGTCAAGAACATCATAAAGGCCACCAAGCTAACTTACAATAAAAAAAAAGCCCTATTTGGAAAAAAAAAAGGGGGAAGAGTATGAGGCAGTGAGTTCAGGCTCCTATACCAGCACACATGCGCGCGCGCACACACACACACACAACGCACCCCAGACCTGCCATCCAGCCATGCCTAGAGTGTGACTACCCTGTGCCAGTCACCTCGCCAGCTCTAAGCCTTCCTATGGGCAGCAGGCAGTGGGACACGATCTCCCTTCCACCTGTGGCAGGGCAGGATGGGTAGGCAGGTCGATCAGAGACTGCAGGACTCCCTCCCAGGGGAGAGTCCTGCCCGGTGGGCTCCGGGCCAACACCCAGCAATGTTATATGGCCACTCAATGGTAAAGAGTCAGCCCAGAATTCAAACTCCGGCCTCTGCTGACCAAGTCCCCAAAGCCCAGTACTGTTGGCTGTGGACAACCTCGCCCTGTCACCTGGAGTGGAGGGAGTGGGGAGGGAGAGGGCCAATCCCTTAAGTAGGACTGGGATCAGAGTTCAAGCAAGAGCCCCTCCATTCCTGCCCCCTCCCCCTACATGCTGCAGCCACTTCTCTTCACCCCCGGGATAGCAGCCCGAAGTCCAAGAATGGGCCTGGGATTAGGGGCTGGCCATTAACCATCACCCAAGACAGATATCTCAGTTCATCTTTCAGACCAGGAAACCAAGACTTAGAAACACCAGATGGCTCAGGCAGGATTTCCCAAACCCCCTGGTCTAGAACCAAAAGTCTAGCAAAACATGTAATATATAATAATAGAATTATAGTTACTGTATGTAACTTGTTTACTGTGTGTGTGAGAGAAAGAGAGACAGAGAGAGAGAGAGTGTGTTATGGGGCTTGAACTCAGGGCCTGGGCACTGTCCCCGAACTTTTCTGATCAAGACTAGTGCTCTACCATTTTAAACCACAGCACCACTTCTGGTTTTCTGGTGTTTAACTATAGATAAAGAGCTTCACAGATTTTCCTGCCCAGGCTGGCTTCAAATTGTGATACTCAGATCTCAGCCTCTTGAGTAGCTAGGATTACAGGCGTGAGCCACCACCACCTGGCTTATTTACTTTTGTGCTAGTCCTGGGGCTTGAACTCAGGGCTTGGGTGCTCTCAGCTTTTGTGTTCAAGGCTAGTGCTATACCACTTGAACTATTTTTGGTGCTCAATTGGAGATAAGAGTCTCATGGAATTGCCTGCACAGGCTGGCTTTGAACCAAGATCCTCAGATCTCAGCCTCCTGAATAGCTAGGATTACAAGCATGAGCCACTGGCACCTGGCTATATATATATATATATATATATATATATATATATGTGTGTGTGTGTGTGTGTGTGTGATCACACACACCCCGCCCTTCTCCCCAAAAGTTGCCCTGAGTTCCCAGAGGTCACAAACACAGAACACTTAAGAGTGACCTGGGCAAGTTGAACCCCAAGCAGAGTCCCAATCAATTGCTGTAGGAGTTGATGAACTCCTAAGCCACCAGTGGGAGCTGACAGCTTGGCTCCTGGTTCCCAAGTCCCGGTCTTTGTCGCCAAATGAGGAGGTTCATACAGCGCTCCAGGGACCCCAAAACTCTGCCTCTCACCCTCAGGTGACCCCAGCCTCCTCCGGCCCTGCTTTCCACCTGCATCTATGAAGTCCCTACTGTGTGCACTGTGCCCCAGCGGTCCAGACGGGGGGGGGGGGGGGGGGGGTGAGAGGGGTTCGTGGGGCTGTATCTTAGTTTTCCCAGGAAGGCCCTTGGAATTTGGCAGCAAGGCCTTACCCAAGACCTTGAGACCCTTGACCCCCGTCCATCTCCTGGCCCTCCTCTGGCCTGGATTCTCTCCCTGGAAGGAAGAATGACGCCCAGCTCACAATCTCGAGGCCCGGAAGGGAAACCCAACTTTGTAAGGGTCACCCAGCAAAATCAGCAGTCGTGTTCTGCCTCAGTCTACCTAAGCTTCTTCCAGCACTAAAAAGTTGATTCTGGAACACTGATCCCTTAGCAGGAACAGGGACACTGGCTTCCCCGCCCCCCCCCAACTTCTCCGGGTCCCACAAACCCACCCCACCCACACTTCACCCCCAAATGCCAACAAACTCAGGCTGGGCCACACTTCACCCCCCCCAGGAGCCCGCCCTCGGCACCCCTAACTGCCTCAGCTCCAGCTCTCCACGGGGGGGGGGGTCCACCCCGGCGCCCTGCCCAGGCCTCCATGGCCCCCGGGTCCCGACCCTCCCCGGACCACTCACCCCGTCCAGTCGGGCGCAGGACCAGCCCCAGCCCCCCCCCCCGCGGGCGTCGGCCTAGGGGGAGGAAGTGCTCGCCCAACTCCGCCAAAGACCTCCATCCCCCTCTCTGCGCCCGCGGGGCGCACCGGGAACGCACACCACGACCCCCGTCCGGGGGCCCGGGGGGCCCTCGCCCGGGACCCGGCCCTGCGCTCCCCCCAGCCTCTGCCACTGCGGGCCACGACCTTGGAGAGACCTGGCCCCCCGTCCCCACCGCGCTGCTTTCCGGGGGCCCGGGGGGAGGCGGACGGGGGGCCTGCCCCTCGGCGCGCGCCCCAGGTTTACTTTGGGGCGCGCCGGGAGCCCGAGCCCGCGCCGCGTCCTTCCACCGCCCCGCCGCGAGTCACGCCACCACGCGCCGCGCCGCTGCAGTCCGGTGCGGCGCCACCATCCCCCCGCGCGGGGAACCCCGACCCCCGCCCGGAGCCGCCGCGGCCCACGCTGGCGCGTGCCCACCTACCCGCTCCACATCCCGGCGCCTCCGGGCGTCCGTTCTCCCCACGCCGCGTCCCACGTCTCGGCCAACTCCACCCCGGGCCCGCAGCGGCCCCGCCGCCCACCAGTCCCGCCTGCAGCCTGGCTGTCCGTCCGTCCGTCCGTCCCTCGGTCTGTCTGGCCCGGGATCCCCAGCCCCGCCCCGCCCCGCCCCGCCGCTACCCCAGGCGGGTCACGTGGCCAGGGGGCGGGCCCCAGGACACGTGCCCGGCCCCGCCCCTCTGCGGAGCCCACCCGCCGCCCCGCCCGGGACCCGACCGCGCCCGCCCGGGAGGGGGACCCCTCGCCCCGCCCCCGTCCCGCAGCCCCAGCGGCTCCGCGGTGCCCTCGGGTCGCGCTCCGCCCGGGGCCAGCGCTGCCCCAGAGCCCTCGAGCCCCCCCCCAACACCCATTGTCTCACTCAGGGCCCCCCTCGTCCCTGTCCCTGGCTGGAAGGGGCAGGCCCCAAAGCAACTTTTCTCAGTCTCTGAGCGTTTCAAGAGTCTGTCCTCCTGGCCCTGAATTCAGCCTGCCCATCCCTGCCTTCCACCATCCACCCTCTGTCTCAGGCCCTCCCCGCCCCCCCAAACTGGAGACCCCCCCACACACGGGTGACCCCGCCCAGAGTCCCTTTGCCACCCCCGCCCATCATCCTGGGTCTGACCACCGATCTCTTCTACCAATCCAATCAAAGCACAACCATCTCTCTTCTCTCTCTTCTCAGCTGCCAGGGTAGCGCAGAACAACCTTCAGGAACACCCCTCACCCATCCACTCCACTAAACTTCCAACTCTGATCACAGTCTAAGGATTAAAGGCCCAGATCTCCCTGGGGCTCCAATATGGCTTTTCTTCTGTCCTGTGTGTGTTTGATAGGCTGGTCCTGGGGCTTGAACTCAGGGCCTGGGCACTGTCCCTAGCTTTTTGTCTCAGCCACAGTTCCACTCTGGCTTTTTGGTGGCTAATGGAGATAGGTGGCTGACAGATTTTCCTGCTCAGGCTGGCTTTCAAACTGAGATTACAAGGCTCTTGAGCAGCTAGGATTATAGGCATGAGCCACCAGCTTCAGGGGGTCTGCTACGTTGCCCAGGCTGGTCTTCAATTTCTTGACTCAAGAGCTCCTGCCTCTTCAGCCTCCTGAGAAGCTGGGACTCACACAGGCACGTCCCAGTTTATTGGGCCCCAATATGGTGGGGGACATACTGCCTTCTCAGGAGCTCTACTTCCATTACCTCCACTTGTCTAGGGTTTGCTTTTTGTTGTTGGTCATGGGGCTTGAACTCTGGGCCTGGGCGCTGTCCCTGAGCTCTTCAGCTCAAGGCTCGTGCTCTACCACTTGAGCCTCAGTGCCACTTCTGGTTTTCTGGTGGTTTATTGGAGATAAGAGTCTCATGGACTTTAGTGCCCAGACTGGCTTTGAACCATGATCCTCAGATCTCAGCCTCCTGAGTAGCTAAGATTACACTGGTGCCTGGCTTGGGGTTTGCTTTTACTAAGTAATAGTGACTTGGTTCAAACTAGAAAAGGTCATGTCTTTCCCAAGTGGACAGAGCTGACACCAGGTACAGGACCTGGGGAGCGGAGGCCAGGGTTTACAATCTAGACAGCCTTTGTGGCCACCGGTCCAGCTTTCCAAATGCATTCAGCCTGGGCCTCAGTAACTGTTTTCTAGACTTAGGGCTTGGAGGGGTGTTTGTTCTTCTGTCCCTGCCTGGATTTCACTCAAATCAGATGTCAACATATGTTTGTTGACTTGAATCTACCCCCAGCTAAGCCTTGAAAAACTCCAGCCTTCCTGTCTTTTCTTCTCTCCAGGTGGTGAGGATGATAATAAGGGAAAGCTTGCTCTCCAAGTCTTTTTGAAAACCTGAGCAAAGATAAACTGTGGCAGGTAGACTAGAGGGGGATGAAGGGTAGACGGGGTGTCTTCCCAGGGCCTGCAGCCCCCCTGAGGAAGAATGTTGATCCTGGAAGGGAGCAGGCTGGCTGGAGAGGCCCTTGAGGAAAGCCTCAGGGGACGTGTGGGTCGCCACTGGGCAAACACTGACATCTGATTACTAACCAAAAATATCCAGTCATCCATGCATCCAGCTACTATGGCCTCCCTCCCCCACACGCCACACACTTTCCTGCCATTGTCACCCCATCCATGGCCAATCAATGGGCTCAGAGAAGTTAAGGAACCTGCCTGGTGTCACACAGCCAGGTTGAGTCTCCTTTAATGTTTGTCCGAAAGACAACCTAGCAGCCAGCTGCTTTTTTTTTTTTTTTTTTTGTCCAGTCCTGGGGCTTGAACTCAGGGCTTGGGCTCTGTCCCTGTGAGCTCTTTCACTCAAGGCTAGCACTCTAACACTTTGAGCCACAGCACCACTTCCGACTCTTTAGGGGCAGTTTGTTGGAGATAAAAGTCTCACAGACTTTCCTACCCAGGCTGGCTTTGAACTGTGATCCTCAGATCCTAGCTATTCAGCCTCCTGAATGGCTCCAAACTGCAGTTCCCATTCAGTGTAACTATGGAGTGGGATGAGATGATCAGGGGTACCCCTCTTTTGGCGGTGACCCTGCAAGGAGGAGCCTGAACTTCCTCCCCAGTTCCATCTAGCAAGCTGTCCAGAACCCTTCTTCTATCGCTTCTCGGCCTTTTGGCTAAGATCAAGTGCAGAACCCTTCTTCTGCCCCTCTCACAGAGAAATGACAGATCCCAGCTCACCTGCCTGTAGTCCAGGGCTCCTCTCCCAAGTTGCTCTCCTGTACAGGGCCTGACGGGGCATAACGGACAGCCCCCGAGCGCATGGCCAGGTACACGGGGCATGTCCCTCTGGCAGGGCACTGGCGGAGCTCCTCAGCGGCATCCATGCCTGGGAGGGGGCTACTCAGGAGAGTTCTAGAGATGGTTGGGAGGGCAGATGGCAGAGGCCTCTCCCTTACCAGGCTGAGCCTCCCACTAACCTTTGCAATCTCACCAGACCAGCTGCTTGGGAGGGTGGGGCCTCACAGCTGGGCCCCTATCTCCTTAAGTCATAATTATTAACTCTTAGGGCCCCAGCTCCAGCCTCTTTCTTGGGCTCTGGGCCTAGGGCCAGAGAAGGTAAAACACCTAGGGAGGAAGTCTTCCCTTTGCACCTAAGGCACCAGACTTCAGCCAGGCCCAGCAAGGGGCTGTCTGTCCCCTAGCCACCCCTGCGGGCAAGCTGTACAGAGCCTGTGTCACCACTGATGGCTGCATGGTCTCTCCAGGCCTCAGTGTCCCCTTGCAACTTCCACATGAGCGCCTGTGCCTAAATCCCATCTCCCTTCCGCTCTCTCTTGGTTATTTATCATTGGTGCTGGTACTGGGGCGTAAACTCAAGGCCTAGGCACTGTTCCTGAGCTTTTCTTTTCTCAAGGCTAGTACTCTACCACTCCAGCCACAGTTCCACTTCTGACTTTTTGTTGGTTAATTTTTTGGAGATAAGAGTCTTATGGGGCTAGGAAGGTGGCTCAGTGGTAAAGCGCTTGCCTTGCATGCATGAGGCCTGGCGTTCGATCCCTCAGCACCACATAAGCAAAAAGAAAAAAGCCGGACGTGGCGCTGTGGCTCAAGTGGTAGAGCACTAGCCTTGAGCTAAAGAGCTGAGGGACAGCGCCCAGGCCCAGAGTTTAGGCTCCATGACCGGATCCTCCCTCTCCCCCCCCAAAAAAAAGAGTCTTATGAACTTTCCTGTCCAGATGAGCGTTGAACTGTGATCCTCAGTGCTCAGCCTCCTGAGCAGCTAGGATTACAGGTGTGGGCCACCTGTGCCCAGTTCAAACCACCCTTTTTCTCTACACAGGATATGCAAATACTCCCCTATTTTTCTTTCTTTGTTCTTTCCTTTTCTGTTTCCCTTCCCCTCTCTCCCTCCTTCCCTCCCTCCCTCCCTTTCTTCCCTCTCTCCTTTCCTTCCTTCTTGGTACTAGAGCTTGAACTCAGGGCCCAGACACTGTCCACTTGAGCCACACAGCTCTACTTCTGTCTGTTTGGTGGTTAATTGGGAATAAGAGTCTCACTCTGAACCTCAATCCTCAGATCTCAGCCTCCTGAGTAGGATTACAAGCACCTGGCTAAAAAGACGTTTCCCCTCTCCCCCCGCCCCCTCCAGGCCTTGGCTGTGTGACCTTGGTAAGTGACTTAACCTCTCTGGGAGGTTAAATGAACACAGTTCTCTAGGTGGCTGTGAAGATGGATGGATCACCTGTGCAGAGTGTCTACCCCAGTGTAAGTGGAAAGAAAGCTCCCCTTCCCCTCCTGTGGCCATGCTCCCCTCCCCTCCTGTCATCCCTCTGGGGAGCAGCACCAAGTCTCCACCAGTGCCTGACCCCACCCAGTCGGCAGATAACAGTATCTCTTGCTTCCTTACTTTGCTTTGGCCTGCAAAATCCTCTCAACCTAATGTAAACCAGATGCTGGCCTTCTTTTCCTGGCCGAGAATTTTCCATAGCCTGCTCCCACCCCTTTCCTGTTTTTGCTCCCCGCTCACCCCCTGCTAAATTCTCCCGCGCCCCCATCTTCCTCTCGCAGGGCAACCTTGACCCCACCTGGAAACTATTAGGGGAAAACAGGATGTGTGGCAGAGGGAGAGCATCTCCTGATTCCCCCCAGCCACCCCCCCAAAATGGCAGGACCACCAGGGGCCTGGCTGGGGGCAGTTGCTGATCTCTCCCTGCTGGGGAAACTGAGTCAGAGTTGCTACTCTCTGGAGATTTCAACTCCGCTCACACTGGACGCCGACCATGTGGACCCTGGGCTGGGACTTTAGGAAAAACTGGCTCCTCCTCTCATCTGGCAGATGAGGAAACTGAGGTTGCAGCTTCACCCAGGGTCACTGAAGAATGGGGTCCCGGGAGGCAGCTAGGTCAGGAGTGGCTCAGGGTCCCTCTGGGGCCTGCCATCTCCCAGTCACCCACTCATTCCTGCCCTCCCCAACCCCCCCTCCTGTGGTGGAGTCCAGCCGGATCAGGAGGGGAGGGGAAGAGCTGCCCTCACCCCGGCCAGCCTGCCTGCCCACCTCTCTGACACCTCCCAGCCCCGGCAGCTGTGCACATCTGGCTGGGTCACTCCTCGGGCTCTTCTCTGGCACGGACTGGTGCTTTGACGGAGGCCTGAGCTGTGTGCATGGCTGGATACACACGCATGCATGCCTGTCTTCTTCCTGTCTGCCTGTCTGTCCTCTCAGACAGGGAACCCACTCTGCCAGGCTTGGCCCTCCACTGGAGGACTTCTCCCTCGTTTTCATTAAAACAACAGCCCCAGCTCCGGACAGCCGCCTCTGGCTGCCCCTCCCTCCTCCAGCTGTGCAGAGTTTGGACAACTGGCTGGAATGTTTTGCAACCAGAATTCTCCCTGGATCCCAGCGCTCTCGGATTCCAGCAGGGAGGAGCGAGCCCGGGAAGGATGGCTGGCTCTAGGGAGAGGAATGAGACTCCAGAGGTCAAACATGGGCCTCGAGACCATCCAGGTGCCCCCAACCCACACCAAGACGACCAACCACCTGCTTGCCTCTGCACGAGGGGGGAGGGGGGACTGGGCCAGACTTCGGGGAGGGGGAAGGGGAGGGAAGGAGGGCAGGACGGAAGGAAGAGACAGCCAAAGGGTGTCAGAGGTTTAGTCTGGCCAATGTGGAGCAGTCAAGCCTGAGGGACAATCCGGGCTCAGGGAGGGGCCAGCGCTTGGAGAATGCTAAGAATGCAATCTGTCCTGGCTGTCCCCTCCACACTCCCACTTTACAGATACAGATAATCAGGGTCCCCAGCACCTCTCTGCTGCATTTCCCCAGATGACACCCTGGTTGCAGACCTGGAACTGAAACCAGGCCTCCACCATGCTTGCTTTTCTCCCTGTCCAGGAAGGCTAGCCCCCCCCCCCCAGACCTGTCCCCTCCCCTCCCCTCCCCAGCCACTGAACGGTCAGCCTGATTCTTCCTCATGCAACACAAGCTAAATAACAGGTATGTGCTTACCCTAAGTTCATGAAAATGCACAACATGTGTGCATGCACACATACCCTCCCCCCCCCCACCACACACCACACACACACATAGTGTGTAGCTTCAGAGTGACATCAACCTCCTTGTGGACCAGAAGGCTCTTTCTTGTTCAATCTCCTGCTATGGGCTAGTTGCTCACACCTCCCTCTCCCCTCCTGCCACACACACACACACACTGCCTGGCTACAAAGATCCATCATACGGTCTATATTCAAGTACATGGATGTTAGTTTGAGCCTCAGTTTACTGAATTTAAAACGGCAAGGATGAGGTGCTACTGAGTCACATCTGTAACCCTAGCTGAAGATCTGAAGGTCACAGTTCAAAACCAGCCTGGTAAGGAAAGTGCATGAGACTCCTATGTCCAGTTAACCAGTGACAAACCAGAAATGGAGCTGTGGCTCAGGGTTAAAGTGCTAGGTTTGAGAGGAAAAGCTAAAAGAGTGCACGGCCCGCAGGGCGCCAGTGGTGTAGCTACTCAGGAGGCCGAGCTGTGAGGATTGTGGTTTGCAGCCAGACGAGCAGGAAAGTCAGTGAGACTTTTATCTCCAAATTAAATACAAAAAGCTGGAAGTGGAGCTGTGGCTCAAGTGGTAGAGTGCTAGCCTTCAGCACAAAAGCTCAGGGACAATGCCCAAGCTCTGAGTTCAAGCCCCAATATAGGCACATTTAAATAAAATAAAATTGGAAAGGATGCTCTTTATTTCATACTTGAGGGGTGCTGATGGCATAAGATGAAGGATTTCCTCTTTGGAGAAAATCTCATGAGAGACAAAAGAAGAGGAAAGGGAAGAGGGGGTTTAGAGTCCTGTGGGGGTGGGGCTAGGCTGGGTTGTCAGAGATGAAACCTGTCCAACATGACAGCTCAATCACTCACTGGAAGTGAGAGTCAGGCAGACAATCAGAGGAGAACACAGACACTGCCACCTGAAAGCTCTGAGCAACCCACAGGGCCCGGCTCCTGCCCAGATGACAGAGCTCATGGCCACCACTGCACAGCCATCGCCAGCACGGAAAAGGCTAAAAGGATTTGGCCAGTGGCAAACAAGCAGTGAGTGGAGATTCTAATACAGATAGATGTGTGTCTAACACCAAAGCTCATCTTTGCCCTTCTAGAAGGAAAGGTAATGTTTCTTTCTCTTTCTTTCCTTCTTTCTTTCCTTTTTCCTTCCTTCCTTCCTTCCTTCCTTCCTTCCTTCCTTCCTTCCTCCCTTCCTTCCTTCCTTCCTTTCCTTCTTTGTCAGTTGTGGGGCCTGAATTCTGGCCTGGGCACTGTCCCTCAGCTCTTCAGCTCAAGGCTAGGACTCTACCACTTGAGCCATAGCGCCACTTCCACCTTTTTCTTTTTGCTTATGTGGTGCTAAAGAATCGAACCCAGGGCCTCATGCATGCAAGGCAAGCACTCTACCACTGAGCCACCTTCCCAGTCCCCTTTCTTTCTTTCTTTTTTTTTTGGGGGGGGTCCGGTCGTGGGGCCTGGACTCTGGGCCTGGGTGCTGTCCCTCAGCTCTTCAGCTCAGCCACTTCCAGCTTTTTTCTTTTTGCTTATGTGGTGCTGAGGAATCGAACCCAGGGCCTCAGGCATGCAAGGCAAGCACTCTACCACTGAGCCACCTTCTTTCTTTCCTTTCTTTCTTCCTTTCTTTTCCTTCCTTCCTTCCTTCTTTTCTTCTAATATTGGGATTTGAACCCAGGGACTCTCACTCTTGCTTGGTTTTTTTGGCTTAAGGTTGGTGCTCTACCACTTGAACCACAGCTCTATCTGGTTGTTCTTTTTTTTCTGCTCAGGCTGGCTCTGAATGGCAGTCCTCAAATCTCAGCTTCCTCATTAGCTAGGATCACAGGCTTGAGCCACTGGTGTCAGCAAAGGTGAGGTTCTCTAGAGAAACTAAGGCTTGAAGGAAAGTTAAGATGGAAAGCTCTATTTAAAAGTGGAGGTTGAGCATTCTTGGCGCTGGGGATGGGGAGGGGTGTGGAAGTAGGAACAAGGCTGAGAGGTGGGGAAAAAAAATGGATGCATGCACAGAGAAGTAAACTCTTCATTCTGCCCAGAGCTCAGCTTCAGTACAGGAAGAAAGAACAAGAAAAAAAGGCTGGGAAGGGAGGTTCAGACTGGGAGCTTGACAGGCCAAGTTAAAGAATTTGGACTTTATCCTAAAGGCTGGAAAGAGACTGTTAAACATTTTTTAGCAGTAGAGGAAAATGACCAGAGAGTCTTGCTAAGGACAACATGCACAAAAAATAGCTGTGAACATTTGCTTATCACATATCCTGTAAGAGAGAGACTCTAAACTTGGAAATGATAAAAGAGATCTTCACAGAAAAGACTCAATAGATGTGTGTGTGTGTGTGTGTGTGTGTGTGTGTTTGTTTGTTTGTTTATGTGTGCGTGTGTGTGCCAGTCCTAGGGCTAGAACTCAGGGCTTGAAAGCTGCTCTTGAGCTTTTTTGCTCAAAGCTAGCTCTCTACCATTTGAACCACAGTTCCACCTCTAGTTTTCTTTGAGGTTAATTGGGGATAAAAGTCTCATTGACTTTCTGACCAGGACTGGCATTAAATCTCCATCCTCAGATCTCAGCCTCTTGAGTTGCTAGGATTACTGATATGAGCCACTGGTGCCCAGCTAGGAATCAACAGATTTGTTGAAATAAAAATTTTAAACTTCTTTATACTCTTCCCACCATCCATGGCATGGGGGAAAAAAGAACCCAAACTGAAAGGCAAGTAGCCTTCATAAAACACTTTTACCGATGGCAAAGTGTTGGCATCTTTAACAAAGAGTTTGCCAAAAGCTGGGGGCCTACAAAAAAGAAAAAAGATAGGAAGAAAAGAAAAAAGAAAAGGAATTCACCAAGTCAGGTGTAGTGCTTATGCTTGTAATCTTCACAATCGGGAAGCTGAGGCAGGAAGATCAAGAGTTCCAGGCAAGGGGCTGGGAATGTGGCTTAGTGGTAGAGTGCTTGCCTAGCATGCATGAAGCCCTGAGTTCCATTCCTCAGTACCATATAAACAGAAAAAGCCAGAAGTGGTGCTGTGGCTCAAGTGGTAGAGTGCTAGCCTTGAGCAAAAAAAGCTCAGGAGCCAGGTGCTGGTGGCTCACACTTGTAATTCTAACTACTCAGGAGGCTGAGATTTGAGGATCTTGGTTCAAAGCCAGCCCAGGCAGGAACATCAATGAGACTCTTATCTCCAATTAACTACCAGAAAACTTCAACTGGCACTGTGGCTCAAGTGGTAGAGCGCTCTCCTTGAGCTGAAGAGCATAGGAACAGTGCCCAGGCCCAGAATTCAAGACACAAAACTGACAGAAAAAGGAGGAGGAGGAGGAGGAGAAGAAGAAGCAGAAGTGGCAGCAACAAAAGAAGCAGCAGCAGTTCAAGAACAGCTTGCAGGCCCTGAGTTCAAGTCCCAAGACTGACCAAAAAAAAAAAAAGGAAAAAAGGTTGTTTATTTTGGCTTGTAGTTCTGGAGTGGAGATTGACAAGTGCCAACTCCTTCAGCCACAGCTTCTGAGCACCACATGCCATAAGAAGCTGAGAACCTCATGCTGCATCAGACCAGAGCACACAAGGGCACGTGCAAGAGCGTGCACGCGTGGAAATGGCCCGACTTCCTTCCCCTTTACTTTGCCTCTATAGCTGGACTCACGCTTGGGAACTACCAAGTTTTTCACATTAACCTTTGGAAGGACAAGCCACACACAAACCGAATCAGACAGTGCACAAAATACAAATGCAAGCCCAGTGCTGGTGGTTCATGCCTTAAACCTGGCTCCTCAGGAAGCTGAAATCTGAGGATCTCTGTTTGAAGCCAGCCCAGACAGACAAGACAGACAAACTCAAAGGACTTGTAGCTCCTGTTAACCAGCAAAAGGTGGAGTGAAGAAGTGTGATTTAAGTGGTAGAGCCCTAGCTATGAGCAAGAAAACACCCTGAGTTCAAGCTTGAGTATTGGCATACAAACATGAAAGATGGAGAACTGACATCTCCCTATCTCAAGATTTCTAAATAGCTATAAAATGAAAACAGTGTGGGACTAGCCTAAAGATAGACACATCAATCAGTGGAGTAGAATCAAGAATCCCAAAATAAGGCCATGAGTCTATCGCCATTTGATTTTCAACAACGGTGCCAAGACCAGGCAATGAGGAAAGAAGATGCTTTTCCATGAATGCTGTGTGGACACAACTGGATGTCCACATATAGTAGAAGGAAATTGGGCCTTTACCTCATCCCAACAGACAGAAACTAACTCAAAATTGGTAGAACTAACTCTAAAGGTAGAATATTCATTTTCCAAAAAAAAAGTTTGTAGCCAGTCACAGGTAGCTCACGCCTATAATCCTAGCAACTCAGGAGGCTGAGATCTAAGGATCACAGTTCAAAGCCAGCTTAGGCAGGAAAGTCTGTGAGACTCTTATCTCTAATTAGCCACCAAAAGGTAGAAGTAGAGTTGTGGCTCAAGGGGTAAACCACTAGCCTTGACCAAAAAAAAAAAAAAGCTCAGAGATAACATGTAGGCCCTGAGTTCAAGCCCCACAATTGGTGCCAAAACAAAAAAAATACAGAAAATTATTTTAAATTTTGTGTGAAGTTTTTGAGACAGGGTCTCACTGTGTAGCGGGGACTGATCTTGAATTTTCAATCCTCCTGCCAGCCTGGGCAGAAAAGAGAGGGGGAAAACTGGAACTCATGATGACATAACATTATCCTTTACAAGCACTTAGCGCACATCTTGGCACCCAGTAGCTTCTCAAACAGTAAGAGACATGGGCGGAGGTAGAGAGAGAAATGCTAGAGCCCAGAGACACTGTGCTCACCTAGCAGGTTAATTCTTCCTGCCTCCCTCTCAGTGACTTATAGCAAGGCCATTTTCTTCTCTCTTGACCTCCTAGTCTTTGTCTGGGATGGCAGACAAAGCAGCATGGCCGGCTTCAGCAGGCACTCGCTCATGGTCATTGAGGAACTGTGCCTGTGACTTTGGTGTTTGCTTGCTCAGGGCAATGAATGCCTCCTTGCCCTGTGCCCTTGAGCCCGGAGTCCGAGCTTGGGATGGGGAATAGGGTAGATGGAAGGGGAAGGGTCAGGGCCTTACCTGGTTGGCCTCAGGGAGCCAGAGTCCATGGAGGATAGGACAGGCTGGGGGTCCCAGGGTTCTCTTCGAGGCAGTGGTGAAGTCTCTCACCCAGGGTCTCTCGTTTGTTGGGCTGGCTCTGGCCTAGTCTATACTATTCTGTCATTTCTGACAGGACCAGGCCTGGTGAAACCGGATCGAGATGTGTCACACGTGGATTCTTCCCTGCCTCCCCTGGTACCTGGGGTCCTCCTGCACTGGTCAGAGGTTACAGGTTCATATCTTTGAATGCTGAGTCTCCCCAAGCCCTTCAGGGATACGGGCTGCCTGACATCAGGGCCGAGGTGGCGTTCTGTGTCTTCCTTCTGTGCCCTGGACTGCCAGTGTCCCTTCTCCTTCCTATCCAGCTGTGCCAAGCCCCCTCCTGTCCTCTCTTGGCCTGTGATTGGCCAAAGAGAGGGGTGTGGGCTGGCAGGCACCCTACACAGAGCCTGGAAACAGCATCCAGGCCTGGCTGGCCCACCCAGGGCCTCCTGCCCACTGTCCCCCTCCCCCCCCCTCCCAGCCAATCTGGGTTCCCATCTACCTGGAGCAGGTCCTCTGTGATGCTCCTGTTGCCATGGTGATCCTAAGGGAGATGGGCCTAGCATTCTGCTCTGGAACCTCCATCTTCTTGGTTCTGCTCTGCCTGCCCCAGACACAGCTGGCTATCAGAGGCACTAGTGAGCAGCTTCAGCCATAGTCAAGGCCTCTGCCATGAATCCTCCATTCCTCAGGCCTCCCTTCAACTCTAACAGCCTAACAGGCTCCCCTTTTCCATCTCAGAAACTCCTGTCTGCTGCAGAAGTCTAAGGGGGAATAAAAAGGCACTGAACCCAAGAATGAGAAGATTGATATTTCAGCCCCAAGTCATTGATAGCTCTGCCACATTAGCCAAGGAAGACTTTGAACTTCGGCAGACTCCTATTCATGCTTCAAGGACCCAGTTCCAATGCTCCTTTCTCTGTAAAAGTTTCACTGACCTCTATGAATTTGGCACAGATCTTAGGCTCTGTCATTCTGTGTTTGAGGTGTTTAAGTATTTTCCTGGCTTTCATTTGACCATGGATTCTTGGAGGCAGGAGTAAGAATAGTTCTGTTCTGGCACCAGGGGTGTTTGGCTGAACAATTACTTTGTGGAACAGAAACTGAAGAAGGTCACTGAATTGGGTACCATTCTCTCTCTCTCTCTTTCTTCTTTTCTTCCTTTCACACCAGTCCTAGGGCTTGAACTCTGGGCCCGGGCACTGTCCCTGAGCCTTTTTGTGTTCAAGTCTAGTGCTCTACCACTTGAAGCATAGCACCACTTACCTCTTTTTCTGAGAAGTTTATTCAAGATAAAAGTCTCATGGACTTTCCTGCCTGGGCTGGCTTCAAGCTGTGACCCTCAGATCTCAGCCCTAGGATTATAGCATAGCTGGGAGTGCACCGGTGCCCAGCTCTTCCTTTTTTGTGTGCCAGTAATAGGGCTTGAACACAAGGCCTCTCCATCTCATTTGGCTTCTTTGTTCAAGGCGGATACTCTACCACTGGAGCCACAGCTCCACTTCCAATGCTTTAGTGGTTACCTGGAGATGAGTCTCACTTTCCTGCCCTGTCTGGCTTCAAACTGTGATCCTCAGATCTCAACCTCCTGAATAGGTAGGGTTACAGGTGTGAGCCCTCTGTGTCTGGCAGGATACCAGTCTTACAGGCTCAATCTTTTAGCCCTTTGTCCCAGTACAGGTTGGGTCATTTGGTCCTTGGCTCAGGCTTTACCATGTGCCAGAGGGCTGCCAGCTGGTGGGAGAGACAGTGACTTGTACTGTTCTCAGTGCTGGGGTGGGGCCAATAGAAGCTGCTCATGGGGTATGTCTGAGGACCTCCTAAGGCATCTGAGAGGGGCAGGGACACAGGAACCTCTGTTAGGTGGTCCTGGATTATTAGAATCCTGGAATTCTGGGAAAAAGGAAGCTAGATACTCCAGAGTATCTGTGTCTCTGTAGCTGCTGACAGAACCTTGCAACACCGGCTCAGTTTGCCCAGACACTGACCAGCTATACGGTTCCTCAGCAAGAACCAACTAATCACATGCGCCCTCCCGTGGACACTACAGGGAAAGCAGAAACCTGATTTTACCAATTCTTTCCCCCCCCCCCCCCCCGCCCTAGGGAGAGGGGGACAGACTAGAGATGGAACTTGCCAGGAAGGTGATCTTCCATTTGAGCCATGCCTCCAGCTGCACTTTGCACTTATTATTTTTTCCCAACTTAGCCAAGTATGAGAGTCTACACACAAATCATACGTGTACATCTGAAGTGCCCAAAGCTCTGAATCATGGGCTCCAGTGTAACAGCCAAAAGGTTATGTAATGCCAATCAAGCATGCCCTGTTACTTGGCACTAACTCTCTTGGCATTAACCTCATTTCATCATCCTGCTTTATCAGGTAGGTGGCTGGCCCTGGGACACACTCACACACACACACACACACACACACACACACACACACACACTGGACAGAATAGTGGTAAGTACACAGAATAATGGTAAGGACACAGACCCGGACACAGAGACACACGTATGCACCTGCTTCTTTTTTCAATATCTTCTTCTTATAATATGGTTCCTCTGGCAGAGTCTTCTTGATGAAACCATTGGCAAAAAGGGGTCGGATTGACACACTGGTGGGCAGCTGCCTTCATATGAAGACTGGCCTGTGCTATGATCCATCTACTTGTGCTTTCCTGTGTTACTGGGAATGACAAGTGCACACCTGTGTGCCCAGCCATTGTGCTACTCCCACAGCTAGGATGGCAGGCGTGTACCACTGCATCCAGACAATAATGGAGATGGAGTCTTGTGGACTTTTTTTTTTTTTTTGTCGGTCATGGGGCTTGAACTCTGGGCCTGGGCATTTTCCCTGCACTCTTCAGCTCAAGGCCAGCATTCTACTGCTTGAACCACAGCATCATTTCCGATTTTCTAGTAGTGTATTAGAGATAAGAGTCTCACAGACTTTCCTGCCGGGGCTGGCTTTAAACCGTGATTCTCAGATCTCAGCCTCCTGAGTAGCTAGGATTACAGGTGTGAGCCACCAGCGCCTGGCTTTTTTTTTTTTTTGCCAAATCATCTACTTCTGATCTGTACCTCCTGAGTATTTAGGGTTACAGGATTGAGCTGCTGAAAATTAATAAAATAAACTTCTAGATTTATTGTTGTTGTCTTTTGTGTGTGTAGGTTTTTTTTTTTTTTGAAGGGTTGGTTTTGGCAGTATAGGGGCTGGAACTCAGGTCCTCATTTGCCAAACAAGGGCTCTCCATAACAAATACAGTCAGGCATAGTATCAGGCACATATTTTAACTTTAATTTTTAAAAAATGTAGGTATTAGCTGGGCTCCTAGCTATTCAGGAGAATAAGATCTGAGGATCTTTGGTTTGAAGCCAGCTAGGACAAGAAAGTCCATGAGACTCATGTCCAACTAACCACCAAAAAGCCCCAAGTGGAGATGTGGCTCAAGTGGTAGAGCATCAATCTTAGTGTTTACTACTCCAGTAGTAAACACTAAGGAAGAGTCTTGAGTTCAAACTCCAGAGCTAGCCCCCAAATGAAAAGAATGAAAAGTAATCAACCAAGGCCATTATGAAACAGTTATATGTATATATTATAAAGGCAAAAAATATGCAAATATCACCTGCAACTCAGCCCACTTAGCAACTATGTCTGACTGAGAGTGGGCAGAGGAAGGGGAAAAGAAGGGAGAGGAGAGTGGATTCATTTTAAGGCTCAGGGTTGTAAATCAGGACCTTTGGAAATGCAGTCCCCAAACCACTCACACCCCAAACCCCTGTAGTGCTTGGAAAAAATTCAGGAGCTGATTGTAGAGAAGCAGCAAGCACCCTGTAGACCAGCCACGCAATGTAAGATGAGCAGGTTGTAAATACCACCGGAGCCTTAGAAGAAGTCTGGAAGGGGAGTAACAGATCAAATAAGCTTCAGATGCTAACTGCCTCCCTTAGAGATCTGCACCCCTGGGGATCTACACCCTTGGCGGTCTGCTCTGGGTGGCTGGGAGCCAGCAGCACAAGCCCCTGGACACACCCATCAGATCACCCAAGAGGGCTCTCTAGGCTGGGCTCTCAGCCCCTGGTCGCCTACCCTAGCTCTGAAGCCCCGCCTAACCAGCCCTTCCAACCAATCACAGCCTGAGAGGCCTGTGATGTCACCATCAGCCAATCAGAGCTCCTCACCCCTGTGTGCAGAATTCTATCACTCTTACTAACATGATGAAATTCCAAAGTAACACTACCAACCGTTTCACACGGGGACACTGAGGCAAAGAGGAGAGGAGGCCGGCCCAAAGGCAGCACACAGAAGCCAGGACTTCTCATTATAACCCAGATTGGCTTTTGCATGGCCAATGAGACTGCCAAAGCCCTGTCCCTAGGCAGCTCTGACACAGGAGATGAGGCATGAGGCTCAGCCCTGCCCCCCTCCCCCCACTTCTTCCCTGCAAGATCTCAGGGGTCAGGACAGGAGATTGTGGGTGCAAACTCAAACTCTTGGATTCCAGGGCCATGGCTGGGAATGTTGTCCCAGATTCTAGCCGTGGTCTTAGGGGGACTCCCCCAGGAAGGAATTAGAGGGGCCTTGGCCAGGCTGTGCTGGCTGCTGCTTCTGAGCAGATTACAAGAAAAGGAGCCAAGATAAGGGAGTCTTTGTGGAGGCCCTGGTTTATGCCATCAGCTGACCCCTTGGTACACATGGACGTGGGCAGTGCTGGCTTCTAAGTGTGGGGAGGGGCACTGGCCACAGGGTCTCAGAGAGTCCGGTCATCCCAGTGGCCAGACCTTTCGTGGGATCACTCAAGCAGCCTGGAGCCCTACCTGTGAGTAGGGGGTACCCTGGGTAGAAAGGGCTAGGGCTTTGAGAGCCTTTACGGGATGGATGAGTTCCCTTGCGTATGCACGGGCAGCACCTGTGGGTGTGAAAAGGTCCTGGGTGGGAATTACCTTGGTGTGTTCAAGGCCCAGAGAAAATAGCCAGTTTGGGATAGCATTAAAAACAAATGGAGGAGGGGGAAAGGGTCAATTATTGCTTTCATGAGTTTTTACTGAGGATCTGCTCTGCGAACACATGGAAGCTTCTGGTGGGAAGAGACACACATGGCAAACTGCATGCAGATATCCTGTCTAATAGAATTTTGTGTCGGGACACATGCTGTGTTGAAAATCAGGCCAGCCAAGAGGACAGGCTGGTGGCGATGGGGCATCATTCTCAGTAGGATGATTGGGCGGGGGGATCCTTTTTGAAGAAAGGTGACCTGAAGTGGGAATGAGCCATGCTACCCCCTAGGTAGCTGAATCAGCAAGTGGAAAGACCGTGAGGTCACTAGTGGACATCCTCTCTAGCCAGGCCCTGTGCTAGGAATAGGGACACAGTGATGAAGACTGACTGGGCCCTTGCCTATGTCTCACTTCAGAGGCTGAGGGAGCGTGGGGGAGTTGGTGAACAAGACAAAGTCAGAACCCTGCCTGGCTCTGAGTGGCTGAGCTCAATGCCTATATCATCGTACAACTTAGAAGTCCCTAGCAATTCATAGGCCTGGGCTTCCCTGCCAAGGCTGGGGAGGCAGCCTCTGGCTTTGATTTCCTGGGTTCCCACCTCATTCCTCCCCCAAAGTCAAGGCCCGGGGCAGGATCCTGGCCAAAGTCACACAAGTCTCCCAGACAGGAAGTTGGCTCCTGATCTCTACCAAAGTCACCATCTGCTTCTTCACCAGGACCCAGGTGCATCCGCAGCAGCCCGGTGTCTGGCCATGACCATCACCTATACAAACCAAGTAGCCAATGCCCGTCTGGGCTCTTTCTGGCGCCTGCTGCTGTGCTGGAGGGGCAGCATCTACAAGCTGCTCTATGGCGAGTTCCTCATCTTTCTGTTCTGCTACTATGCCATCCGCTTCATCTACAGGTATGGGTGGTGGGGCTGCGGCCTGGGCCCGGGAGGGAGGGGGCTAGGGCAAGTTTGAGGCTTCTCCAGTCAGTGCCAGTTAGCTATAAGGCTGCACTGACATCTTGGCCAAGCCTTGGAGAGCCGATGAGAGACAAGAAGTCAGACTGAGAGTTGAGGTGTCACCTAGAACATGCACAGTGCCTGGATTTGCATTCCCAACACAGGAAGAACAAAACACAAAAATCAGACTAGGAAGAAAGGTTAGTAGCTTGAGGTTAGGAGCACCTCAAGCCCTTTTCCAACCCAGGGAGCACTCTGTACCTCAGGCTTGAGCTAGTCTCACCGGGTCTGCCCATTTTATGAGTCTCTCATACCGGCTTTCAGGCTCTGACTGTGCATTTTAAATAGATATGTACTTCATTAGGTGCTGGTAGATCACGCTTGTAACCCTAGCTACTCAGGAGGCTAAGATCTGAGGATCATGGTTCAAAGTCAGCCTAGGCATGAGACTCTTATCTCTAAAGAACCAAAAAAAAAAAGCTGTAAATCCTCTGTACATCACCTTTACAATAACAATAAAAAAAATTTTAAAGACCCACTGAAAAGCCGGAAGTGGAGCTGTGGGTCTAGTAGTTGAGTGCTAACCTTGAGCAAAAAAAGCTCAGGCCTCAGTTCAAGCCCCAGAACCAGTACACACACACACACAAAGATATATATATATATATATATATATATATATACATATATCTTGATAAAACTAAACAATAAAATGTAGGAGAGAAGGATGAATACAACTGCAGAATATATGCTACATTTTAAGGTGAGAAAGTATATTAATGACTAAAATGTATTGGAAACTATCGAATATCTAGAATTATTTTATTATTTTATTGTTGGTGATGGGTGTTAGTCATCAGTGCCCGCCTAGATTTTTTTTTTTTTTTGGATAGACTTTTTACCAAAATAAGTAACATCCTGGTGGGGTAGCTTCATGCCCATCTCCTCACTATTCAGGAAGTTGAGATTGAGAGGATCATGGTTCAAGCCAGCCAGGCAAGAGTTCATAGGACCCCACACCATCTCAGCCAGTCTGAGTTTTGTTTTTTTGTTTGTTTGGGGCTTGAACTCAGGGCCTGGGCTCTGTCCTGAGCTTCTTTTGCTTAAGGTTAGCACTCTACCACTTGAGCCACAGCACCACTTCTGACATTTTCTGTGTATGTGGTCCTGAAGAATGGAGCCCAAGACTTCATGTATGCTAGGCAAGCACTCTACCACTAAGCCACATTCCCAGCCCCAGTTTGAGTTTGTTTTTTTTTTTAAGAGCAGTTTACTGGCCCTCCCTTCCTTTCTTCTTCTTTCTCCTCCTGTTCCCATCCCCTCCTCTTTCTCCTTCTTCTTTATGGTCTCAGTACTGGAGCTTGAACTCAGGGTCTAGGCACTATCCCTGAACTTTTTCACTCAACGCTGGCATTCTATTACTTGAGACATGCCTCTGGTCTTGCAGTTGTGCTAGTTAATTGGCGATGGTGTCTGATGGACTTTTCTGCTTTGAATCACTATTCTCCAGATCAATCTCAACCTGATTTTGAATGCTGGCTCCTTGATTTTTAAAAAGGATCTCTGTTGCCCATAGCTGGCCCATCTTTCTACTCCTCGGTCAATGGTCAGAGGATTTGTGCAGGAATTGCACTAGGGTCGGCTCATCACCTGCTGTCATTTGTCCTGGCTCAGGTAGAGGAAGGGCTCTGGGTCCAGGCCTTGTGGAAGGGACAGCTCCACGGCGAAGCTGGGCCTACCATCTCCTCACCGTGCCCACTCACCCCCATGCCCTGCCCCCAGGCTGGCTCTCACCCAGGACCAGCAGCTCCTGTTTGAGAAGCTGGCTCTGCATTGTGACAGCTACATTCAGCTCATCCCCATTTCCTTCGTGCTGGGTGAGTGCTCCCTTCGGCTGCCCCCCCCCCGCCCACCCTAGGCCTCTGCAGCCTCCACCTAGACCCTGGGGCTGACCAGGAGGAGCTGGGAAAGGAGGGCAGGAGGGAGTCAGGAGTGCCTCTGTGTCCCTCAGGTAAAGGTAGATATTAGGAAGGACATCTTGCTGTTGGCGCTCAAGGGAGGAGCCTGGAGCCCCCGCCGGCAGCTGTCTGTAGGATTTCTGGGGTCCCAGCAATCGAGGCTTGCGGGCCTTCAGGAAAGGAGGCTTTGATTGCCTCCCCATGCCAGGAAGGCTGGGCTGGGCCGCTGTCATCAGAAAGATGGAGGAAGCCAGGCCTCCGCCGGCGCCGGTCTCTGGCCACAGCCTGGCCCCTCGCCCCGCGTGCCCCAGGTTTTTACGTGACGCTGGTGGTGACCCGCTGGTGGAACCAGTATGAGAACGTGCCGTGGCTCGATCGCCTCATGAGCCAGGTGTCGGGCTTCGTGGAGGGCAAGGACGAGCAGGGCCGGCTGCTGCGGCGCACACTCATCCGCTACGCCAACCTGGGCAGCGCGCTCATCCTGCGCAGCGTCAGCACCGCCGTCTACAAGCGCTTCCCCAGCCTCCAGCACCTGGTGCACGCAGGTGGGCGCGCGGGCGTGGCCGCGCGGGCCGGGCTGAGGCTGTGCGGGCGGGACACAAGCAGGTGGTGGGCGGGGCCAGAGCCTGAGTGGCTGACGGGAGCTGACGGTGGGTGGAGCCAGAGCCTCTCAGATTTGAGGATTGAGTGGAGGGCAAGGGGGTGGGGCCAGCATCTGGGAGCGGGGCATGAGCTGGAAAGTGGGGCCAGGCCAGGGTTTGAAGCAGGGTCAAGGACTTTCCTGTGATAAGGGAAGGAGCCCTGGGGGCTTGGGAAAGGATTGAGGGTCTTGGATCTGCCTCACTCTGTTCCGATTTCTGGGGAGGCCTTGCCTTAAGTTGACTCTGGACATTAACACAGCCTGTCCCTCGTGCTCAGCCCAAATCAGCAGATGGCAATGTATTTGTTCAAAGAAAGAGAATCATCTCCAGGAAATGGAAGTTTTTTGTTTTCCATTTGCTGGTTTTGTTTGCTTTTCCTTTTGTCTTGTTTGTTCATTTATCTGTCTTTGGGAGGGTAAGGAGGTGCATGGAAATGGAGGATAAGGGGCTGGAAATGTGTCTCAGTGGTAGAATGCTAGTTTTGCATACTTAAAGCTCTGGGTTTGATTCCTCAGTACCACATAAACAGAAAAAGCCGGAAGTGGCAGTGTGGCTCAAGTGGTAGAGAAGCTCAGGGACAACGCCCAGGCTCTGAGTTCAAGCCCTAGGACTGGAAAAAAAGAAAGAGAGAGGGAGGGGGAGAGAGAGAGGAAGGAAGGAAGGAAGGAAGGAAAGAAGGAAGAGAAATGGAGGGACAAAGGGTGAACAAATGCAGTAGTGGGACTTACTAGACACTGTTAAAAATGAAACTATACAACTTGTGGGTGGGGATGGGAGGGAAGAACTGGGTGAGAGCAAGGGAAGGGATGACATCATCCATAAAGAAATGTACTCAGCTGGGAGCCAGTGGTTCACATCTGTAATCCTAGCTACTCAGGAGGCTGAGATCGGAGGATCACAGTTCAAAGTCAGCCTGGGCAGGAAAGTCCGTGAAATTCTTATCTCCAATAAACCACCAGAAAACTGGAAGTGGCACTGTAGCTCAAGTAGTAGAATGCTAGCCTTGAGCTGAATTGCTGAGGGACAGAGCTCAGGCCCAGAGTTCAAGCTCCATGACCTACAAAAAAAAAAAAAAAAGAAGAAGAAGAAATGTACTCTTCACTTGACTTATGTAACTGTTATCCCCTTTGTACATCATCTTTAGAATAACAATAAAAATTTTAATTAAAAATATAAAAAAGAAAGAGGATAATAAAGAAGTACACATATGCTTACGGGCTCAGAAGGGCCTTAGTGCCAGTCACCTCTTCCGCAGTTCCTCCGGTCTGTTGCTGTCTTCGCTCTTCTCTGCAGGCTTTATGACCCATGCAGAATACAAGCAGTTGGAGAAGTTGAGCCTGTCACACAACATGTTCTGGGTGCCCTGGGTGTGGTTTGCCAACCTGTCCATGAAGGCCTGGCTTGGAGGACGCATCCGGGACCCCATTCTGCTCCAGAGCCTGCTGAATGTGAGCGCACTACACAGATGGGGCTGGGCTGCAGCCGGAAGGGTGGTGCCTCTGGTAGAACAAGATTTCCTCCACAGAGAAAGCTGCAGCCCCCGAGGATCTTCCTTTTTTCCTCACAGGATTCCACAGGCCAAGATGGCCCTTCTCCAAATGCCCCCTCCATGCCTCTCTATGTGAGCCTCTGACATCCTGGCTCCTTGGTGCTAGATAAGGAAACTGGCAGAGGGAGGTTAATGAACAGTTTGTGGCAACATAGTCAGAGTTGTTCCATGAACACCTGACTAGGAAGAGCTGAAGATGAGCTTGAGGGAACAGGTAGTATCAGAACCCCATGCTTCCTTCCTTTTCTGCCCCCTAGGAGATGAGCACCTTGAGAACTCAGTGTGGACACCTGTATGCCTATGACTGGATCAGTGTCCCACTAGTGTACACGCAGGTGAGAGCTAGGCTGGCGCGTTCCTTTAGGAAATGGAGGCCAGGAAGCCCCCAGGAAGAGGACTCATCCTAGAGGCTGGGGGCGGGGTGGGGGAGCTCATGCTGGCAGCTGTGTCTGGAATGTGAAGGTTCTATTTCATGTCAAGTCCAAAGTATTCAGGTTCCTGCCTGGTCCAGCCTCGTAGAGACACTAATTATCTTCATCTGTGTATGTGTGTTGGAGCTGGGGGGGGGGGCGGGGGGTAACTGAGGTTTGAACTGAGGGCTTTAAGTGTTCATTCAACATTCTCACAGCTGGCATGCTATGCCATTAACCATGCCTCCAGTCTGGCATTTTTTTTGTTGGTCATGGGGCTTGAACTCTGGGCCTGAGTGCTGTCCCTCAGCTCTTCAGCTCCAGGCGAGAGCTCTACCAATTGAGTCACAGCGCCACTTGTGGTTTTCTGGTGGTTTATTGGAGATAAGAGTCTCACTGACTTTCCTGCCCAGGCTGGCTTTGAACCTCGATCCTCCGATCTCAGCCTCCTGAGTAGCTAGGATGACAGGTGTGAGCCACCAGTGCCTGGCCAGTCTGGCATTTTTTTCTAATTAATTGGAGCTAGAGTCTCACTGAATTCTCTGGATCCCAGCCTCTTGGGTAGCTAAGATTATAGGCAGAACCATTGGTACCCATCTTAAAGAGGAGAAACCGGGTGAAAGTCAGAACAAAGCTTAAGACTCTCACCCTGAGAACTCTTTAATCTGGGAAGTCCCTGCTCAGGCCTTCTCCCCCTCCCCCCCCTGCCCCCATCCCCTCCAGGTGGTGACGGTGGCAGTGTACAGCTTTTTCCTGGCTTGTCTAGTGGGGCGGCAATTTCTGAACCCAGCCAAGGCCTACCCAGGCCATGAGATGGACCTCATTGTGCCTCTGTACACATTCCTGCAGTTCTTCTTCTACATGGGCTGGCTAAAAGTGAGTCCTTCTCACACCCACCAGGCCAGGACCCTGACTGGAGTGGTCACAGCCAGGTGAACCCTGATCTTCATATCTCAGCCTCCTGAGTCAGTAGCTAGGATTACAGTCATGAGCCCCCGGCCCCTGGCCATATGCTGTGGCTTTGAAGACACCTTGTCAGGCAGATGTGGAGATGATAGGCTCTAAGCATTGAGAATGAGGAACAGAGCCAGGTGCCTGGTGGCTCACGCCTGTAATCCTAGCTACTCAGGAGGCTGAGATCTGAGGATCACGGTTCAAAGCCAGACCGGGCAGGAAAAGCTGTGAAACTCTTATCTCCAATGAACCACTCAGAAAACCAGAAGTGGCGCTGTGGCTCAAGTGGTAGAGTGCTACCCTTGAGCTGAAGAGCTGAAGGACAGCGCCCAGGCCCTGAGTTCAAGCCCCATAACCAAAAAAAGAATGGGGAACAGAGCTTCAGGAGGTTTGACTCAGGGTTCCCAGGGTCCCATCTGTCCCCCAAGGTGGCAGAGCAGCTTATCAACCCCTTTGGAGAGGATGATGATGATTTTGAGACCAACTGGATCATAGACAGGAACTTGCAGGTATGGGGGAAGGGAGGGAGAACACATAATGAAGTCGTCCCAAGCTGGACCCAAGTGGGGGGGTGGTCCCCCACAGTTCTGTAGGACGCCTTATAGTGAACTGTGCCCAATCCCAACCCCCTTCATAGCCAATCATTCACTCACAGAATTCTCACCTCAACTCTGTGTGTGTGTGTGTGTTAGCACTGAGATTTAAACTCAAGGCTTTACACCTGCTAGATAGGTGCCCTGCCATTTATTTGAGCCATGCCCTTAGTCCTTTGTGCTTTTGTTGTTTTTCTAGTAGGGTCTCACTTTTTGCCTGGGCTGGCTTGGACCACAGTGCTCCTATTTGTGCTTCTTACATAGCTGGGATGGCAGGCGTGTACCACTGCACCCAGCTTTCTTCTTGGTTGAGATGGGGGATTTCTGTGAACTTTTCTGCCCAGGCTGACCTGGAAACACGATCCTCTCAATATCAAGTTTCCAAGTAGCTAGGATTACAGGTGTGAGTCACTGTTAGGCTCATCTCCACTTTTGAGGATAGAAGGAAGCATCTGTTGAGGTAGGTCCACAGAGGGGGGGAAAGAAAAGTAACTTCACTAAGTCATAGGTAAGTGCATGGTACTGCCCAGGCTGAACTGTCTATTGGATTGCCCCCTCTGTCTCTGGAGACCAGGTGTCCTTGTTGTCTGTGGATGAAATGCACCAGGACTTGCCTCCTTTGGAACGGGACATGTACTGGAATGAGATGGAACCTCATCCCCCCTACACGGCTGCCTCTGCCCAGTCACGCCAACCTTCCTTTTTGGGCTCTACCTTCAATATCAGGTGAGCTGTGCCAGAAACTTGGGTGGCAAATCCCTGAGGTGCAGGTTGCTTAGCAACTTAGAATAGCCTTTGTTAATAATATATAATTACGATGCCTAATAAGGGCCAGGCAATATAGGAGGCTCTTTAGAAACATGTCTTTGTTTTTCCTCCCCAATTATGCTAGTTTGTTATCTCCAGTTTTCAGACAATTAGGTCTCAAAGAGGTTAGCTAAGTTGTCTGGTCCAAAGCCACATAGCTAGCAAAGGGCACATTTGAGCCCGGTATGTCTGCCTCTACCATCACATTCTTTTTTTTTTTTTTTGCCAGTCCTAGGGCTTGAACTCACGGCCTGGGCACTGTCCTTGAGCATCTTTTGCTCAAAGCTAGCACTCCACCACTTGAGCCACAACACCACTTCTGGCTTTTTCTGTTTATGTGGTACTGAGGAATCGAACCTAGGGCTTCAGTATGCTAGACAGGCATTTTACCACTAAGCCACATTCCCAGTCCCACCATTGCATTTTTTTTTCTTTTGTCGGTCATGGGGCTTGAACTCTGAGCCTGGGTGCTGTCTCTCAGCTCTTCAGCTCAAGGCTAGCACTATACCACTTGAACCACAGCACCACTTCCAGTTTTCTGAGTGGCTTATTGGAGATAAGAATCTCATGGCCTTTTCTTCCTGAGCTGACTTTGAACCATGATCCTCAGATCTTAGCCTCCTGAGTAGCTAGGATTACAGGCCTGAGCCACCACGCCCTGCAACCATTGCATTCTTTTTTTGGGGTCTGGTCATGGGGCCTGAACTCTGGGCCTGGGCGCTGTCCCTCAGCTCTTCAGCTCAAGGCTAACGCTCTACCACTTGAGCCACAGCACCACTTCCAGCTTTTTTCTTTTTGCTTATGTGGTGCTGAGGAATCGAACCCAGGGCCTCATGCATGCAAGGCAAGTGCTCTACCACTGAGCCACCTTCCCAGCCCCAACCATTGCATTCTTATACCACAACTGAGGCCCAGAGAGAAAAGAGACATGCTCAAGGGCAGCTGAGCACCCAGTGGGAGCTTAGAGCCTGTTCCCTGACTCTGTCCTGATCTTTGCTTTCTGACAAACTGGGAGCTTAACAGGAGCGGGGCCATTCAGCACCTCCTAGGTACACTTTGCAAGCCAGACACTGGTGGCTCGTGTCTATAATCCTAGCTCCTCAGGAGGCTGATATCTGAGGATTGCAGTTCAAAGCCAGCCTAGATAGGAAAGTCCGTAAGACCCTTCTCTCTAGCCACCAAAGAGCTGGAATTGGAGTTGTGGCTCAAGTGGTAGAGCACCAATAGCCTTGAGTGAAAAAGCTAAGAAACGGTGCTTGGGCCCTGAGTTCAGGCCCCAGTACTGACCCAATTTCCTCTGCCAAGTCCCATTTCAGTTTGCTTAGGTCAGAAACATTTCTGGAGGTTGCCCTGGAGCCTTCCATTGTCTGCACTCCCACACTTGAAGGTTAGGGTGGGGAGGGGAGGGTAGTGCATAGACGTTGCCTGCAAGGAACACACAAGTGTGTAGTAATACTCAAGGCCCCAAACTTTAGGAACAAGGCATAGAGAAGAGAATGCTTAGGAAGGGACAGGATGGAGACTGGAGATTGCCTTTGGGTGGGTGGGAGATCTCCTGAACCTAAAGTTAGGCCTTGGAGCATGGAGGACTTGGATGTGTGCAAGGGCAGGCCACTCTGGAGTAGGTGAGCTCTCTCTTGCAGAGGGAAGGTCTTGGGGCCACAGCAGGTCTGCTGCGAAACCAAATGTCTTTCTTGGCAGGTGTTGCTTCTAAAAATCCCTTGAGGAGGGGCTGGGAAGGTGGCTCAGTGGTAGAGCACTTGCGTTGCATGCTCGAGGCCCTGGGTTCGATTCCTCAGCACCACATAAGAAAAAAGCCGGACGTAGTGCTGTGGCTCAAGTGGTAGAGCTAGCCTTGAGCTGAAGAGCTGAGGGACAGCGCCCAGGCCCAGAGTTCAGGCCCCACGACTGGACTCCCCCCCCAAAAAAAAATCTCTTGAGGAACCACAAATCCCTTTGTCTTGCTCAAGGGATTGTCACTCTTGGACCTACTGTGAATGTCCCAGGGGGACCAGGAGTTCCTCTTGCCTAGGATAAGAGGTTTTAGCAGGAAGAAACTCTTACATGCCAGCCTGGGGAGTTGGAAGTTAACAGTGGGCAAGAAGGAGACAGAATAGTGAGTGAGCCTGGAAGGAGTTGCGGGGATGTCAGGGGAGAGTTGGGCCATTCATTGGAAGAAGACAGAGCCAGGTACTGGTGGCTCATGCCAATAATCCTAGCTACTCAGGGGGCTGAGATCTGAGGATTGTAGTTTGAAGTTAGCTAGGACAGGAAAGTTTGTGAAAATGATCTCTGACGAACTACTAAAAAGCCAGAAGTAGAGCTGTAGCTCAAGTGGTAGAACACTAGTCTTGAGTGAAACAGTAATTACACACACACACACACACATGCTCACGCACACATGCATGGGTGGCTTTGGCTCCAGACCCAGGGAGGGAAGGTCAGCTTTTGTCTACCCACTCAGACCTGACTGTCTCCATTCTTTTTATTGCCAGCCTGCAGAAAGAAGAGATGGAGTTTCAGCCAAACCAGGAGGACACTCACAATGACATCATTGGCTGCTTCCTAGGGCTGCAGTCCCATGACCACTGTCTTCCCAGGACAGACTCCAAGAGCAAGTTACTAAGGTCCAGGAAGGAATCGTACCTGGAGGGCCGGCCCACCAATGCCAAGCAACATCCAAGGGGACAAGAAGACAGCAAAGCTTGGAGACTTAAGGGGGTGGATGCGCTCAAAGCGGCCTCATTCTATGAGAGGCCAGGCTACCACAGTGCCCCTCAGACACCCCTCAGCCACACCCCCATTGTCTTTCCCCCAGAGCCATCAGTACCCTTGAGGCTTCACAGTATGGCAGGCACAGACACAGAAGACCAAAGCCTTTTAAACCCTGTGACTTCTGAGGCTAAGGAAAGTTTTGAATTGCTCCCAGATGATGAGACTTTGATGGCGCACCAAGGTCACATGAGGAAGAAAACTGTGGAGTTTAATCTAAACCATATGCCAGAGATCCCCAAGAATTACCTCAGAGACCCTTTTCTGGAGCAATCACCAAGAAATCGACACACTATACTCAAAGATCACACAGATCCCTTCTCAGCCTTGGAGAACAGGTATGTCCTCCCAAAGCAGGTTGATTGCATTCCCCTCTGTGAACAACCTTCCTCCAGTTGTCTGGCATGGTACATAGGTCCCTCACACTATGGACTTAGAGGAGGAGGGTGGCTGTTTACTGTACCCGAGATCTTATCACCACTCCCCTGGAAGCCCCAGAGTGGCAGACCAGATTCAGGTGGGCCAATGTTATCAAAGGGCCTTCTTTATTTTGTGAAGAATGGCCTAGGACTCTATGCACTATACCCAAGGGTCTAAGTGATGGTGACTCTTGTTAGTCTTCAAGGTGGGAAAGCAATCCAGTCCAGAAGCAAGGCAGGCAGGTGGTAGAGATTATTTTATTAATGCTTTAGGGATCCTGCCCATACTTCTAAAACTTTACTACTTCCTTAAGCCTCCAGCTGTCAAGAGTTCCCAATTCTAGACTTCTCTGCCCAATGAGAAACTCTACCCCATTCTAATCACAATATGGGAAGTGTGACTTCCCATTTCTACATCTGTAAGCTATTTTTGTGGTCACAACACACGGCTTGTGATTGAAACGCAAAGGGTAACATAGGGTAACAATTTCAGTTCTGCTTCTTGGGCAAGACTATCCCAACTAGTATAAGAAAGATGGCCCAAAATCCGCCTCAGCTTTTCTACAAAATTTGTTGGGCGCCAGTGGCTCATACCTGTGGTAACTATTCAGGAGTCAAGATTTTACGATTGCTGTTTGAAGCCAACCCTGGTGGCAAAGTCCATGAGACTATTATCTCCAGTGAACTAACTACCCAGAAAAAGCC
This sequence comes from Dipodomys ordii, assembly GCF_000151885.1. Lineage (NCBI taxonomy): Eukaryota > Metazoa > Chordata > Mammalia > Rodentia > Heteromyidae > Dipodomys > Dipodomys ordii. Next base: position 894,424 of record NW_012267333.1, on the reverse strand, counting down.
AGAATGGCCCAAGTGTGAAATGTTAGATTTGAGCAGGAGCTCCCAGGGACAGCACCCAGGCCCTGAGTTCAAGCCCTAGGACCAACCACCCCCCCAAAAAAACAAAACAAAAATCTTCTCACACCTTTCTTACATCTTCCACAGGGATGAAGCCTGTACCTAAATGCTTGCTTGCTAAGGGGCACACCTGGTTGCCAGTGTGCATGCCACTGAACTCTGATCTGGTTGTGCAGACATACAACTATCAACACAGAAGATTATGTTCCCAATCAGTCTGAATTAAAGGGTTATAATAAAATTAAGTAACTACTTCAGCCTCTAAATGTCTTAACAGCAGTAACAAAATGTAAGCTAAGCTGGAATGAATCCCTGTAAACAAGTAGCTCAGAACAATTAATTCAGAATCAGGAGTCTTAAGTGAACTTTGCACACCTATAACCTGGTATTGTTCCTAAACTAAGAAATTTAATAAAACAGATTTCACAAACACAACAGCTAGGTACCAAATTTCTTTATTTGAAGGAATGGTACAAATTAAAAGAATTTAGGATGTTCTGGTACAACTTATAGAAAAGGTAATGATAACCCCAAACATGCATGCACTGCCCTGGTGACCAGAAGTCACGTGTGGCTTTGGGGCAATCAGCCCAAGGCTTAGCTCTCATCACTTTCTCCCAGAGTGTGCTTGTCAAAGAGATATTCTGCCATGCCAGATTCAGGGGCTCCCATCTTGCGCAAGTTGGTGACATGGTCACCCAATTCCTTGATGGATTTCACCTGCTCATTCAGGTAATGAGTCTCAATGAAGTCACACAACTACAAAAAAAAAGACCCAGGAAGAATGAGTAGTCATCTGCTTTCCCAGCCACCATGACAAACAATTACCTCTGCGTACCCCCTAGGTTTCCCAATACTCACATGGGGGTCATTTTTGTCAGTGGCCAGTTTGTGCAGTTCCAGTAGTGACTGATTCACACTTTTTTCCAAGTGCAGCGCACACTCCATCGCATTCAGCCCGCTTTCCCAGTCATCACGGTCTGGTTTCTGAATGAGAGGAAGTTAAGCCAATTTAAGATTAAGTTTCTCAAAGCAACAACGTCTGCTGTAATACCTTTCTCACTACTATTCTCCTACATTAGAAAGTAGGCATAAAAGAGCAACTACTGACTTGTAAGACCACACCACTGGCCCTCTGCTCACCTTGATATCCTGCAGGAAGATGCGGCCACCTCTCTGGTTCTGCAGCTTCATCAGTTTCTCTGCATGTTCTCTCTCCTCATGAGATTGGTGAAGGAAATACTTGGCAAAGTTCTTCAAAGCCACATCATCTCGGTCAAAGTAGTAAGACTGAGAGCAGAACAGAACACGTTTAGGTATTGGAAAGTCCTACAAGGAGGCAGCTGGGATCAACCATGAATAATAATGGCTGACAGCCTGCCTTTCTCATGGCAGTGGTGTTTGAACTCAGGACCTTGTGCTTAATAGGTAAGTGCTTTACCACTTGTGCTTGCACCCCTGGCCCTCAGCATTTCCTCAAAGAAGACTGTGGCTGGTTTTGTTCCTATAGTGAGCATAACACCAGTTTACTTTCATTATGAAATAGAGAACTGAACTTGATCTTCAAAGGTTACTGCTTCAAGGAACTTTTACAGCATCATGGGAATTGCCATCAGCAGTGTCTTATGGATCTGTACTCTTTCAGAACAACTTCTTATGGCAGGGCCAAATTTCATTGTCTGAAGGGAGGGTGCTGGGGCATTCACCCTGCACTGTTTTGTCCAGTTTAACTCTCCACCCTGACTATACTAAAACATGGTTAAAATGAGTTCATGAGACTGCCATGTATACAGGAAGCTTGCTGATTTAAATTATTCTCCCGTTGGGGGTGGTATGTTGTAACTTAAGAAAAAGCAAAAACTTGACTTTCAATCTAAAACTTTTTTTTTTTGGGGGGGGGGTCCGGTAGTGGGGCCTGAACTCTGGGCCTGGGCACTGTCCCTCAGCTCTTCAGCTCAAGGCTAGCGCTCTACTACTTGAGCCACAGTACCACTTCCAGCTTTTTTCTTTTTGCAACGTGGTGCTGAGGAATCGAACCCAGGGCCTCATGCATGCAAGGCAAGTGCTCTACCACTGAGCCACCTTCCCAGCCCTTTTTTTGGTATTTTTGTGAAGGAATGTCAGTTACAGAAACCCAGACTTGTATCAGATCCATTAGAACATGTCTAAAGTGTGGGTTTCGATAACTAGGGAGCCACAACCCCAACACTCTCATGCAATGAAACGATAAAGAGGTACCCCAAAGTGCAAGGATGGTGGCACTTTGGTAACAGAGAGATTTCTAGAGATAAGGCCTCCACACAAGTGAGTCTAAGAGATAAGTGGAGCAGAGGTAGGGACTGTTGCTCAGGAGGGTCGGATAAGCAAGCACACAAGAGATAAACCACCTCCCACCAGCCCCCAGAGGTTGCCATTGGACACCATTACCCAGCAGTCCTTGCCATACTCGGGGAGGGGGGGGATGGGAGCTGGATATCCAAACAAGACAAGAGGGCGTAAGGGCGACCAGAAAAATAACCGGGTCCAAGAGTGCAAAATCCAACTTCCTAACCTAACCACAAAGTTGAACGTAAAGGGAGGCGAAAGGGGGGCGGGGGGGAAAGCGGTGCAATTGTGGGGTTTCGGAAACCGGGCTCTCTTTGGAGCAAAGTGTGCAGAAACGGGTCTAGCCTGAGGGAGTCCTCCTAGGGGACAGCCGGAAAGCACCAATCGCCCTGAGACTTCCCCGGCCGGGGAGGCCTCCATTTTCTTACCCAGAGGGCGCCCGGGCCCGCGTCTGGCCACACCCCCACCCCGCCTGGTCCCCAGCGGGCCCGGGGAAAGGGCGGGTGCGGCCTCGGCCGGGTCCCCGCGTCCCCGCGCTCACCATGGACAGGTAGACATAGGAGGCGTAGAGCTCCAGGTTGATCTGGCGGTTGATGGCGGCCTCCGAGTCCTGGTGGTAGTTCTGGCGCACCTGCGAAGGGGATGCGGTCGTCATGGCGGCGGCTAGGAGAGACGGAGTAGCGGCGCGGCGCTGGAGTGGCGGCGGAGGCCCGGGGGCGGTCCGAGGACGCGGTGAAGAGGTGGCGAGAGGTTGGTGGCTCGGAGCGGGCGGCTGGGATGGGAGAGGTGGAGGGGTCGAGCGCCGGGTTCCGTTCAAGCACTGTTGAAGCAGGAAACCGCGGCGACTCTCGGCGAGGATCGTCTGCGCAGGCAGCCCGGCCGTGTGGTATTTATAGCGGGAGTTTGCGTCAGACACGTCCCGACCAATCAGCACCGTGCGCCCAGTGAGCTCCGCCCCTCTCGGTGGCGCGCGCGCGGGCCACGTGACCGCCTCCCCGTTTTTCCCGCCCCCCTCTCCCCCCACCCCGCGGCCGAGGCGGGGACGCCGGCGGGCTCACCCACCGAGTGGGTGAGGTAGAAGTAGGAGTGGGCATACGAAAGAAAGAATCACTCGAAGTCTGCGGGCTGAAACACCGGGGAGCTGGGACTCAGAGCCCGGGGCGCGCGCCCTTCTGTCCCCGGGGCCCAGGGGTCGCGTTTCTGCAGAAAGCCAACATGGCTCCGTGTGTGCAGCGTGTGTGGCCACGGGGCTTCTGAGGAAATCCCCACGGGGAGGTGGGGGGGGCGCTTGAAAGGAGGCTGGCTCCGGGGTCACACGGACCGGGGGGGCGGGGGGGAGACCTGGAAAAAGCCATCTGGCACAAACCCATCTCCTCCGTTGCCGAGGCCCATTTCAAGATGGCCTCTTTTGTCTTTCTCTGTCACCCTTGCGGGTGTCCTTGGGGAGGATCGGCTGGGGCTGCGGGGCAGATGGCGGGTGTAGGACATCCTGCAGGCGCCAGGCCGCCGCGTGTGGCCTTGTCCACCTGTGGCTGTGCCTTTGCGGGTAGCAGAAGGGGAGGTAGGCCACGCAGCTCCTGAGGCCACACAGACTCCCTTCCACGAGTTTGGACGTCGACGGGAGACCTTTTTCAGGGTACTCGTGTACGTGTGCAACTGGGAGCAGACCTTCCAGACGTCCTAAGGTAGTCTACTGCAACATGAAGACGAATTGCCCGTGTAATGACAGAGATTTCTTGGGTCGTTATTCATTTCAAAACTAACCAGAAAGATAAAATATTTTTGGCAGTGTTGGGGCCTGTATTCATGACTTTATATTTGACTGGCAGGCACCAGGCACTGTAGTGCTTGAACAGCTCTTTTAGCTCTATTGCAGTTGAAAAGAGGGTTTTTGCTTGTTCGTTTTTTGCTTTAACTCAGACTGATCTGGACTGAGATCCTCCTATTTTAGGCTCCCAAAGGTCGCTGGGATGAGTCATGTTCCACTGGGCCCAGCTACTATCCTGCTCTTCACCTATGGAGTAGATTACAGGTCAGGTAGTCCAAGCACAAACTAGGAATAAGATCTAATGGTGCCCCAGCTACGATAAAGTAAGCAAGAAGTGCTGCTGGACAGGGGTACTCTATGTAGACTGGATAGAAAGTCGGGGTATAGGGCTGGGGAGGTAGCTTAGTGGTAGAGGGCTTGCCTTTCATGCCTGAAGCCCTGGGTTAGAATTCTTAGTTCCACATAAGCAGAAAACCCCAGAAGTGGTGTTGTGGCTCAAGGAGTAGAGTGCTAGTCTTGAGCAAATGAAGCTCAGAGACAGTGCCCAGGCCCAGACTTCAAGCCCCAGGACTGGCAAAAAGAAAGTAAGTCAGGGGGCTAAATGTGAAGAAAAAGTTTCTACTGGGGGAAGTGGAGGAAGATGGGCAAGGCAGTTCCAAGTAGATGGAATAGCATATGCAAAGATGTGAAGGTGTGGAAATGTCCTTACAGTGTGTCCATTGGGACCAGGGGAGGCATGTTGAGAAATGCAGCAAAGGGCAGAATATAGGAGCAAGGATGTATGCTATAAAAAAAAAAAAAGTGGCTAAACCTTATCTGGAGACAATAAGGAGGTAATGCATTAAAAATGTTCCTAAAATGTTTTTAGAAAATGGACTCCCACTCCCCCCCCCGTAAAATGAAAAGTCACCATATATAGGGTGCTAATGCAGATTTAGGGTGAGGCTGTTGGACAGGTCATCTTGATTTTGGACTGGGCCTCTATTACATCCAAGAGGACAAGAGTCAGTACAAAGCTGGCCTGTGCTGTTTGTGCCTGTATAATCCTAGCTACTCAGGCTGAGATCTGAGGGTTATAGATCAAAGCCAGCCTGAACAGACAAATCCAAGAGACTTTTATCTCCAGTTAACCAGCAAAAAAGCTGGAAGGCATGGCTGAAGTGGGGCTTTCTACTCTAGCCTTGAAAAAATAAGCTAAGCAAGAACATGATGTCCTGAATTCAAGCCCCAATACCCTCCCACCCCCCAAAAAAAATTTTGGACTCCACTGGGAAGAAGTCTGTCTGCGCCATAAAGTAGGCTTCATGAAACCATATGGGGCACTGTGCTGGGTAGATAAATGAACAGCTGCAGTGACAGAGACATAGCAAGACAAGGGCAGCTTGTACTATGCTGAGGTCACTGAGAGAGGCCAGCTGGGAGGAAAATGGAAGGTGTGAGTTTGTATTTGCTTGGGTCTGTTCATCTTAGGAGAACTGAGGGTCTAAGGTCTCGATGCAGCCTGGTCTTTAGGCCTTTGTTGACAGGCCTTCTGCCTCCCCACACCCATCTGGTTCCTCATGACTTCAGAAGGCGGCAGTTTGGCTGGCCTCCCAGAAAAACAGCCTCTCAGGGCCAGGAGCTGTGGGAAGGCAGAGAAGAGTAGGTTGTTTCTGGAATATACTAGCTCATTCCAGAGTGAAAAGGAAGTGGGGGCTGGGCAGGACTGCTGTCCCACCGTGACTCAGCACTCTGCTGATGTCCCAGGGTGGTGGGGCCTAGGCTGCAAAAGTGCTTAGTCATGGAGGGGAGGAGAAGTCACTTGATCTGGAGGGATGTGTTTTTACTGTTGGGAGACAAAGGGCAGAAGGCCTGTGGTTTCTTCCTATTTCCTTCACGGACAAAGGCCAGAGGAGGCTGAATCTGGAACAAAGTAGTTTTGAATTTGGTTTTGTTTTGGCTTTTTGCCAGAAAAGAGGTATCACTTCTTATATTGGGTCTGTCTTCTAGCCATTGCAGCATTTCCAAAGCACCATATTTTGTAGATTAGTAAGAAGGCTCAGAGAAGGTGAGAGGCATAGTTGAGGCTGTAGAGTCAATGGCCAAAATGCAAGGTAAAAAGTAGGATGAAGCCCAAGAGGAAGCACCATGTGATCATTAAACACGATGGGGTGCAAGAATAAGAGGAAAACCGCAGAGTCCAAAAGAGTTCCCTCAAGGAGATTACAATGAAGAAAGATCACAGGGGTGAGGATGGGTTGGAAGACATGTTGAACTCAAGAACCAGTGTTGTGAAAGTATGGGATTTCCCTTGAAGTGACACATGAAGGAAATTAGACCTCAGAAATTCCAAACTTGGAGGAAAAAACAACCAACACCAAAAACCCACTATTCAATCTGTTTTGGGTACATTTCTGGATGATGCAACTATGAACTTTTCCTTAAATTGTTTGTTTTTTAAAAATACTCTTTTTCTCTTTTAGTTCTTTATTTTTTTACTGAAGAATCAAACCCAGGGCAAGCACTCTACCACTGAGCTGCATTCCCAGCCTTAAATCTTTTTTTTTTTTTTTAACTTTGATTTACGGTAAAAGTGTTGCACAGAGGTGTTTTAATTTAGTTTTATTGTAAAAATATTATACAGAAGAGTGCTAAAGTTACATAAGCTAATGAGTACATTTCTTTTTTAAAAAATTTTATTTTAGGGGTCTGGGAAGGTGGCTCAGTGGTAAGGTGCTTGCCTTGCATGCATGAGATCCTGGGTTCGATTCCTCAGCACCACATAAGCAGAAAAAGCTGGAAGTGGCGCTGTGGCTCAAGTGGTAAAGCGCTAGCCTTGAGCTGAAGAGCTGAGGGACAGCGCCCAGGCCCAGAGTTCAGGCCCCATGACTAACAAAAAAAAAAAAATATATATATATATATACACACACACATATAATTTTGTTGTAAAGATGCTGTACAGAGGGATTACAGTTACATAGGTAAGGTAATGAGTACATTTCTTGTTGAACATTGTTACCCTCTCTCGTTTTTCTCCCACTTTCCCTCCCACCTTCAATCATTTCTTGAAAGCTCTGGAGGCCATGTAGACTCCCAAGTCTAGGTACCCAGAATTTCCCCCCCTCCTGCCCCCAGTCTTCCAGAAGGCTAAAGGTTGACATCTATAGCCTGGAGAGTAAGTGGACAACAGTGAATGGAAGGTTCTGGAAAGGCCATTCAGGCCTTCCTACCTCTGGGAACTCTTCCCAGCTTCTGACAGGGTAGGCCAGCACCCTATGTCTCTGCTAGAGGCCATACCTTGGGGCCTTGGCTGTTTGTTTGCTCTTCTGGCTTCCCTTTGGACTTTGAGACTTTTACACTGTGTCCACAGAAGCTACATAAGAGGAGGTCCTTTCTGTCCACTCACATCTGCCATTTCTGTGTTGGCATGTAGGCCCCAGGAGAACAGGGTTTTTTTTTGTTTGTTTTGCTAGATCCCTGTGGTAATCCTTCCCAGTGATCCCTCTGCTCACATCCTAGAAGCTTCAAAGAGACTACCTGGCCCCTTGGAGATGTGATTTCCCCTATTTATCTATGGTATCTGGAGCTGGACCTTTCCTAGGCTACTTTACCACAGGGGATGCTGTCAGCTGACCCCAGTCACGTGGTGTGCCCACATCCCTCAGTTCTGGCTCAGCCATGTCTATTCTGCCAAGTGAAGGGAGGCCCCGCTAGGCAAAGGGCAGCCAGCAGCTTCTGAGGGAGTCAGAAGAGAGAAGTGACTTGAAAGCCTCCATAGAGGCCTCTGCAGCCAGCAGGGCGGGCAGCCTGGGCCTTAGGCTGTGCCTCCTGTGTGCAAATGGGACTGCGGCTGCCCTGGCCTTTCGCCATGCAGTGTTCACTCGCTTCCCCTATACCCAGGTGAGGCTGTGAGGAAGAAGACCTGAGCTAGAAGTCTGAGGTAGAGAATCCCAGATTCCTTTGCAGCTAATGTTAGGGAGGAGAGGATAGGACACAAGCATGGTAGGAATCTAGTTGGCAGCCGTAGAGAGAGGAGGGGTAAAGCGAAGAGTACCCAGGGGCTGAAAGCAGAAATGAGGCAGCTGGCAGGACCAGTTTGGAAATTTTTCTCCAAAAGCAAGGACCTTTTGGTACAATCTGGGTCAACTAGTGTGGTGGGCTGGAGCTGCAGATCGGTTCAGATGATCAGCAGAGGGGAGCTGGGTGACCTGTGAGTGGATCCAAATGCTACAATCCTTGCTGTAAATGTAGAAGTGGTCACAGTCAACCTGGGGTGGATACTAGCATCCCAGGATCCTTGATTCTGCTCGCTCTTTATGCTCAGTCTTGTTCTCTCTCACTTGTCTCTTTTCTGTTCCAGCCCCACGAAAGCAAAGCAAAGCATTTTGGTTCTCTGATTAAAACCCCTTCAGGGATTCTCCTCTGACTGGTATGATGCCCTAGTGGCCTGATGTGGGTCCTATCTGCCTGTCACCCCCTGGACCTACTTCCGAGCCTTACAAATGATCCTTCACGCCTTATGACTGGTCACTGCTGGCTCTATCCAGATTCCCTGTCCTAGATTTTTGTAGTCTCAACTTCTGGCTCAAGGCAGGGGATTGTGGCTTAGTGATAGAGTGCTTGCCCTAGCAAGCCCTGGGTTCAATTCCCCAGTACCATATAAACAGAAAAAGCCAGAAATCGCGCTGTGGCTCAAGTGGTGGAGAAACTCAGGGAACAGTGCCCAGGCCCTGAGTTCAAGGGACTGGCAAAACAAAATCCTCTGGCTTAAATATCCTCCCTTTGGTTTTCCTCACTCCCTTGCAGAGTGAAGAACTCTCATTCTTCATGTCCTTCAGGGCCCTGAATGTGTTCCCTCCACCCCTCAGTTCTGCAATGACCCTGTCGTATCCCTTCCTAGAAGTCCCCACCAGAAGGGGCCTTCCTGCCCTGTTTATCTTGGCAGTGCCTTTTCTGTCTCCTCTGCAGACCCAGCAAAGCTCCAGCTTCAGAAAACTGAGAGATACATTGGATTTACTTTGGTTTTAGCTCCTCGCCCAGTGCTTCTGATAGGCTGCAGACATGAGCAATGGAAAATGCGAAGGGAACCTAGAATGGAAATAAGACCATGGGTCTGAGAGAAAGCAATGCAATTAAGCCTTACAACTTACTTGTGACCAGTCTCTGGCCACCAGGGTCATACAGTGTCACAAGATAGTTGCTTTTTTGTTTTGTTTTTTGGTTGTGGGTCTTGAACTCTGGGCCTGAGCGCTGTCTCTCAGTTCTTCAACTCAAGGTGAGGGCTCTACCACTTGAGCCACAGTGCCACTTCCCGTTTTCTGGTGGTTAACTGGAGATAAGGATCTCAAGGCCATTCCTACTTGAGCGGTCTTTGAACCCTGATCCTCAGTTCTCAGTCTCCTGAGTAGCTAGGATTACAGGCGTGAGCCACCTGCACCCAGTATAGTTTTTTTTTTTTAATTTTTAAGTACTCCACCTGGCTAAGGATTAATGATAGGCTTCATTTCAGCCCAAGATGGGTCAACAAATAGTTATAAAATAACAGTTCTTTAACATCATTACCTGGACCTCTAATCTATGCCTTAGGGGGTCACATGAAATTCAGAATATCTTCTCAGCCCTTGGGAGAGGTCCTACCCCATGGGCTGGTCAGCAACCACCCACCAGCCACACTGGGAAAGGTCTTAATGCTTCTGAGGTCACTTTGTGGCCATCTTGCAATCCAGAATGGACCAGACTATCTGTCAGGCCTTAATGATCCTTTGTAATGAGGTCCTACCTGATCAATCCTGAGACAGTGGACTAATAGACTCTCTGAAGCCACTCAGACCCTGTCTGTGACTTGTGACTTTCTCATACCCTGCTCTCAGTTCTTATTTAACCAGTGGCTAATGTAATACCCTAGAAGACAGAGATAGCTAATGGGAGACTAAGATGTTGGCTTCCTGTGGTATATCTATGCCACATAGCCTTCTTTCCTGCTCTATTTCTTTCCTAATAAATTCCCTCTGTTTTCACTTAGCCTGAATTCTTGGACCAAGGTTGACTAGCTATGCTAATTTTCTGGTAACACTTGCTCACCTTCCTAATATTGAGTCTACTCCCTCTTGCCTCAGGTTTGCCTGCCTGCCTGCCTGCCTGCCTGCCTTCTTTCCTTCCTTCCTTCCTTCCTTCCTTCCTTCCTTCCTTCCTTCCTTCCTCCCTTCCTCCCTTCCTTCCTTCCTCCCCCCCCACCCCCCTTTTCTTTGGTAGTTAATTGAAGATAAGAGTCACATGGGCTTTCCTGGCTCAGGTTTGGTTTCTCTGTGTTCTCTTGGTTAAGACTAGCCCTACCTCCTCCACAGGAAGGCACAGGCAGAAAGTGACTCTGAGCTGGAGGACTGTGCCCCGGCAGAGACCCCAGGACCCTTCATGGCAGCTGGGCCCAGTTGTCCATGGGGATAGTTATGGGCACAAGCTCTATGATCTGAGACCCACCTCCATTTGCCTGCACTGGCCACAGCGTTTCCTCAACTGGAGGAATCCATGTGCTGTCACAGGGGCCAGGGAAGGAAGTGAAGTACTGGTTGGCTAGCTCACTATGTGCTTGGCCTAGAACATTCTTGAAGTCCTTAGCATTCCATATGTATAACATGCCAGGCATTAGGCCGACATTTACACAAAGTAAGTTGATGCCTTTCTGGATGAAACCAACAGTACCTCTGATGGGGAGGGGGCGGTGGTGAGGAGGGGGGCAGGCAAGTCACCGGTGCTCTAAGTAGAGACTCTTTTTCAGAGGAGGAGGCTAGAGGTCAGAGAGGTAGAGTGACTCCCTGGCTTAAGGCTGTGCCGCTGGCAAGAGACAGCCCTGACTGGAGCCTAGGTGTGAAATGTGGGGGAATTTTCCAGTGTGGTGCTATGGTGACCACATGGTGACACCGATGACCCCCAGCTAGATGCATGGAGGATCCTCAAGATTCTAGCGGCTTGAAATTCAGTCATCTCTAGATATATATGGAGGTGGGGGTGGGAGTTACAAGACCCCCTCCCCCACATCCCCAAATCCATAGATTCCCCTGATCTCATATCAATAACATAATGTGTGCCTATAACTTATGCAGTACTTCTGTATGCTCTGTATGCTTTATTGTTGTTTTGTTGTTGTTGTTGTTGTTGTTGGTGGTGGTGGTGGTGGTGTGTGTGTGTGTGTGTGTGAATAAGGTTTGAACCCAGGGCCTTACACTTGCAAAGCAGCTATTCTACCGCTGAACCATGCCTCCAGCTTTTTTTGCACTTTTTTTTTTTTTTTTTTTTTGCTGGTTATGGGGCTTGAACTCTTCCTGGGCGCTGTGCCTCAGCTCTTCAGTTCAAGGCGAGCACTCTACCACTTGAGCCACAGCACCACTTCTGGTTTTTCTGGTGGTTTATTGGAGATAAGAGTCTCCTGGTCTTTCTGCCCCAGCTGGCTTTGAACCGTGATCCTCAGATCTCAGCCTCCTGAGTAGCTAGGATTACAAGTGTGAGCCATCGGCACCTGGCTTGCACTGGTTATTTTTGAGACAAGGTCTCACTTTTTGCCCATGTTCCAGAACTACAGTCCTATTTTCTTCCTGTTGTAGCTGACATCAGAGAGATGTACCACTATGCCCTATCTCTTCCATTGAGATGGAATGTCATTCATAGATTTTCCTGCACCTTCCTGGCCTAGAACCATGATGTTTCTGATCCAGGCAAAGGTCAGCCAGCACTCTGACCAGTCTTAAGACATGAGGTTGGCAGGTGGCACTTTCAAAGTGTTTGCTGTGATTGGGCCAGCAACAAAGCTGTAAGAGCTGACTTTCCAAATGATTTGATTTGGGACTGGAGTCTGTTTGCTTGGTGGAGTTCTATGCTTTGTTTATTGAGATAGAATCTTGCTTATGTAGCCCATGCTGTCTTGAAACACATGATCCCCCTTCCCAGGTTACAGGCATGTACCACCACCTCACCATAGTGCTCAGCCTATGGTAAGACTCCAACAGGGGGCCTTCGCTTGTGTTATCTCTCCTGAGCTTCATCTGTGGAAGGAAGGTGAGCAGGTAGTCTGGAGATTGCTGGTTGGACATTCTGTGGCATTTCTGAGAAGGGCTGCTGGGTCTAGGCAGATTCTTGGGGCTGGAGGAAATTCTGGGTGTACTATGAATATGGACCTCCAGTGCTCCCTAAGGGCTTGGCTATTCCCCTCAGGGCCTGAGGGAACCTTATGTAAGTCACAGGACAAGGCACTGGACTGGGGACTAAAAGGAGGATTTATGATATCTGAGAAACACCTGAATGGTCCTGAGAGAGCCCCAGAGTTCCTGGAGCAGAAGCTAAGCGCACACAATAGGCTGTAGGATGCCCAGCAACTGGGCAGGAGCCTGGGCCCACCCTCAATTCTGTCTGTGGAGTACACACCCATCTCTTGTCTGAGGTCATGGTCCAGGACTCAGAACTTTGTTGGCTTGAGTTGGGCCCTGGAGAGTTGGCCCAGGAGAAAAGCATCGTATGTGCTATGTCTCTTCTCCCAGATCTTTATTTCTAGCTAGAAATATACAGTTGGGATTCTAACTCCCTTCTAGTCCCTGCCTTCTAAAACTTATTTGAAATCATTAGTTGGAGCTAAGCATTTCTAAATTTTTCCTGACTTGCTCACTTGTCTTTCTTTTCAATATGGGTGTGTGAGTGGGTGGAGGTGCATGTATAGTGAAAACAAAATCCAGATATTGTCTTCTTTTCTGGAATTGGTGATTTCTCCAGATCCATCCTTTCTTACCAATGAGGGTCAAGTCAAGAAGGAGGCTTTGAGACGTTCCTGCTTAATGCTAGCATTCAACTAATACCTGGGAATGGAATCTTTTAAATGGGAACAAGAAGGTTTTTTTCCCATCTGTTGTTGTTTTTGTTTTCTTTTCTTTTTGAATTTTTTGTTCATTTTTCTGTCTTTGGGAGTATAAGGGGAGGCACAGAAATGGAGGGAAATGAGTGAACAAATGTGGCAGTGGTACTCACTGAGCACTATGTTGGAAATGAAATGTATAACTTGTGGGTGGGAATGGGAGGGGAAAAGTAAACAAGAGTGAAGGAAGGGGTGACATTGTCTAAAGAGAAATGTCCTTTTTACCTGTAATCCTATTATAATAATAATAAAAATGAAAAAAATAATTGTGTGTTTTTGTCAGTTGTGGGGCTGGGGCTTGAACTCAGGCCCTGGGCACTGACCCTGAGCTCTTTCACTCAAGGCTACCACTTTGAGCCACAGCTTCACTTCCAGTTTTCCGGTGGTTAATTAGGGATAAGAGTCTCACAGACTTAACTACTGGACTATCTTTGGACTGTGATCATTCTCAGAGTTCAGCCTCCTGACTAGCTAGGATTATAGGCATGAGCTAACAGGGCCTGGGGAAAACGTTACTTTTTGTCTAGCGTAGGTCTGAAAAAAAAACTGAGGCCAAGAGAGAAGAGGGTTCAGCATATGAAATTTCAGCCCAAGGACACAAGAAAATGGAATCAAGGATTAGCACCCAGACCTTTGGATCCCAAGCCAGCTTTCTTTTGTTACATCCCTTTGCTTTCCAGGATTGGGGCTTAAGTACTTGATCTGGGTTGGTGGGGTGGGGAGCAGGCATTTCTATATGGTTATGTGAGCCTGAGAAGACAGGGGGCCTCTATGTCCAGCAGTTATCTTTAGTGTCTTGAACAAAGAAGAGGCAGCAAGGTTGCAGAAAGAAGGAGAGAGGGCTGGGCTTGTGGCTTTATGGTAGAGTGCTTTCCTAGCATCCATGGGTTCGATTCCTCAGTACCACATAAAAAAGCTGAAAGTGGTACTGTGGCTCAAGTGGTAGAGTGCTAACCTTGAGCAAAAAAAGAAGCTCAGGAACAGTGCCCAGGCCCTGAGTGTAAGCCCCAGGACTGGGAAAAAAAAAAAAGGAGAGAGGACAGATGAGAGAAATATCAAGAGATAAGAAACAGGATTCTGAAAAGTTTCACAACACACTAGTGCATGTGCACACCACCCAGACACAGTCATGTTGTTTTTGCCAACACAAAGGACCATGTGCATGACAGTGATCCTGTAAGATTATAATGGAGCTGAACCTTTTGAATCATCTTGTGATGTCATAGCAAAACTGCATTCCACTGCTTTTGCGTTTGTGGTGATCATAAACTGACCGCACTGTCAGTCCTGGAGACACATAGCTCCCATAATTATGTACAGTCTGCCATCCTTGATGATGATAATAATAACTGTGCTATTGGTTTACATATTCATTATACAAAACTGTACTTTTGGTTATTATTTTAGGGTCTGCTCATAAAGAAAATACTCATGGTAAGACCTTGCACTGTGTTACACGGGCTACAGTGTTGACTTGGTCTGTCAAGAACCTGGAGAGGAAGGGAATAGCTTAACAAGATATTCATTCAATAAATATCTAACCATGGGGGGGGGGGGAGGCTGGGAAGGGAGGTGAAGGGTAAACAAAGGAGGAGGCTGCAATGCTTGGTAAGAAATGTATGCATTATCCTGCCCATGTAATTGTAACCCCTCTGTACAGTATGTTCACAAATAAAATAAAATAAAAATAAATATCTAACCAGTAACCTGGGCTGAGCTCGGGGTCAGGCCACTGAGACAAATGACAAATAGAATAAGGCTGGGGCTGCCCTTAGGAGCTTCTAGCCTGGCCTAACGCATTCCTCATGAATGTCTTTAATAACCACCTTGCCAGCCACACCTTTGGACTAATCAGGCTGCAGAAGATGCAGCCATCTCCCCACTAGGACCTCCCTGGGAGCCAGAGCATCAATTAGTAACCATAAGCAGAGCCTACTGAAGTACCTTCCATATCTGAACAGGACCAATTCCAAATGTGCAGGGCTTCTGACCAGTATTGGCTGAAACAGGAAATGAAAGTCAGGATCAGGCCAATAGGGAGCCTATGGAAGGGCTGATGGAAGTTCCTCACCTGACTTGGTTGCCTTTTCCTTCATGCTGTCTTCCTCTAGCTGACCTTTACTTACCCTTGAGGGGTTGCTAATTAATAGCTGTTCCTGGATAATGCTGGCACAGTTGCCTGACAGGTAGCAGGGAAGGCAGGGACTGCCTGGATCTCCTCCCTGCCATCTCCCCTTCAGGCTCCACTAGCCCCTGCTCCATCTATACTAGTCACTACGGGGCCCAACAAGGGCCCCACCTCTGTCCTTTTCCTTAAGTCTTTGCTTCCAAACCTGTCCCCTTTTGACTATCAAGCACTGCCCTTTCTCCAAACTCCAGTTCCAGTCTTTCCTTGTTCCTCACTTCTTGGATTTGGAGTTGATCTGTTCCCATGACTCTGCCAACATCCCTTCTACATTAGTTGAGTGATAGCAGACACTTGTGTTGTGGCATTGTTATTCCTCCAGTGCACAGGTTTATTGAGGGCTGGGACACAGTTCCTGGTTTTCCAGGCCTCCACCTGGCACAAGGCTGGTTCTGCAGGCTTGAACTCAGGACCTTACATTTTGCTATGAAGTATATATGTGTGTGGGGGGGGGTTAAATTTAGGCTTTCTATTCTATCTCCTTGGTCTACCTGTCTATCTTTATGCCAGCCCCACATTGTTTTGATTGCTGTAGATTTGTAACATGTTTTGAAATTAGATAGTTGGAGGCCTCCAACTGAGTTCTTTTGTCAAGATTGTTTTGGCTACTCAGATCTTATATGGATGTTAGGATTTTTTTTTCCTGTAAAAAAGTGTCATTGGAATTTTTATAAGTATTTCATTGAATCTGTAGACTACTTTGAGTATTATGAGAACACAGGATATCTTGATTTAGACATGTCTTGTGTGATTTCATTTAGTGGTGTTTTATGGTATTCAGTGTTTACATCTTTTATTTGGTTAAGGAGTCACACGTGTGTGTGTGTGTGTGTGTGTGTGTGTGTGTGTGTGTGCGCGCGCGCGCTTGAACTCAGGGACTGAATGCCATCTATGAGATTTTGTGCTCAAGGCTAGCACTTGAGTCACAGCTCCACTTCCAGCTTTTTTAGTGGTTAATTGGAGAGAATAATCTCATAAACTTTCCTTGATCCTCAGGTCTTAGCTCCCGGCTCATATTTCTTAAAATAAAAATAAGTTCTATTTCCATTTCTGAAAGACTAAGCTTTATTGAGCAATGTAGACACAATGAGCACATCTAATAGCAGATGGCCTCTAACATTTCCTACCAAAGGAACATGACTAAGTGCAAGAGTGAAGAGTACAAATAAATATGCAAGTGAGTAGAGTTCAGATGTGAGGTGCCTCACGCCTGTCATCCTAGCTACTCAGGAGGCTGAGATCTGAGGATTAAAGCTCAAAGCCAGTCCAGGCAGACAAATCAAAGATGTATATCTGTAATTAACCAGGAAAAATCAGGAAGTGGAGATGTGACTGAAGTGCTAGAGTGCCAGTCAGCAGTGGAAAAGCCAACTGAGAACATGGCTTTCTGAGAGTATTATTCAAATGTAGAATTCTGGGTTTTGAGCCAGGTAATCCTGGCTATTCAGGAGGATGAGATCTCAGGATCATTGTTCAAAGCCAGCCCAGGCAGGAAAGTATGTGAGATTCTTATCTACAATTAAGAACCAAAAGTGGGAAGTGGAGCTGTGGCTCAAGGGGTAGAGTACCAGCATTCAGCCAAAAAGCTCAGGGACAGCTCCTAGTCTCTGAGTTAAGCCTCAGAATAGATAGATGGACCGATACATACGCACATACACACACATACATATAAACATATACACAAAGAATTTTGGGGTTTGAACTTAGTCTTAGAGTTTTTTCTACCTCACTTACATTTCTCCCATACCCCAGTTGTTAGTTCCTGAGGACATCCACAGAATTATTACACTTATCTATACCACATCTATACCAATCATCGAATAACAATCCCAAACAGTCATTGAATACAGCTTACTGTAGTTTTCTTCTTAGAGTTAACTCCAGTGGGAATTTATAGTAAAATTAATTTGTGTGAAAGTCACTTGTAGTAGTTCCATTACACAGTTAGGGATATTTACTACATTTTGCTTTCAAGTTTTAGGAATTGAGTTTTTTTGTTTCTTTCTTTTCCTTCTTTCTTTCAGGTTAGGGATTGAGTCCAGGTCCTTGAATGCACTAAGCATTCTCCACCACTGAGCTACACTGTAGCCTATAGATTGCTTTAAATTTAGTTCTATAATGAGGTGAAATAGGTACATGATAAAGTCAAATCTAAAATATAAGGTAGATTGAAAGGAATCTAGAGCCTAGTCTTTTCTGTCCAACCTTTTGTTTTGTTTAAACTCCCGTGTTTTATTGGCTGGTGGATGATTGATCTCAGAGTCTCACTAGGCATCCAGCGTAGTGTGTGTTGGGATTACAGATACATACCCCATGTCTGGCAACCACTGTTTAAATTTGAAAACTTACACTTTTAAATATTTTCCATATTTTAGGAAAAAAACAACTATTTCTGAGTATATTACATAAGCATTTCTCCACCTCACTGTGTGTGTTGTGTGTGTTTGTGTGTGTATGTGGTGGTCCTGGGGCTTGAACTTAGGGCCTGGATGATTAGTTGGAGATGAGTTTCATGGACCTTTCTGCCCATGCTGGATTTGAACCACGATCCTCAGATCTCAGCCACCTGAATAGCTAGGATTATAAGTGTGAGTCACCAGCACCTGGCCACTTTTTTTCTTTTTCTGTAATACAAAGTCCTGAGGATCATTTCATTTGTTTTCATGTTGTTCTCATGGCTACAAAGTAGGCCATTGTGTGGATGAACTCCTGATGATTTCTTCAGCACCTTATTGTGGATATGTGGCTTAGTTCCAGGGTTGGGTTATTACAAAGAGAAATGTAGTAAACAGCCTGGTCCCTGTGTTTGTTGTATTCTGTGTATTTGGTCACTGGGAAGAGTTCCTAGAAGTGTGATTATAGGATCAAAGGGCAAATAGGAGTGTGGATTTTTTAACCATGGCCAAGTTCTCTTCTTCATATTCCTCTAGCAGTGTGTGAGGATGCCATATTCTCACTGCTCAGACAAGAGAGCATTTTATTTTTTTGGATGTTAGCCAATCTGATCAATGAGGAATAGTTCTTTAAGTCAATTTGTATTTTACTTACTATAAGCGAGATTGGGCATTTCTTCATACTGTTTTGTAATATTTACCTTTCTCTTTCTATGAGTTATTTGTACTTCAGTGAATTTTCTGGGTCATTGGTCTTTCTTTTCATTTATAAGTTCATTGTGCACTAAGAATATTTGTATATATTTATAATGAATATATAAACATGTATGATGTAGATCATAGTGTCTTTTTTTTTTTTGTCGATTGTGGGGCTTGAATTCTGGGCCTGGACGCTGTCCCTCAGTTCTTCAGCTCAATGCTAGTGCTCTACCATTTGAGCCACAGTGCCACTTCCCGTTTTCTGGTGGTTTATTGGAGATAAAAGTCTTACAGACTTTCCTGCCCGCCCTGGCTTTGAACTGTGATCCTCAGATCTCAGCCTCCTGAGTAGCTAGAATTACAGATATGAACCACTGGTGCCCAGCTTATTCATTTATTTTTTTAAAAATAAAATCCTTAGTGGCTCATGTCTGTACTGTAATCCTAGTTACTCAGGAAGCTAAGCTCTGAGGATCACAGCTTGAAGCCAGCCCAGGTAGGAAATTCCACAAGACTCATGGGTGTGTATGTGTGTGTGTGTGTGTCCCCGTGTCCCTCATGGAGCTTGAACTCTGGGGCTGGGTGCTGTCCCTGAGCTTGTTCACTCAAGGCTAGTACTCTCTCACTTTGATCTATAGCACTACTTCCAGTTTTCTAGAGATAATAGTCTCACACTTTCCTGTCTGGGCTGGCTTTGAATCACGATCCTCAGATCTTAAGCCTTCTGAGTAGCTAGGATTACAGGTGTGAGCCATTGGCACTGGGTTTGCTTGCTGAGCTTTAAAAGTAAGTGAGCAAGGCCAGGCCAGGCTGAAGGAGCCAGGGTTCCTTCTGTTTGGGCTGTCCCTCTATAGTCATTCCAGAATCTCAGATCTCCTGTCACACTGCTTGGCTTTGTCCCTGTCAGGCTACCATTACCTGCAGGTCATCCCTGGGGGTAACTCATGGTCAGGTGGATCCTTTCAGCCAAAGACAATTCTGTGAGTTCATAGCAATGATATTCATAGTGCCTGGGTATGGGGGCCCACTACACTGTGGCGGAGACTTGGATAAGGGGCATCTCTAGAGTTTCTTCTAGACCCCTACTGTCCCAGAGTAATTTGCACGCACTCCTCTCTTGAGATGATTTGGCCTGTTATCCTTGCCCCTAGGACCCTTTTCCTTTGCCCTGAAAGTCCTTCTCATTACCTATCCTACCCTTTGATTTTGGTCCTGTTTCTGAATCCAACTCCTCCTCATTACCAGGTGTATGAAGCTTGGGCCTTCAGGTTCTTGATAATAAGCTAGGGCTTTGCGTCTTTACCATGTACCTGGGCTCCTATGAGGTAGTACACAACTGAATTTGGAAGACACTAATAAGTTTAGAAGTCAGGCCATGAGTCCTCCTATAATTCCAGTTAGAGTACATATTTTCTAACTCATTCACCTGGTTTCAGTGTGTCTTGGGTTTCTGGGTGTGAGAATTACTGAGATTATAGCCTTTAGGGAACTCAAACATGTGTGTCATCTTACTGAAGTTGATCTACTGCAGAGAACCTGTGAACCAAAACCCCCAGGGGAATGAGGACCCACATACTGTAGAAGCTTCAGCAATCAAGTGCAGGAATTTCCACAGGAAGTGAAAGCTTGACCTCCACACCCACATGGACATCCAGACCAGCTGTTACAGCACCGCTCAGCAGCCCAGAGCTGCTGAGTCCCATGGCTGACCACAGACCTGGGAGGTATAGAAAGCAGAGAGACTTGGGGCTGGGAAGATGGCTCAGTGGTAGAGCGCTTGCCTTGCATGCATGAGGCCCTGGGTTTGATTCCTCAGTACCACATAAGCAGAAACAAAAAAGCCGGAAGTGGCGCTGTGACTCAAGTGGTAGAGTGCTAGCCTTGAGCTGAAGAGCTGAGGGACAGCCCAGAGTTCAGGCCTCACGACCGGACCCCCTCCCCCCCCCAAAAAAAAAGAAAGCAGAGAGACTTGTCCTCTGTCCTTCTTCCTCACTTCCTCTCTTGAGCAGTTCCCTTCAGAGTTAGCTCAGGATGTCCAAGAATGGATGGAAGGAAAGAAAAAAGGCAGAAAAGGTACTTTCAGGACAGCTTGAAGGCCAGTGTTATCACCCTCCTCTCCATGAGTCCTGAAAAAGGTCAGGTCTGTGGGCAACAATCTGAACCACTACCAAGTCCCCTGTGGGGCTGTGCCTCCAGTCCACTCAGGAGAAAGAAAATAGTGCAAAGAAAGGTGTGTCATTCAATGTCACAGACAGCCCCTCTTTTCTGCCTTATACCCCTGCTCTCACTTCTCACTTCTCACTTCTCACCCCCAATTCTTCCCATCGACAGGCACCACCTTTTTCTGTCTCTTTGTCGGTGTGGGGAAAATGGGAGAACTGGCTGTCACAAGTCCTCCCAGGCAGCTGATTGTGGCCTGTAGGTGATCTAGTCTCAAAGGAATGACCCAGACACTCCCCAGGTGACCAAGGGATTTCCTCTTACTTGAGCCGTTTGGCTGGACTCAGAACTTTGTTCTTTAGAGGGCTTATTAGTAGAAAGGGCTCTGATAAGATATGGGGGTTATCAGCTTCTTCAGGGATAGTAACTCACGAGCTGAGACCTCTAAGAGTCTATGAGTGTTTATCTGACTTGGACAGTTGAAAGAGAAGAGAGCCTTTCAGCACATGTATGAGCCCTTTCCCAGAAGATGTTCTCTGGAAAAGTCTAGAAACTGCAGTCATATCAATATTCAAGGTTCAAAGAGGAAAATTTGTTGCAATATCTTCCATGAATTATATATATATATATATATAATATATATAATTCATGGAAGATATTATATTATATATATTATATTATATATATAAGAATATATATATATATATATATATATATAATGTTGACAAAGTCAATCTAATACACTGTGATGAATTGTGTGTGTATGTGTTCCATTATTAAATTGATCTTTCAGCAGATCATGCTTATAATCCTAGCTTCTTAGGTGACTAGGATCTGAGGATTGTGGTTTGAGGTCACCTGGGCAGGAAAGTATATGAGACTCTTATCTCCAACTAACCACTGAGAAGTCAGAAGTAGAGCTGTGGCTTAAGTGGTAGAGTGCTAGTCTTAAGCAAAATGCTTAAGGACAAGATCTAAGCCCTAAGTTCAAGCCCCAGGACTGCCCCCCCCCCACACACTATGTAAGATGATATAGTAATTGTATAAGATTTTTTTTTCATTCATGGCCTTGCGCTTGCTTGCTGGGAAAGTGCTCTACCAGTCCTAGGAGATCTTTTGGTGTATGTATGTATGCTGGCACTAGGCTTCACTCAAGGCCTTGTGTGCTTGCTCAGCTTTTTTGCTCATAGATATTACTCTGACCACTGAAGCCATGCCTCCATTCCATGCCATTGGTTACTTTATTGGAGATAGAGTTCACATACTTTTCTGCCCAGCCTGGTTTCAAAACAGATTCTCAGATCTCAGCCTCCTGAGTAGCTAGGTGCCAGCCTTTCTTTTCTCTTTTTGTTTTTGTGCTGGTACTGGGCCTTGAACCCCGGGCCTGAGCATTCTGACACTTGAAGTGGTTGACTGGGGGTAAGTCTCCTGGACGTGCCTGTCTGGGATTGACTTCACACTGTGATCCTCATATCTCAGCCTCCCATGTAGCTACAATTATATGCATGAACTACTGGATTACTCCTGGCCTCTTGATAGGTTTTCTCTTTGGCTCCCTGGGAGGCTGAGCTGTTGGGAAATTCCCTGGAGGTGACTGCACACCGTGCTGCCAGCTTTCCTGGAACCTTCTGTAGACTGAGCCAGGAAAAGATTGGCCTACAGGTTGTAGCACTGCAAATCTGCCCTCTTCCCTAGGCCCAGATGAACCAGGAAGAAAGCTCCTGTCTCTTTCTTGCATGAGTGCCTTCAACAACAACAATAACACACTGGAGTGGGTTTGTCCTTTAGTGAATGCTTTTCACGTTTCAGACAGTGAATTACCTCACTAAATTCTTCTTTACATCACAATAAAGAAGTCTTATGATGGGAAAACAGGAAGAAAGGGATTGAGTAATATTTGCAGGGGTCATCACAGTCAAGAGATGCCATAGCCAGAATTCCACTCAGGTGTATCAATCCCATTCTTTACTTTAGACGGGCTGTCCCCATCACCTAGAAGGTAAAATTCAGGTGCACAGCCTAACACATAGAGCCCTGAAGGGTCTGGTCCCCACTGTTCACCACCTTCCAATGCTTCAGCCAGTACATGTGCTCTGCTACCTGTGTGTGGCCTGTTTTTCCCAGGAGCATCCTTGTTACTTTGTTCTATCTTCCCTCTTAGTGCCTCAAGACTCCATTCCTTCTGGTGGGCCTGCGTCTTTGGTGCTGGTTAATTTCCAAAGTTAGGGTATGGGCACATTCTCACATGGAAGGTCATCCATGTCATTCCTCCACAGAGTGACCAAGCCAGTATTTCCTCCAGCCATGCAGTGGATTGCCTGCTCTTCTGCTGAGCTTCAGGGGAAGAAGTGACAGCATTTAGGGGTCATCTTGTATGTTAGAATTATACTCAGCAGGGGCTGGGAAGGTGGCTCAATGGTACAGTGCTTGCCTTGCATGCATGAGGCCCTGGGTTCAATTCCTCAGCACCACATAAGCAGAAAAAAAAAAGCTGGAAGTGGCGCTGTGGCTCAAGTGGTAGAGCGCTAGCCATGAGCTGAAGAGCTGAGGGACAACACCCAGGCCCAGAGTTCAAGCCCCATGACCGACAAAAAAAAAAAAAAAAGAATGAGGCAGGGTAGATCAGGGAAAATGAGGCATGGGAAATAGTAGCCAGGATGCAGAGATACTATATTAATAGATTCATTTGATTAAAAATAATTGGATTAAAAGCACATAGCACTATTTTTGCTTTAAGACTTATTCTGCCTCATAAGCTGTAATGTTTAGTAAAAAATGGTGAAAGCTGGGTGCCCGTGGCTTATGCCTTTAATCTTACTTACTTAGGAGGCTGAGATCTGAGGATTGGGGTTCAAAGCCAGTGTCAGCAGGAAAGTCCTTGAGATTCTTTTTTTGTTGTTGTTGTTGGTCATGGGGCTTGAAGGGATTCTTATCTCCAGTTAACTACTAGAAGACTAGAAGTGCTGCTGTGGCTCAAAGTGGTAGAGTACTAGCCTTGAATGAAAAAGCTCAGGGACAGTGGTCAGGCCCTGAGTTCAAGCCTCATGACCAACAAAAAAAAGGGGGGGGGAGGAGTAAGAAAAGCAGCTCTGTACCTTTGATCTCATCTGCTTGAGCAGATAATTAGTGTGCTCTGGGACACTAAATATATAAAGCCATGATGGGAACACTAAATTTAAGACAATGCTTAAATTAATTTGAAGAATATAAAAAGTTTGGGGAGATCTACAAAAGGGGGTTTCAATTCAATCTTCAATAAAATATGGAAGTGGTGGAGATTAAACTCAAAGCCTTACACATGAAAGACAGCCCATGCATTCTACCACTAAACGCTAGCCTTTAATTTTTTTTTCTTTTTGTCTGTCAGGGAGCTTGAACTCTGAGCCTGAATGCTGTCCCTGAGCTCTTTTGCTCAAGGCTAGCACTCTACCACTTTGAGCCACACAGCTCTGCTTCTGGCTTTTGAGTGGTTAATTGGAGATAAGAGTCTCACAGGGGCTTTTCTGCCCAAGTTGGCTTTGAACCTTGAGCCTCAGATCTCAGCTTCCTGAGTAGCTAGGATTATAGATGTGAGCCACCAGTGCCTGGCTGCCTTTAATATTTTATTACTTGAAAAAATAAGATATATGTAGAGTAGGATGGTAAAATTGAAGCAAGTTAAATATTAATATATATATATATACATATTTAAAATCACATGATTGTCCTGTAAGCCTGATGTTTCTACTCAAAAAGTAGATGGCATACATGTCCTCTCATAGGGTACCATGGGCTTGGATAATGGTCCCTAAAGACATCAAGGTCCTGGGCTGGGAAGGTGGCTCAGTGGTAGAGTGCTTGCCTTGCATGCCTGAGGCCCTGGGTTCGATTCCTCAGCACCACATAAACAGAGAAAGCTGGAAGTGGCACTGTGGCTCAAGTGGTAGGGGGCTAGCCATGAGCTGAAGAGCTGAGGGACAGAGCCCAGGCCCAGAGTTCAAGCCGACCAAAAAAAAAAAAAGTTATCAAGGTCCGTATCCTAGAACTTGTGAATATGTTACCTTACAGGGCAAATGAAGTCTTACAGATGCAATTACAATAAGGATTTTTAAGATGGAGAGGTTATTCTGGATCATCTGGGTGGATCCAATGTACTTACAAAGAAAGAGGCAGAAGGTCAGGGCTGAAAGGAGTTATGAAGTGAGCAAAGATTACCAGGCAATAAACTAGAAGTTGGAAAAGGCAAGGAATATAGCCTCTTCACTAGAGCTTGCTTTGTGGCCCCTGAAAGATTCCTTTTTCTGTCTGTAACTATATGATCACAAATCAGTATTGTTTGAAGTCATTGTGTCTGTAGCAATTTGTTACAAAAGTGAGAGGAAATGAGTCCATGATCAGCCACTCACAGTGGGTGGTGACAGGATTTCTTAAAGGAGAAACAAGAAGCCCAAGGACATCATCTGAGCTAGGAAGGCAGAACTGGCTTCCCTGAGTTCTCAGACCCCAGTCCTGTGCAGACACATATTGTATTTAATCTTCAGCAAACACTGAATGATGTTCTCCAATACCCAGTTCCTCCAGGATTTCTGGAGCCAAGACACATGATACTCCTAGCCTGAGCTTTAACTGTGCAGCTTTCCTATTCTGGGACTTGTAAATATTGGCCAGTTTCCCAGTAGCTAGACACCCAAGTTTTTCTAATCCCTCACCCTGTCCTTTTAAGCTTCTGTTCTCTGCCTCAGGGTCTTGGGTAAAGTTCGCTGCTGCTTCTGATCGCCGATCTCATTCAGTTGCTCTTTGCTGAACACTCATTGTGCCCAGGCACTGAGTGTGGGAAGTGGAACTGAGAGCTTAGTGCAGGAGGATCACTAAGGGCCACAGAACGGGTGGGCTGGGGCTTTGGCGGGAGGGAGGAGACTGAGAAGTTGTCTTTTTTTGGGGGGGGTCCGGTCGTGGGGCCTGAACTCTGGGCCTGCGCACTGTCCCTCAGCTCTTCAGCTCAAGGTTAGCACTCTACCACTTGAGCCACAGCGCCACTTCCAGCTTTTTTCTTTTTGCTTATGTGGTGCTGAGGAATTGAACTCAGGGCCTCAGGCATGCAAGGCAAGCGCTCTACCACTGAGCCACCTTCCCAGCCCCTGAGAGGTTGTCTTGGTCCTCTCTGCTTACCTGAACCCTGAACACTATTTTGAAAGTGCAAAGCATTTTACTAAAGAGACAACACCATGAAGGTGTAAGCACTCAGGCACTGAAGTAGAGGCAGCTTTGGATGTCAGAGAAGCTAGGCGTGAAAGCTTTTTAGGGGAGGCAGGGCTCAAGCTGGATCCTGGGGGATTGCCAGATGGAATTCTGGGAAAGTCCTGGAAGCATTCTTGGCATGGGGAATGGGGTGTGCTGTTGGAGTGCCGGGGCACTGTTCTTTAGCTTTTTTTTCTTCTTGAGGCTAGTGCTCTACCACTTGAACCACAGCTTCACTTCTGGCTTTTTGGAAGTTAACTGAAGATAAGAGTCTCATGGATAGGCTGGGAAAGTGGCTCAGTGATAGAGTGCTTGCCTTCATGTATGAGGCCCTGGGTTCGATTCCTCAGCACCACATTAAGCAGAAAAAAAAAGCTGGAAGTGGTGCTGTGGCTCAAGTGGTAGAGAGCTAGCCTTGAGCTGAAGAGCAGAGGGACAGTGCCCAGGCCCAGAGTTCAGGCCCCATGACCGACAAAGAAGAAGAAGAAGAGGAAGAGGAGGAGTCTAATGGTCTAATGGACTTTTCTGCCTGGGCTGGCTTTGCACTGAGATCCTTAGATCTCAGCCTCCTGAGTAGCTAGGATTACAGGTGTGAGCTACTAGCACTCAGGCTGTTTTGAATTTCTTTTGCTCATGTTTTATTTAGAATCTCTTCCTCCTCAGTAATCAATTTAACCTCCTCCTTGTAGCCCAGAGGCAGTGCACAGTGTGGTGCCAGTGTCGGTACAGTATACAGCTCTCCAGGGTCTTGGTGTTGACTAGTTCGTTGTTGGATAGCATCCACCAACATTGTCTTGTGAGTAAATACTGCGCCCTAGGAAAAGTTCCCTACTTCCAGCTTCAGACGGTGGTACCTATGTGGCCTCCTTCAGCTTGGACTGTATGTATGACACAGGAGCCCATCTTACTAATGGCAGCAATAGGTCCTAGTTCAGACTTTCACTTCTTTTAGTAGGGCTTTCTCTTCCCTAGGTCTTGTGGCATTTGCACTATTTGTCCCAAGGGATGTCCATCACTTGATACTGACTTTGATGCCAAAACTCTTGAAATGAAAGAATATCTAAATCAAAGGATTTATTGAGCAGTTATAGATGCTAGCCAGAAGAAGGGACCTGGGAAAAGTTCCAAAAGCAAAGTTACATGGCAGTTGGAAAATGTCCACTAGATCTAGACCTGAGTATTTTTATAACAGATATTGAGATAAGCTGGGCACAGGTGGCTCACACCTGTGATCCTAGCTACTCAGGAGGCTGAGATCTAAAGATCCTAAGGATTGCAGTTCCAAGCCAGCCCAGGCAGGAAAGTCTGGCGAGACTCCTTATCTCCAGTGGACCAGCAAAAAGCCACAAGTGGAGCTGTGGCTCAAATGGTAAAGCGCTACCCTCAGGTGAAAAGCTCAAGGACAGTGTCCAGGCCCTGAGTTCAAGCTCCAGGCCTGGTTAAAAAAAATGGGGAGGGGAACGAAAGCATAAGTTGTTGATATTGCACCTCTATCAGCTGTAGTTAATGGAAGGGATCACGTGGAAAAAGGGAAGCTTTGGGATAGAAGGGCAGTCAGTAGGAATATTCATTGCTCTGGGTTAGTTAGGGATGAGTCTCAGAAGTTTATACTTAAATTTGGCCCTCGTGGTCAGCCATGAAGAGATGGAAGTCAGGGTTTCCGTATGCATTCAGGAATGTGACAGAGTCTTTAGTTACTTTCTCCTGAAGCTGTTAAGTTAATTTCCATTTTCTTTCCATCCTTTGGTCCCTCTGGCCCTTGTTATTAAGTTGTGGATATTTTAGAAGGTTTTTTTTTTTTTTTGCTTGGTTTTGTCAGTCATGGGGCTTGAACTCAGGGGCTAGGCAATATCCTTGAGCTCTTTTGCCCAAAGCTAGCATGCTACCGCTTTGAGCTACAGCTCCACTTCTGGATTTTCAGTGGTTAATTATAGATAAGGAATCTCACAGGGTTTTTTTTCTGCCGGAGCTGGCCTTGAACAGTGATCCTCAGATCTCAGCCTCCTGAGTAGCTAAGATTACAGGTGTGAGCCACCAGCACCCAGCTTTATTATTATTGCTATTATCATTATCATTATTATCATCATCAATATTATTGAAGATCCTGAGAGTAAAGGATTCACAATTCTGAGCGGGTAAGAAGTAGCTGCAGTTAGCAATTGAGGCAAGTCAAGCTCTATGTTGGGAAATGACCCATGTCTGTTAAACCCATGTATTTTAGAGACCTATTTTATGTGTTCCCTTGGAGGACTTGTTACCAACTTCACTGCTAAGTCTGTCTGAGCGACAGAAGGCAGGGCCTCAGTGCAGTTCCCTGAACTATGAGATGAGGTGGGAACATAGGGCTAGGCAGCCTCATAATTAGATATTCCCAAAGGCACGATGACAGATCTGCAGAGAAGACTAATTAGAGGTCAGAATAGATGAGTTGAAGCTGTCAGGATTACGTGGAAGAGCTGAGCAAAGGAGATTTCTTCCCAGGAAGAGAAAGAAATAGCAGCAGGATCATAACCATCACTCTCCCTGGAGAATAGAAATCAATCAGAATTTGGGCATGAAGTAGCCAGCACTATTTGGTTACTTCCATTCAAGTCTGATCGTAGGACAAGGTAGAGCCACTGTCACAGCCCAGAGGATGTTCCCATTCCGTGCTCTGCAGAGTGTTCTGTGGACAGGGAATGGGACAACAGAAGGAGGTTGTCCTTTGTCCTTAGAGCAGCTGAGTAACATGGAGTCCCAGGAGAGGCCGAGGAGTCAGTGACTAGGAGATTCTCAGAAGGCGGTGTGATATGGCAGGAAGTGACCTTACACAGAAACAGCTTCAGTATTTTTAGGACTAAAAAGTTTAAAGAAATGAAAGATAAAGAAAGGGCTCATGGATGGGATGCTATTCAAACCCAGTAAGGAGCCAGGCACCGGTGGCTTATGCCTAGAATCCTGATTACTCAGGAGTCTGCAATCTGAAGATTGCAGTTCAAAATCAGCACAGAAAGAAAAGTCTGTGAAGTTCTTATCTCCATTTTAGCCAGCAAAAATCTGGAAGCAGAGGTATGGCTTGAGTGGTAGAGCATCAGCTTTGTGCAGAAAAACCAGCCAAAAGCCCTAGTACTTGACACACACACACATAAAATAAAAACCAAAAAAAGAAAGAAAAAGCTAACAAGGAGAAGAAATAAAAGCTGATCACAGACAGAAAAATGGAGGAAAGCAGGAAGATGCCAGTCAGTCACTAAGATGGAGTTAAAAACAAGAGGACAAAGCAGAAAGAAAAGGGCCTGGGAACAATGAGTCCTTAGCTAGAAAAGAACAAAGGCCCCAGAGTCAGCATGGGACCTGGGGTATCAGCTATTGTGTGGTCTCCAGGGCTCAGTGACACAAAGGAGGCTAAGAGCATATGCCAAACACAGTGACAAGTGCCCTGTTGTCTGGCAGGGCCAAACAGTGGAGCTCCAGGGAAAAGAGAATGTTCATTCAACTTTGACTTACTTAATTGGTGGGCTTTCTGCTTGGAGCCACGTGTTAGGGACTCCCACACCTACAGGGATTTAAGGTATCCAGGCTGCTGAGATGACTAGTGTTCATTGAAGACATTCTAGATACTGGCATGTCAAATCAGATCGGCTCAACAGGAAACAGAGCTGGCTTTGGGGTCAACTGAGCTGGACTAAGGTATAATGTGCTGTGCTCTATGTGTGTGTGTGCCAGTTCTGTGCCACTCAGGACCTAGGTGCTGTCCCTGAGTTTTTTTTCACTCAAGGATGGCACTCTACCACTGGAGCCACACTTCTGCTTTTTTTTTTTTTTTGGTGGTGGTTAATTGGAGATAAGCGTCTTGCTGATTTTCCTGCCCTGGCTGGCTTCAAATTTTGATCCTCAGATCTCAGCATCCTGAGGAAGCTAGGATTATAGGTGTGAGCCACCAGCCTGGCTTGTAATGTGCCTTTACATTTGTGGTTAGATATGAGTTGTGCTGAAAAGGTAAGGGAGAACACCTGGAGTTCAAGTCCCATTTCATGCATGTCCATACACTCCCCTCCCCCAACCCTACAGGATTATAGAGGTAGAAATGCTCCCTAGCTATCCACATAACTGCTGTTTCCCCCATCAATAGCAGAGTCAGAGAGAGAACTCCTGTCTCCTTGGCTGTGGGGATGTTTGGGTCCTGGGGAGCTCTGGAGGGGTGATGCCAGGAAGGAGTGGTTGAACCCAGTAGGCTAAAGGAAGTGAGTCACTGTCTCAGGCCTGTGGATTTTGAAACAGGAGGCCTGCTGACTTCAGGGCAAACATCTGAGGGCTCTGTGATTTCATCAGGAAAGCTGAAGTAGGCAGGAATACTCAGCAATCAGCAGACACCCGTCAGGACATGACAGAGTTTGTTTGACTGCACCCTCCCATCGGTTACAGGAGGAGCCAATGAGGAAAGCCCAGACATCGTGACTGCCGAAAAGTGACCACTTGGGGAACTTGTTTCTGTAACTGCAAGCCATGTTTTCAGCATGGGGAAGAGCCTGCACGTCATTGTGTGTGCAAGAACCAAACCAGCTTCAGGTTAGTGGTTTCTGACCACAAGCATCAGCAGATAGTCTAGTATATGACCTTCCCCTTGAAGTTTCTCAAGGATATTGGCCATGAAGTTACATTTTTGTTGTTGGTCATGAGGCTTGAACTCAGGACCTGGATGCGGTCAATGAGTTCTTTTGCTGTGGGCTAGCTCTCTACCACTTTGAGCTATATCACCACTTATAGTTTTCTGATAGTTAATTGGAGATAAGAGTCTCATAGGGACTTTCCTGCCCAGGCTTTGAACCCTGATCCTCAGATCTCAGCCTCCTGAATAGCTAGGATTACATGTGTGAGCCTCTGGTGCCCAGCTTCCTTCTCTTGTTGGGCCAGTAGTGGGGCCTGAACTCAGGGCCTGGAGTATTTTCACTTAAGGCTGGCAGTCTACCACTTGAGCCATACCTCCACTTCCATCTTTTTGTTGCTTAATTGGAGTTAGGAGTCTCATGAACTTTTCTTCCCTGGCTAGCTGAAAACCAGGATTTCTCAGATCTTGGCCTCTTGAGTAGCTAGGATTACAGGCTTGAGCCACTGACATCCAACTTTTTTTTTAAATTTATTTATTTTTTTTGGGGGGGTCCGATTGTGGGGTCTGAACTCTGGGCCTGGGTGCTGTTCCTCAGCTCTTCAGCTCAAGGCTAGTGCTCTACCACTTGAGCCACAGCGCCACTTCCGGCTCTTTTTTTCTTTTTGCTTATATGGTGCTGAGGAATTGAACCCAGGGCCTTAGGCATGCAAGGCAAGCGCTCTACCACTGAGCCAACTTCCCAGCCCCCCAACTTTTCTTTATTGAAACAGGGACTATGTAAATTGAGGTTGACTTCAAACTTGTGATCCTGCCTTGGCTTCTCAAATACTGGGATTATAAGCATGTGCCACCATACTTGAATATATTTATCAATTAAATTTATTTGTTCTACTTTTGATAAGTATTTAAAAATCTTAACAGTGTGTGTGTGTGTGTGTGTGTGTGTGTGCCAGTACTGAGGCTTGATGAACTCAGGTCTGGATCCTGTCCTGAATGTTTATGCCCAAGACTAGAATTCTACCACTTGAGCCACAGCTGCAGTTCTGAATTTTTTTTGGGGGGGGGTCCGGTCGTGGGGCCTAAACTCTGGGCCTGGGCGCTGTCCCTCAGCTCTTCAGCTCAAGGCTAGCACTCTACCACTTGAGCCACAGCGCCACTTCCGGCTTTTTTCTTTTTGCTTAGGGCTTCATGCATGAAGGCAAGCACTCTACCACTGAGCTACCTTCCCAGCCCCTCCCTGAGCTCTTTTTTAAAGTGGATTATATTTTTTAGTCTGTGGTGGGGTTTGAACTCTGGGCTTGGGCTCTGTCCTTGCGCTCTTCAGCTCAAGGCAAGCGCTCCCTGAGCTCTTTTTGCTCAAGGCTAGCACTCTACCACTTTAGCCACAGAGCCACTTCCAGCTTTTCTGTTTATGTGGTACTGAGGAATCAAACCCAGGGCTTCATGCATGTTAGGCAAGTATTCTCCCACTAAGCCACAAACCTAGCAATAAACAACTCCTTTCTTTAAGAATTATCATCTTTTTTTTTTTTTTTTACTCTTCATTTTCTTTTGAGACAGGGACTCCATATATAGCTTAGGCTGGGTCTGCAACTCTTAATCCTCCTGCCTCAGCCCCGAAGTGCTGGGATTAAGGCGTGTGCTACTACACCTGACTTTGCAGCTTGTCTTTCCGCTGATGAGTGGGCACTGAGGAAAGAATGGGAAGCTGAATCTGTTATCTGGAAATCCTCTTGAGATCATCAGGGCAGCTGTGGGGATTAGGAAGCAGAAGCCCACGAGATGAACCCGAGGCCTGCGTCACGGGGAAAGCCCCAGGGGGATAGCATGGCAGAACCAGGCTGAAACTCACAGGGTGGGAAAGAGTCAAAGCAGGTGAGGATGACATGGGGTGATACCCCCGTGGTGCCACAGGGGTGAGGTCAGGTGCCAGGGCCACATACCATGAGGATGCCGGCAGCATAACAAAGGATGAATGCTTCTTATCTTTTCTTCTGCAATGTTCCCCCTGTCAGGATTGTCACAGCCGCCTCTGCCCAGAGGTTCTTGGCTCTGCTCCCACCTGTTGCCTGGAGAAGTTGTAAAACAGGATTAATAAACTCCTAGAGAGGTCTAGGTCATCCAGTGGGCTTGCTTGCAAGATTTGGGAGGGGAAGGAGGAAAGGGGAAAGGAGAGCAGACGGGAGGAGCTAAAAAAAAGAGAAATATCACTTTAAACCCCTGTCAATAAATGATCCTGTTATTTATATCATTATAATACGTGGTATGTTTTGGTGTTGGTTATACTATTTTATGTTTTATTATTATAATATTTCCTGATGGGCTATATCACAGCTTACCCAAACTGTATTCCTGGGATGGAGTTTACCTAGCCAAAAAGTGAAGGAGCTTACCTAGACAAAAGTGAAGGGAAACTCTTTAGAAAAAAATTTGGGGAGTCAGTTGTGGGGCTTGAACTCAGGGACTGGGCACTATCTGAGCTTTTTTTGGGGGGGGTCTGGTCATGGGGCCTGAACTCTGGGCCTGCGCACTGTCCCTCAGCTCTTCAGCTCAAGGCTAGCGCTCTACCACTTGAGCCACAGCGCCACTTCCAGCTTTTTTCTTATGTGGTGCTGAGGAATCAAACCCAGGGCCTCGAGCATGCAAGGCAAGCGCTCTACCACTGAGCCACCTTCCCAGCCTTTGGATATCATTTCTTTTAAATCAACTTTCTAGTCATTTTTCATCTGTAATTTCAAAATAATTGATTTGTGAGCAGCACCCTGGCTGTGAAGAGAAACAAGGGAGTCCTTTGGCCCTGGGACTGAGGTGGTGTAGGGGTGAAGAGGCTTCAGGCTGGAGAACGGTGTCCTCTGGGGGAGGCAGTGTTTGGACGTCCCTCTTTTAAAGAGTACAATGTCAGGGATAGGGAGCCACAATCACTGACTAGGATCTGTTGCACTAACAAAACGTGCACTGAGAGGCCCATTCCCATGTCCTTGTGCCAAACCCCTCCCTCCTCCCCAAAGTATATAGATAGATAGATAGATAGATCCCCCTGCCATCACTTTACCTCCTAAATCAACTTATCCAAGCCAGAACTTGCTGGGCATAGTTAGAGAGAAGATTCCAGAGTTAAATAATATTGATGTTCTTAAATACTAAAAACAAAAAAGAATCTTAAATACCACATATTATCACTTACAAATGGAAGCTAATATGTTGATCTTAAAGCAGTAATTCTAGCTACTCAGGAGACTGAGATCTGAAGATCAGGTTGCAAAGCTAGCTGGGGCAGGAAAGTCCTTGAGATTTATCTCCAATTAATCACAGAAAGAGCCAGAAGTGGCACTGTGGCTTAAGTGGTAGAGCACTAGCCTTGAGCAAAAGGAGCCCAGGACAGGCCCAGGCCCAGAGTTCAAGCCCCAGGACCAACACCACCACCAACAACAAAAAATAGAACAGTAGTTATCTGGGAAGAGTGTGGGGAGGAAAGGAAAGAGGAGGGAGAGGTGGGGAGAAGCAGAGGCTGGGTTCATAGTGCAGGGCTGTAGCCTGATGGGAAGAATCCATATGTGTGATCCATAGCACAGAAGGACAACTATGGGTGACAAGGAATCAAACATTTTAGAAGATCTTCTAGATAGGATTTTGAATATTCCTAACATGAGGAGTCTGGGGTGTGCCAGGCATGAGTGGCTTACGCCTGTAATCCTAGCTACTCAGGAGGCTGATATCTGAGGACTGTAGTTCAGAGCCAGTTCAGGCAGTAAAATGTGAGATTCTTATCTCCAATTTACCACCAGAAAGCCAGAAGTGGATCTTTAGCTCAAGTGGAAGATCACCAGTCTTGAGCAAAAAAAAAAACCCAACTAAGGACAATGTGCCTAGGCCATTGTGCCTAGTTCATATCCAGTTCTCTCTCTCTCTCTTTCACACACACCCACACACACACACACACACACACACAGACTGTGGTGGTAAATAATCCAGTTAACCCAGTTACCCCATCTAATTCTTACACATTATTGTTTGCATGTTCTTTATAAATGTGTACCTTTATTATATGCCTATTAAAATAGAAACTAAAAACAAAGGAAGTATAGAAAGGAATAAAAACTGCTAAATGTCTTAGTAAATAAAACAGGAGGCCACATTTACACAAGCATCACTTTTCTTTTTCTTTTTTAAACCTCATTCAACAAGATTTATTGCTTTCTAACTACTTTCCAGCCCCAGTGCTCAGGACAAACATCCTGTAGTATGTTTTCTGGCTGAAATGCACCAGCCCAAAGGCCATGATGGATCAGCTGACCTTGGCCTGACACCTCTGAATGGAAACTAGCCTCTCTTCTTTTAAGTCACTTACTTCAGGGTATTTTGTCATAGTGACAGTAAGGTGACTCACACAGTCTTTTCCTGGCATGCACAAGGCCCTGGGTTCCATGCCTAGCACTGCAAAAATAAACAAACAAAAAGTATGAAAAGATATTCAAGACTCTTTTCAATGGGAACATAATCTTGTCTACAGTGGTACGGGGGCATGGGCAGAAACATGGAGTGGCAAGCCTACTGTGTGTAGCATTAGATCTTCATAACCTTGACCATGAATTGACTGGGCCAGGAAGGGAGGTAGGTCACATCTACATCCTAATTGCCATTCATTGGGGGAAAGGTAGAACAGGAAGAAAGGCAGCTGGGGCAGGACTATGGTCTACAACCAAGCTCCATCCTTTCTGATAATTAAGCCAGAAAATCATCATTGTTTCCTCCTCCTCCTCTTCCCTCCTCCTCCATACTGGAGAATGGAATCCAAGACCTTGCACATGTGCACATGCTGCATAAGAGCTCACCACTGAGCCCCTCCCCTAGCTCAAGCCAGGAGACCTTACAAGCTGGTAGCTTATCATGAGAGGTGAGGTTGTCCTGTTTTGGGGGTTCAGTCATTTGATCTGAGCTTGGGACAGGTGGTTTGTCCATCACTTGTGGACACCTGAGTTGTCTCCTAGGTTGTTGCTCATATGCACTGAGCTGTAGTTAAAGACCTTGTATGCATGTCTATATCAGCTACTTATCACTGTGTAACAAATTGTTCCTCAAATTCAAGGCATTATTTCTAAAGTCCACTCAAAATGTCCTGGATAATGCTTTAGGGATTTCTGCTTGCTAAAACTTCCATCTCAATATATTTAATTTAATACACCAGAAGTTGAATGAACTTTTTTTGGGGGGAGGGGAGGGGAAGCTGGTCTGGGGGCTTGAAATCAAGACCTAGGTGCTATTCCTGAGCCTTTTTTTTTGTTTTGTCCAAGGCTAGTGTTCTATCATTTGAGCTGAGCTCCACATCTGCCTTTTTTTAAAAAAATTGGATGGTTAATTGGAGATAAGAGCTTTATAGACTTTCCTGCTTTGGCTAGCTTTGAATTGTGCAGATTTCAGCTTCCTGAGTAGCTAGGATTATAGGCGTAAGCCACTTACACCCAGGTTTTTTGTTTTGTTTTACTGAACTATTTAATTTTTTATTGTTATTATAAAGGTGATCTACAGAGGAGTTAGTTACATAAATCAGGTAAAGCATACTAATGAAGTACTCTTTAAGGACATGAAGTTATTGAGGGCTTTCCTGGCATCCTCCATCCCTGGCCTCTGGAAAGCAAGTCTTCAGGGAGCCTTGAACCCTCTTGGGAAGCAAACAGGGACCATGCCAAGTAACGAGGTAACAGCAGATACCAACACAGCTGCCTGCGCACAGTTGAACACACTCTGGACTGTAACTGATTTGAGACGTTGTAAACAGAGACTTTTTTGAGAACCAGGAAGTAGATCTAATAGGTTGGCAGAAATGTAATAGGCAGGGAAAGATAGGTTTGTTTTGTTGCGTTCTTTGGCTAGAAGGCAAAGGAAAGAATGGCAACAGCACAGAAGGACTGGGCAGAAGGCCAAAGGGCTGCTTGGATAATAAAAACACATTAAGTGATTCAGTTCTATATCTGTTATTTACAGCCTAAGGGGTTGTAAAATCAGACTGGGGAAAACACTTGGGGAGAGTTACAAGTTGCTTTGAATTAAGGTCAGCCAACCAGGGTGATAATATTCCTGATTACAAACAGCAAGGAGACACTCGATCCCTGTCCTGACCGTGGAGGGCACCTTCCCCCATCCTAGACCCTTCTTAGATGCACAGGGCTTGCTTCAAGAGATCCTGACTTCCTGGAAACCCAGAGTGTACTCCTGGGACTGCACAGAGAATGTGGATGACTGCAAAACTGAAGCAGAATAAATTAATGAGAAGAAAGGATATATATATATATATATATATATATATATACACACACACACACCACACACACACACACACACACACACACACACACGTGGGGCTTGAACTCAGGGCCTTGTCACTGGGCACTGTCCCTGAGCTTTTTTGCTCAAGGCTAGTGTTCTCCCTACTTTGAGCCACAGCTCCCCTTCCAGTTTTTCGGTTTGGCTTCAAACTGAGATCTTCAGATCTTGGCCTCCTGAGTAGCTAGGATTACAGGTGGTGGCTGACTAAATTACACACACACACACACACACACACACACACACACACACACACACACACACATCTATATGTATTTAGCAGATATCAAAAGAGCCAGATTTAGGAGTTAAAACCAGGAAGTAAAATGGAAAAGCAGACAAGCTTCTCACACACCATACCTCATTTTTTAAGTATTAAGTTATAA
>NW_012267333.1:818772-856185 GCF_000151885.1 Dipodomys ordii | reverse complement strand
GACTTTTGTGCTTGGAGCTGGCTTTGAACCACAATCCTTACATCTCAGCCTCCTGAGTAGCTAGGATTACAGGTGTGAGCCACTGGTAGTTGGCTGGATTCAATTCTTTACCTTGGCCAAGTTGTTTAATTCCACACACCTCAGTTTCCTCCTCTATAACTTGGGGGGAATACTTAAGTAGGGATGAATAAGGTAACGTGAGTCTGGGCACAGGGGCTGTGATTTCCTCCATGTACCACGTGACTTGGCTGGCTCCAATTCCTGAGCCCAGGTGGGCCAGCACAGATACTGCAGTCCCCATGCTTGAACCCTGCAGGGTGGCGGCTGCTATGCCTGAACTGGGCCTGACCTGCCCCCCAGCACTTCCCATCTTCTTCTCATCTCCCCACCCTACTGAGCTTGGAGCTCACACCATGCAGTGTGGTCCCCATCACTGTATGTGTCTCTCCCTTGACTTCGATCTCAGTCAGCTTCTGAGCCAGCCACCAGTGGTCAGGAAATGCAAAAACAGCGAGGGTGTGCTGAGCTGCATTGTAAGGGGGAGAGAGGTATGTCTAGTAAAGATTCAAACTCACACACACACTGCATAGGCTCTGCCTCCAGATTAATAGGGAAAGTAAGGGTCCAGGTGAAGACCAGAAGGGAAAGAAACCAAAAAGTCACACATCCAATTATAGAACGAACAAGATGCCGAGTATGGTAGTTGAGGCTTGTAATCCCAGCATGGCTCATACTGGCTGTGTGTATGTTCCATACTTGTATTTTATTTTTTAAAGCATATTTTATTTTGTGTGTATAATTGTGTTGTTTGGGAGTAAAATGCATCCTGGGCTTGTCCCAATGCTGGCCACACAAAGGCCACCCCTTCTAGTATCTTCTCTGTCATTTTGCCTTGGCCACCGTCATGACCCATTGAGAACTGTTCTAATGTGAGCTAAAGCCCAGGCCACGCTTTGCTCCAAATCCAAGTGTGTGTGTGTGTATGTGTGTGTGTGTCCAGTTGCACACATTCCTTTTCAGACTGTCCATACTTACTTTTCAGACTGTTCTTTCTGGGGCAGGTGGAAGCCCTTCTTTTTCAGTCCATTGTCTGTCAACAGACAGTGTCTTCGGTTTAGAAAATCTATCCCAGAAGCAGAGTCTTGCTCAAGTCTAACCTCTCCAGAAGGCATCAAGTGTTAGGAAAATGGAGGGGAAAGGAAGGAAAAAGGCTTGACTCTATCTTCCACAGGTGAGGACTGTTTATTGAGATAGAGCAGCAAGGGACACAGCCTTCCTGCAGGCTTGGAGACTGTGTTAGAGCTGGGTTCATGAAGGGGTTTTATGAGGTCTGAGCAAGGAGGCAAAGGTTAATGAAAAAGCCACTAGGTCAAGGGAGGTGTGTGTGTGTGTGGGGGTGCTTTTTGGTTGGGCCCATGATGGAATGTTACAGCCAGGCTTAGGTAGATTACACCGCCGGCGTCAGGCAGTCTGCTCCTGTCTTTGGTGGCTTGCCTGGCATCTGTATGCATCTGGGAAAACGGTGAGGGTCAATCCTTCATATTCCATCTTTGGATACCTGGAAAGAATGGGCCAAGAGGGGAGAGGGAAGTCCTAGTGTTCTTGCTGAATGGATGTTCCTTAATGACCTGGGGAGAACTGCAGGTGCCGTGTAGTCAGGTGGTGTGTGTGTGTGTATGTGTGTGTGTGCACACGTGCGCGTGTACATGCATGCACGCACCCACTAGATGCTGGTCTTTTGAACACAGAGTACTGAGTGCTTTTGCTCAAGGCTAGTGCTTTACCACTGGAGCAACAGCTCCACTTCTATGGCCAGTTTGGAAGACTCCGATCATCAGTTATATCTCATGTGTGCATCTCCATCTGCTGGTTTCTTCTCATTATCATTATTTCTTGCTTTATACTATGTGCTTTACTAGGCATTTTGAAATAAAAGGAAAAATAGCCAGTTAGGCAAGGAGAAGAAAGAGGAGAGGGATGGGATGGGTAGGGGAAAAGAAATAGCCATCCCTCTTGACTCTGGTCCTCAATGCTGTGCACTCAGACACATGTGCCATCAGTGGTAGAGTGCTTGCCTAGCATGCATGAAGCCCTGGGTTTGATTCCTCAGTACCACATAAACACAAAAAGCTGGAAGTGGTGCTGTGGTTCAAGTGGTAGAGTGCTAGCTTTGAGTACAGAGGCTCAGGGACGGAGCCCAGGCCCTAAGTTCAAGCCCCAGAACCAGCAAAAAGAAAGAAAAAAAGGATAAGAGAAAAGAAAGAGAAAAGTCCACCTGTCTCCACTCCATCACACAGGCACAGAGGGAGCAGAATGAGTCCTGTTGCCTTCCCTGGGGAGGAGGGGGGCGCTATGTACCTCACAGAATATTCTGGAAATGCCTTCTCTCCAGCAAAGCAAGAACCAGTGTTATTGCAGAGGAGCACAAGGATCTCTTATGTTTAAAGAGAAAAGAGACAAAAAGAAACACAGAAGTGAACACTGTGGATATCCAAATGTCCTCTGAGCCCAGGTGGCTCCCACTTCCTCAGTTCCCACGCCAGGCTGCCCTCTTCATTTGGTCCCCCAAGGCCAGAGTGTAAGCTTTATTGTACAGAACCACTTTATACTGAACAACCTATTCTAACATTCTTTCTACTTCTTCTGCTTTCTTGTGGGCTATTTCTCCCCCTTAATTTTCTCATCCACTGTTTCCTCTTTGGCCTTACATGGCCATAGTTAAAAACCACTTGACTTGGATGTGCACCACCAGATGGAGCCAGTGAGCATCTGAGCACAAAGCCCATCCACCTCCTGCCATCTTGGTCTGCCCTGCAGCCTGCAGTTATTTTCCATAGTTCTACAAGGGGCCAGCCTGAGAACAAGGCTTAAAAACCCATTCCCCAAGCTGTACACCAGTGGCCCACGCCTATAACCCTACTTAATCAGGATGCTGAGACCTGAGGGGTATGTTTCAAAGCTAGCCTGAGCATCTCCAATTAACCACCAAAAAGCTGGAAGTGGAGCTGTGGCTCAAATGGTAGAGCTCTAGTTGTGATTGAAAACCCCTGAGTTTAAGCCTCAGTTCCAAAAAGAAAAAGAAATGGAAACATTTGCCAGACACTGGTGGCTCATGCCTGCAATCCTAGCTACTCAAGAGGCTGAGATCTGAGGGTCTGGAGATTTGCTTTTTGTGTTTCCATGCTTAATTTCCCGTGAACTTTCTTATATACTTGGTGCAAGGTGAATGCCTCTTTGTCTGAAGGTGTGAGTGTCTCTTGATCAGGGTACACATGAGAATAGCCTGGGGAGCTTTTAAAAGACTAATTTCAGGGCCTCTTCCAGGAAGGGATGAAATCTAAACCTCTGAGTGGAGCTGAGACATCAGAACTAAAACAAACCCAAAACTCCCCTCGGGGTTTCTAACACACAGCCAGACTTGTACATCTCTGCTTCAAGGTCAGACTGAGTGGAGAGCTTTTGAGGTGTAACTGATTGCTTTGCCAGTGATCCTGAATCTTGACAGAGCTTTCTGTGGGGATCACATTGATGGTCCTTTTGAGAAGTCACTTCCCAGTCTTTGAAGGAACATAGGGACTAGAATCCCAATGGAGTGATAGTCTCGTCCCTCAGTGAGTTTGAGCCATTGGGGGACTTGCTTAAAATCACATTGAGGCTGCTAAGGTATCACTCCGAAACCTCTGCAGCCTGTGGTCTGATCATCTTCCTGTCCACACACAAATGCCACTTCTGTGTGCTTCACACACTAATGATGCTGGCAAGGACACTGGCAACATTTCCCTTCTGCTTACTCTGCTGGCATCCACTTGACCTCTGAATTCAACCTCAATTTGAAAGGAGAGAGTCACCATACCCTTAGCTTCTAGAAGTTGGGAGTTAGCCATTCCTATAGGTTTTGGGCTTTCAAAGATCATATAGAATCACCAAAATACAGCAAGAAGGAATACGTTCTACAGTTCTAAAGCACAGTAGGATGATTACTATATACTAAAAATATCTAGCAGAGGGGAATTTGAATGTTCTCAACACCAAAAGATAAATAGATAGACGGATGTTAGAGGTGACAGAAATGCTAGTTAACATAATGTGATCATTGCCTCACACTTGCAATCCCAGTGACTTGGGAAGATCACAATTTGAGGTAAGCCCAGGTGGAAAAGTCAATGAGATTTCATCTGAACAAATAAACCAAGCAGGTGGCCCCACCTGTGTGGGAGGCATAGAAAGCAGGATTGTAGTATGAGGCTGCCTCAGGTAAAGCAAACATGTCTGAAAAATAAAGCCCCCCTGCAAAAAAAAAGCCTAGGAGATATAGTTCAAGTGGTAAAGTGCCTGACTTATTTTGTCGGTTGTGGGGCTTGAACTCAGGGCCCAGCACTGTCCCTAAGTTCTTTTGCTCTTCCACATTGAGCCACAGCTCCACTTCTGGTTTTTTAAGTGGTTAATTCGAGATAAGAATCTCATAGGGACTTTTTTGCCTGGGCTGACTTCGAACCGAGATCCTCAGATCTCAGCCTCCTGAGTAGCATTCTAGGATGACAGGTGTGAGCCACCAGTGCCTAGCAAGTACCTGACTTACAAGCACAAGGTCCCGAATTCAAACTTCACTACTCTCCTATCCCCCAAATAAAGTTTCCCTTTAGGAATATTATGTGTTCTGTTCTGTCCACACGTTGAATGGAAGGTCTTAAACCACTACTCCAGGATTGAAGCTGCAGTTTCCTGGTTAAGCACATTTTACATTCCAGACACAAACCCCCCAACTTTCTTCTACGTTTAGTACATTTTAGGCCTCAAATGTTATACATCTTCTGTCAGAAAAGTTTTTTTCTTCATATTCTATCTTCATGATTTTCCTCTCATGCAACTTGGAAAAGTCTTTGGCCTTTGTGATTTCTTGAACAAACAACAACAAAACTCACTTTTTTTTTCTTATTGCCCTAAATCCTTCAGCCTTACAAGGCTTTATTGTAGAGGAGGTTGGTATGGAGGGAAAAGCCAAAGCAGATTCCTTACCCTCCCACCCACATAAAAAAAAACCCACACTATTTGAAGGGCAAGTGGATCCAAACACAGAAAGCTACTGCCCCCTAGTGCACACATAACAGACAGCTCCTCTAAACACAGAAATGAACATCTAATTTTCCAGATGCTGTAAGAATTTGTCCTAAGGGTGGAGCCAGGAACTTAAGAAGCCATATGTTCCAACTCCTTCGTTTTGAGGTAGGGGAGACTGGTGTCTTCAGCCACACAGCTGGGGGTTATTCCGTCTCATCTCCCTGCATTCAACCATGTAGACTCCAACCAGTTCTATGGACTCTTGAGCGCCATCTGTGGTGGCATAGGGAAGTGCAGAAATGCAGGTAATGGCACCCAAGCTGAGTTCCATTTACCTGGTGATTATTTCAGAGTCCTTGAGACCTCAGGCAGGCCCTGTTTTTCCTGAAATTTCCTATCTGACTAACGGCAGAGCCTCCAAATACCACAGGAGAGGAAACAGACCTGTTACCTATTCTGCCCAGAAAACTGTTACTATCTGAACCAAGTTATCTTTATTCACTATAAATTCCACCTTTCACCTTCCCAGAACTGAGTACAAACCCCACCTCCCCAAAGCTACAAGTCTGGATCCCTTTCTGTAGCTCAGGATGCTGCAAAAACTTCAACTTCTGGTTCTCTTCCAGTCTCAGACTTGGTAGGATTCCTGTATATAGGCCAGGATTGGTAGTACATACCTGATGTCCAGCACTGGAGAGGCTGAAGCAGCAGGATTCTGAGTCCAAGGCCTGCTTGGATTATACTGCAACACCTTATCTTTATTTAAAAAAAATCCTGCTGGGCATCAGTGGCTCATGCCTATAATCCTAGCTATTCAAGATGCTAAGCTCTAAGGATTGCAGATCAAAGCCAGCTCAGGAGTC
This sequence comes from Dipodomys ordii, assembly GCF_000151885.1. NCBI lineage: Eukaryota > Metazoa > Chordata > Mammalia > Rodentia > Heteromyidae > Dipodomys > Dipodomys ordii. The sequence continues at coordinate 850,264 of NW_012267333.1, read as the reverse complement.
TTTGTGAGACTATCTCCAATTAACCACCAAAAAGTCAGAAGTACTGTTGTGGTTTAAGTAGTAGAGCAGCACTTGCCTTGACAAAAAAGCACAGGACAGTGCACAGGTTCTGATAGGATCTGTAGGATCAGTATACAAACATACACACACACACACACACACACACATCCTGGCTGACAAGGATATCATGACTAAGGAGAAATGGAATGTTGTAGGTTGGAGGTTTATACTATTCTGGAGTAGCTTAAGGCTTTTAATAGCCACTTACCTTAACGTTTATATCTGGCCTAACATTCTCATGACTATTATTTAAACCTCTTGGAATGAATCACAAAGCTGAGTAGACATCCAGCCTCTACCAACCTAATACTAAGAATGCTGTAAAAACACATGAAACTGTAACTGAGTCTTCCCGGCTTGTTATAGCCTGTCTACATGAGATTCCCACCAATGTAGCTGGTGATGGTACTAATTTGTGCCTTTGTTTTGTTCCATGATTTTAAAAAGTTCATATAACCTCTTATTTGGTGAAATGTGCCATTCAGGGTAAATTGAATGCATGTTCCTCATATTTAGCTCAAAATAAACTGTTCCTCGTCCCCCCCCCCCAATCTTGGTCCATTCTCAAGCCTATGCTGCTTTAGAATAAACTATTTTCTCATATCTTTCAAAGCCAAGTTGTTATTTGATTGATGCAGTCTCATAATCATTAGATGGAAGGATGACCCTTCAGTGACTCACCTTATATATGAATTCCTGGTACAATGTCTCCTTGTGCCAGGGCAAAAGACTGCTGTACTTGCGTTAGTTAACTTTTTGTTGTTATAACGAATGACTAGAGGAAACCAACTTATGAAGACAAAAGGTTTACTTTTGAGCGGAGCACTGGTGGCTCACCCCTGTAATCCCAGCTACTCTGGAGACTGAGTCCTGAGGCTTGAGACTCAAAGCCAGGCCAGTTAAGTCTGTGAGACTCTTATTTCCAATGAACCACTAAAAAGCCAGAAGTGGAGCTGTGGCTCAAGTAAAAGAGCACCAGCTTTGAGCCAAAAAAGTTCAGAAACAGTAACCAGGCCCTGAGTTCAAGTCCCGGTACTGGTGCGTACAAACACACAATTGGGGCCTTTAGGGGACATTCAAGAGTCAAGCTATCCAAGGAAAGTAGGATATCTCAGAGCCCGCGTCTCTGTAAAAGAAATTCGTCTGGGATGCAGCAGAAAGTGAATGTGCCTGATTCCTTTCAGCACTTGCCACCACAGGTCAGCATTCCTTGCATACCTGGAAGTAAGGGAGGTAGAAAATGGGATTGCCATCTGGCAGGGAAACTCTGAGATCACTAATAAAGGATTGGAGCAGAGATCTACACCTGAACAAAGCAAAAGGAAGGGCAGAGGCTCATGCTGGCATTTCCTATCCAGGAAATGTACAGGCCACTAACTTGAAGTATTTCATGTTCCAAAGGGAAGGGTGGCTCAGAGCTATGAATTTCATATGTGTCTGATCTCACTGGCAAGACTCTCCCTGTCATAAACTGTATGCATCTGCAAGCCATTAACGTACGTGCTGATTCCATGAATATAGCCAACCTCAAGATTATATGTGGTTTCCATTGTGCTTTAGAGAAGGCACTAGATTACATCCAAACTATCTCAGCCTATCCACATGATTCATAATAAATCCTCAATAATGAGCCTGATTATGATTTCACTGCCCAGGGTTAGGAAGGAGACAGTGTGGATTTTACATAAGGGTTTTTTGAGTTCTGTGTTTGTGTGTGTGCCAGTAGTGAAGCTTGAACTCAGGACCTGGGTGCTAGCTCTTAGCTGTTTTGATTAAGGCTTGAATCCTGCCACCAAAGCCCACAGCTTCACTTCTGGCTTTTGCTAGTTAATTGGAGATAAAAGTCTCATGGGTTTTCCTGCCCCAACTGGCTTTGAACTATCATCCTCAGATCTAAGCCTCCTGGAGTAGCTAGGATCACAGGTATAAGCCACTGGTGTTTGCCTGACATTTGAGTTTTATTCTTTACGACAAGCTACTGACATGTAAACATCCTTCTATACATCTTCTTTTTACATGTGTTTTAGCATAAGTAAGTCTCCTCTCCTAGTCACTGATATTAGATGGTAATAAACAGGCCTGAATCTTTGAGGCCTTCCTCGGGCCCTCAATAAAACACAGCCTGGGGGTACCTGTGCTATCAGCTACCATAGAGAAACAGACACAGAATTAGCACTCTGGTCATAAATAAAAGTAAAACTGGACAAAATGAAAACACCCCAGGCAACTCATGTTTTTCATTGAATCATTCAAAGAGAAAGAATGTAATTTCTGAAAGAAGGGGGACACCTTATTTGTTGTGGTTGACCGTGCAGGGAGCTGAAGCCTGGCTGTGTGAGACCAATGGTAGGGACCTACATTTCCCTGGGACCTTGGGACAAGAGTTAAGCACTGTTAAATACCATCTAAACACAGTTACTGATAAGCTTGGGTTTTTTTGTTGTTGTTGTTGTCAGTTGTGGGGCTTGAACTCTTGAGTCTGGGCACTGTCCCTGAGCTCTTCAGCTCAAGGCGAATTCCCTGTCACTTGAGCTACAGTACCACTTCCAGTTTTTTAGTGGTTTATTGGAGATAAGAGTCTCATGGACTTTACTGGTTGGGCTGGCTTTGAACTGTGATCCTCAGACCTCAGCCTCCTGAGTAGCTAGGATTACAGGAGTGAACCACTGGCCATTTGGACTGTTTTATGGCTCAGGGATTAGAATTTAGGCCCTCATCCTAGGCAGGTGAGCAATACCCCAACCCCATAAACCTGTATTTTAAGCATCTTCTGTATCAATTATTATTATTTTTCCTTCTTTAAATGGGCTGGGTTGCTATGTGCTGGTGCCTTCACCTATAATCCTAGCTACTTGGGAGGCAGAGTTCAGGAGGCTCATGGTTCCAAGCCAATCTAGGCAAAAAAAGTTCATGAGTCATCACCTGAATAGAAAAAGCTAAATATGCGTTATCTCACAGCTCCACTTTTGACTTTTAGCTGGTTAATTGGAGGTGAGAGTCCTGTGCACTGTCTTCAAACCTTGATCCTCAGATCGGCCTCCTGAGTATCTAGGATTACAGACCACTGTTACTCAGCTATCCCTTTTGTTTTTGACCACAATAAAAAAAATTTAAAGGCAGTAAGGCTGGATCATATGGCTATAAATTCCTGTGGCTTTGATTTATTCTGATTCTGATGTAATTGCTCCGTCTCTTTTCACCTGAGAACAATAAGCACACTTTTCTTGGACTCTGTTCGCTCTCAGGTCTAATATGGCACTGCTACAGTTTCATTTTCCAAACGGGTATCAAGGCGGCCAGGGTGTCAAAACAAACTGGAGGTCATAGACATAGAAGGAAGGCACCTGACTCAGAGGGAAACGTTGTTCTATCCACCCAGCCCTATAGACTGGATCTCTCCTGAATGTTGCTGACCAGCAGCAATTCCCAGCTGTTCAGAGTGTAATTCCACTTTATGTCCAAGGCAGTATTTCCTGCATCCCCAATGTAGACCTTGTTCTGGGCACTTCCCTATGCATTGTGTTCTTACAAGCCATAAGGTTTTATCTGTATGTTATCTGATGCCCAATGGATAAATAGTTGCCAAGACTGATAGCTAGAACTGGAACCAAGCCTCATGCATGCCTCCAAGGTGGCTCACATCTGTAATCCTAGCTACTTAGGAGGCTGAGATCTGGGGATAGAGGTTCCAAGCCATCCCTGACAGCTCAGGAGACTATCTCCAATTAATCAGCAAAAAACAGCTAGAGCGATGGCTCAAGTGGTAGAGCACCAGACTTAAATGAAAAAGCTAAGGGACAACACCCAGGCCTTAAGTTTAAATACCAGTATTGGCACACATAATCAAAAACATTTGATGTATGAAAAAAGCAAGATCCTGAACTGAGCATGCTCAGGAATGTGCCCAATTCAGCTTGTGATGCCGCCTTTCCTACATGAATATGTATGACCTTCCCCAATGAAAACTCCTTGATTTCTTTGTTCAGAGAGAGACAGCATTGGTAATTATTGCCAGTGTGCTTCTACCTTGCTGAAAGCAAAGAATTTTCATTTATTTATTTATTGTTGGTTGTGAGGCTTGAACTTGGGGCCTGGGCATGGTCCTTGGGCTCTTCTGGTCAATGCTGGTGTTCTACCACTTTGATCTACAGTGCCACTTCCTGTTTTCTGGTGGTTAATTGGAAATAGTCTCACTTTGGACTTTCTGCTCAAACTGGCTTTGAACCGGGATCCTCACGTCTCAGCCTCCTGAGTAGCTAGGATTACAGGCTGAGCCACCTATCAGCAAATCATTATCTTCCGATATGTTCTTTTGTTGTTGTTGGTTTTGGGGCTTGAACTCAGAGCCTGGGTGCTGTCCCTGAGCCTCTTTGTACTCGTCTAGTGCTCTACCACTTGGACCAGCTCCACTTCTGACTGTGGGTGATTAATTGGAGATTAAAGTCTCATAAACTTTCTTGCCTGGGCTGGCTTTGAACTGGGAGCCTCACTTCTCAGCCTCCTGAGTAGCTAGGATTACAGGCGTGGGCCACTGGTGCTTGGCAACACAGCCGGTCTTTACCTTTGGGATCTCAGTTCCATTTCCAGCCCTCAAATGAAAACTGGTCCCTACATGGTCAGCTCTGTTGTGTGTTTGGAGAGAGGCTGGGCTCGTAAACTCGCCCTGTGTTGAGAGCCAAGGCTGTCAGAAAAACGCGGCTCTGTAAGTGCAAACTGGTGCTATTTACTCTGTAAGTGCAAACTGGTGCTATTTACTCTGTAAGTGCAAACTGGTGCTATTTACAAGGTGGTTTTGAACTCAGGGCCTGGTCGCTGTCTCTGTTCCCAAGGCTGGCGCTCTACCACTTGAGCCACAGCTCCACTTCTGGCTGATGGGTGGCTAACAGGAAATAAGAGTCTCACGGGCTTTCCTGGCTGGCCTGGCTTCAAACCACAGTCCTCAGATCTTATCCTCTTTGAGTAGCTGCGGTCAGTTTTACCACGCATTTTATCGGGAACGAAGTTTCGAGAAAGCCAGACGCAAGACGGGCGAAGAGTCAGGCGAAGGGAGTCCGCATCCCCTCAGAACCCACGTCTCATTTGTCTCACGTCGTGCGAGAGTACTTCACTGAGCCGGGCCTTCGCATTGCACGCCGGGATTTGTAGTTCCTGGAGTCCCGCGCGTCCCGGGCCAACGCAGGAGTCCTCCGTGATCGTCGCACCGTTCCCGGAAGCTGAGGAGGCTTAAAGCGTCTATAACTTCCTTTCCCCGCCTCTTGGTCCCGCAGATTGGCAATCTGGAAATCCAATGGGTGGGTTGACTGATGTTTTCTGCTACTTTATTGGCTTGGAGTTTTGTAACCGCCCTGACAAACTTGCCAACCATTGGCTGAGCCTTCAGGTTTGAAAATCGTAGATTTCGCCCGCGCTGCACCACCCGGTGGCTCCTCCGGTGAAGTGAGCCCTGAAGGCTCGCAGCCGAGGGGGTCCGGGCAGGCTGGGCTTCGGGGTCCGGAGGTCGTGGAGTTGGGTCGCAACAGTCCTTAGGAGACGCGATGCAGTCGAGTGAGTGCGCGCGGGCGGCCAGCGGGGTACGGGTGGGTAGCGGCTCGATCGTCCTCGGTTCTGGGCTCCTTCCCTGCCCGGTCGAGGCCGGGGGTGTGACCCATTCCCTCACTCCCGCCGCTTCCGGCCCGGGAATGGAGGGGGTCCGCCTGTCCCGGTGGCGAGGTGACCCGCCTTGGTTCTAGGGTCCTGAGGTGACGCCCCAACTTCCCATCTAGGCCCGAAGGAGCGACTTCCCCGGTGCCTGACATCTTGTTCTGTGTCTGGGAGACTGTTGACTTACTTAAGCTCCGGAAGTTGGAAACGGACCGGATTGTTTGGCTCAAGTGTGCCCGGAGGCCTCTCCGTACCGTGAAGCCCCTCGTCCAAGCTCCCCTGCTCCTGTGGGGTCTCTTTTTAAAGTGTCCATTTCTGTTTCCTGAGGCCCACGCCGCCCGTTACTTTGACACAGCCCCACCCCGTCTCTGGGGGCTGCTCCTGGGGGGTGGCCCAGAGCCAAGCCTTGACGCCCACCTTTCTGAAGCTGAAGTCCTGGAGTCTCCTCTAGCTAGTGATTAGAGTGCAGTTTTAATCCACGCTTCGCCCTCGATTTCCCGGGGGATGGATTTAAACTCGTGGCCTCAGTTTCCTTATCTAGCTTGGAGGAGGATTCAATAAAAGGGAGTGGCTGGTAGAATAGACCATTCTATTTGGAGGTGTGGTAGGGAGGTGCTAAACTTCCTACACTTTTAAGTAGTTGTACAAAGGGTTTTCATTCGAGCCTGTCAATTTATGACTACAAGGTATCTCAGTCAATGTCAACCTTCTCGTGTACAGGTTCTTAAACCAGTTAAGGATAAGGATTTTGCTACTGTTCACAGGAGACTGATTTTTGTAATTCTGACTCTTTCCAGGGTCACCTCTGTTCTAACGGTGACTTTTTTTTTTCATTCTTTAAAATGGCTAAGTCATGGTCTACTAAAATCCATGGGAAATGCTTTTTTGGATTTTGTGAAAGAAGCATTTTGCAGGTTTGAAATAGGTACCCATTGTTGCTCTCTGTAGCTCCTTTGCATATCTTTGGCTCGCTCTTTCTTTCTTTCTTTCTTTTTTTTTTTTTTTGTCAGTTGTGGGGCTTGAATTCTGGGCTTGAGTGCTGTCCCTCAGTTCCTCAGCTCAAGGTGAGCGCTCTTCCTCTTGAGCCACAATGCCACTTCCAGTTTTCTAGTGGTTTATTGGAGATAAGAGTCTCACAGACTTTCCTGCCCGGGCTGGCTTTGAACCGTGATCCTCAGATCTTAGCCTCCTGGGTAGCTAGGATTACAGGCGTGAGCCACTGGCACCTGGCATCTTTGGTTTTCTTGAGCAGTTTTTTTCCCCCTCCTGGCCTTGAACTGGGGTTTTGCACTTTTCCAGGGCTGTGATCTGGGTGCAGAGGAATTAAGAGAGATGGCAGAGGAGAATCTATGCCCTTGATTCCTTGGCTGCAGAGCAGAGATCTTTGCCTAAACTCTCTCTCAATTAGTGTTGCCCTTGGCACCTAAGAGCTGGGCCTCTGGGTGTGTTTTGGCCTGCCCTAACCTGTGCTGAGGTGTTAGTGGTGCTGGTGGTAGGAGGTGCGGCAAGGAGAATATGTGGCATTAGTTGATGGATGGATTAATTCATTTGAGTACCAGGCACTGTGCTGAGCTCTAAGCTCTGGCTGATGAGCAAGATGAAGGGCTTGCCCTGGGAAACAGTAAGTGGACAGACAAGTAATGAACAAGTCACTCAAAAGTACTGTACAGAGAATTAAAACCAGTGATTGCCATTGTGGCCTGGGTGATACTTTACATTGGTGTTCATTCCTCCCTGATGATCTGAGATCTGAAGGAGGAAGCCATACAAAATTGGAAACAAAATGTTCCTGATGGAGGGCAGAGCTTGTTTTTTTGTTTGTTTGTTTTTTGCTGATCATGGGGCCTGAACTCTGGGCCTGGGCGCTGTTCTTCAGCTCTTCAACTCATTGCTAGCACTCTACCACTTGAGCCACAGCGCCACTTCCAGCTTTTTTGCTTATGTGGTGCTGAGGAATAGAACCCAGGGCCTCATGCATGCAAGGCAGGCACTCTACCACTGATCCACCTTCCCAGCCCTCAGAGCTTGTTTTAAGGACAATGGCTAATGTTCCCCAATATCAGGACCAAAAAAGCCTCCTGAGGCTGCGATCTGACATATGGTCTTAAGCTCCAGAAGGATCAAAGAATTAGCATCCTTACATCCTACATGGATGCTGAGCTAGGCATGATTCCTTTTGCTTTTCATGGTCTGAATCAGGATGGTGGGTCACTGCCTGACATAAGGATTCATTCCGTGATGGCTTGAGACGTCACTTAGACTTTCATTCATCATACTATGATTATTACACTCTTCCTCCTGGCTTGGGGCTTTGGCAGTGATTTTATGATCAGATCCTAAGCTCCTAAGCAGAAGAGGATGCCCAAGCTCCTAACCATTTAAAAAATTAAAAAAGCCGGGTGCTGGTGGCTCACACTTATAATCCTAGCTACTCAGGAGGCTGAGATCTGAGGATCTCAGTTCAAAGCCAACCTGGGCAGGAAAGTCTGTGAGACTCTTATCTCCAATAAACCACTAGAAAACTGGAAGTGGTGTGGCTCAAGCAGTAGAGCAACTCACCTTGAGCTGAAGAGCTGAGGGACAGTGTCGAAGCCCTGAGTTCAAGCCCCATGACCAACCAAAAAAATTTTTTTAAGAGAAATTTGGGGGTCAGAGGTGTGACTCAGGTGATAGAGTACCAGAGAATGAGCGAAAGTATCAGATAATGAGTTTGAGTCCTTGCCTTAAACAAACAAAAATTTGTGTTCTTTTTTTGTTGTTGTTTTGTTGTCCATCCTCCCCCCCCCCCGCCTGATATTTGTAGACAGGTTTTCCTAAAAGCAAGGAATTGTTTATCAACATATTTCTCTCATGCTCCCCCAACCCATTTTTAGGTCATTTCAGTTGTGGAGTATGTCTCTGAACCTTTACTGGAACAAACAACCCCTTTCTGGTCACTGACCTTATAAAGAGACAGCTGGAGTCAATGTCATTGCTTGGTGGCTGGCATCAGCTCATATTCAGCATAGGTGTCTTACTCCTTTCTTACCCATTTACAAACAGTAGGAGGAGAGCCTATCATAGAGTAAGAATAGGCTTGTGTTTGGGGCAGGGACAGGGTGTAATGGCAGTTTCTCTCAGATCTAGGAAGGTAGGTGGCCATATCCAGGTATCTTAAGCCCCCAAAAGGCCATTTGTAAGGTTCAAATCCAAATTAGTTGGGAAGTGTGGACTCCTAAGGACAGCCATACTCTGTGTGTGGGAACTGTGTGCGCATCAGGGGAAGGGGGTTTGAAGCTTCTTTTCCTAGAAATGAGGCCATTGGCTTGGCATTTGGAGTTCTGCATTGGGGAGGAGATGCACTCGGAAGGGTCTGGTGTTTTATGGTGACTTATGAGTGAGGGCTGTGTGGTAGACTCTTCTGGTCCCCAAACTCAAGTCCTTGTGCCTCTTGTCTCTGCCTTTTCCCCAGACAAAGCCAATATGGAGACCACAGCCCCAGGGCCCATTCACCTGCTGGAGCTATGTGACCAAAAGCTTATGGACTTTGTCTGCAACATGGACAATAAAGACATGGTGTGGCTCCTGGAAATTGAAGAGGAGGCCAAGCGCATGTTCACCAGGTTAAGGCAGGGGCCTGTTGGTGTGGTGGTGACTGGGGGTGGTGGCAGGTCCTGCCAGTGTTGCTGTAGTTTTCTGTTTGGCAGGCCAAACGGCCTGTTGGGGCTCCTTCCTGAGCACCTTATGAGCTGGAGGTGTGTAGGGGAAGAAGAGCTTGAATACATTGCCTGGCTCATAGTGGCTAAGCTGGGCCTCTCAGGTGCAGGGTGTGGTAACTCTTCTGGAAGCTTGCTTCTTTGTCATGTTTCTAGGAGGAAGCTCTGGGTACCTGGCTTGTACTTCATTTTGGAGAGCTCTTTTGGTGCTACTTGCCCGTTTGACCTGTCACTGCCAGAACAGGGGAAGAAGGGAGGCTAGTGGGAAGGGAGGCCAGTAGTTTCCAGGAAGCCTCAAGTGTGACCCTCTTTGTATTTACAAAACAGAGAATTCAGCAAAGAGCCCGAGCTGATGCCCAAGACTCCTTCTCAGAAGAACCGACAGAAGAAGAGACGAGTTTCTAATGTTCAGAATGAAAATCGGGATCCCATCAGGAAAAGGTAGGAGAGGCCGGGGAAGGGTGAGTGGGGCAGGTGGCCTCCATAGGTGAGCTTGCTTCTAAAGTTGTAACTAGGGGCAGCAGAGCTGGGTGTCCATGGCTCACACCTATAATCCTAGCTACTCAGGAAACTGAGAGCTGAGGATCAAGTTCAGAGCCAGCCCAGGCAGGCAGGAAAGTCCTAGAGACTCTTATCTACAATGAACTACCAAATGACTGAAATAACACTGTGTCTTAAAGTGGTAGAGCACTAGCCTTGAGCACAGAAAGCTCAGGGACAGTACCTAAGCCCTGAGTTCAAGCCCCAGGACCGACATGAAAAAAGTGGGGGAAACAACAGCTTATGGTAGTGGGGTGGTCCCCTTGCTGGGGATGAGATGTTACAGGGAAATGAAGTGTTCACTGAGACCAGTTTAGAGTGGGTGTGCCCCTTCTTGTGTAGGTGTGTGTTGGGGGTGGGGGTGGTATTGGTAGGGGTTGATCTGAGCCTTGGAGGAGAGGAGAGGGGAAGGACTTCCAGACTGGGGGAAAAAAGAGCAGCTGACCTTTTTTTGGGGGGTGGGGGGTCAGTCATGGGGCTTGAACTCTGGGCCTGGGCGCTGTCCCTCAGCCACAGCGCCACTTCCATTTTTCTGGGTGGTTTATTGGAGATAAGAGTATTATGGGCTTTCCTACCCAGGCTGGCTTTGAACCGTGAGCCTCAGATCTGAGCCTCCTGTGTAGCTAGGATTACAGGTGTGAGCCACCAGCACCTAGCAATAGCTGTCCTTTTACCTTTTGATCCCCAATCTTCCTGTATCTGAGCTTGGTATAGTCAGACATAGGAATGATGGTAATTGGAGTATTAGAGCCGAAGCCCTGGGTCTGAGAGTCAGGGCAGGCCTGGGTGTAAGCTGCTATCTCTGCCTTAGCAGCTGCGCGCCCTGGAGAGTAATCTTTGACTTCTCTGACTCTCTTCATTCCTCCTCCAAAGTGCGGGAATCATGGAGTTCACCTTCCAGGACTACCTTGTAGCAAAAACGAGAGCACAAGTGAAGTTTGAAGCCAAGGTTCTTAGCACAGAGTTATTAACTTAGATGTCAGCTGTTTGGTGAGGCCTAGGTGTCATTTCTAGTTAGGGAGACTGCATCTCAGACTGGGATCTGGTGGCTTGAGGTGGAAGAGCTGTTCTGTGACCCCTTTGATCCATACTTCATCCAAGCTGGTAGCCACTGGGGTCATCTGTTATACCCTAACTTGTTTACAGGGGTGCTTCCTTGCCCTCGTGGATTGCCAACAGTCTCCGTTCTGTCACCCTAATAGGTTATCCCGCAGAAGGACTCGGAGCAGCCAGCTGAGCACCCGACAGCTCCGCAGCAGAGACAAGGTGGAGAAACTGGCCACCGTAGTGGCAGAGAACGGCTCCCCGGTGCTGCGGCGGATAACCAGGGCGGCTGCCGCAGCTGCAGCAGCTTCTGTGCCATCGGCTGCTCCTTTGCCCACCTCTGGGTCTCCCATAGAACTGACCAAGAAGGTTACGGTGAAGATAGGCATCAGTGACCGCCAGAATGCAGAGAGGCGTCTCACTGAGCTCACAGCTGCCCTGACTCTGTCAGAAGCTGTGAACCCCACCCCACCTCCAGCTTCTCAGGACGTCTTGATTTCAGATGAAGAACCAACACCCAAGAAATCAGAGGCTGGGAGACTGGAGTCTGTCACAGTGAGCTCCCTGATGACTACCCCCCAGGACCCTAAGAATGGAGGGGCTGGAACAGGGCGATCTGCCTCTAAGCTTAAGATTGCTCAAGCTTCCCGGGACTCAACTGACTCTTCATATTATCCATGGCAAGAGCGAGTGCTGGTCCCCATCCTGCCAGATAACTACTCCAAAACCAACGGCTCCCGTAGGCATACTCGGTCAATGCGGCACAGCCTGATTCCTTCAGGGCCCCAAGTCTCACTGGCCCAACAGTACTCCCTGGCCCACAAGTACTCCCTTGTGACCAAACAGGATGGTACCAGCCGCAGATCAAGCAGAAGGGTTTCCAAGAAGGCCACCAAAGAGCCAGCTGCTTCTGCCCGCATCATCTGTGAGTGGGGGGTATCCTGGGTTGGGGAGTGGTCCTGAGTGCCAGGCTCAGCTAGAGGGTTTTTAAGGGACTTTCTATAGACCTGTCTGTGGTGATGTAAATTTCCTTTTTTTGGGGGGGTGCAGAGGGAGAGGGTCCGGTCGTGGGGCCTGAACTCTGGGCCTGGGCGCTGTCCCTGAGCTCTTCAGCTCAAGGCTAGTGCTCTACCACTTGAGCCACAGTGTCACTTCTGGCTTTTTTCTTTTTGCTTATGTGGTGCTGAGGAATCAAACCCAGGGCCTCATGCATGAAAGGCAAGCTCTCTACCACTGAGCCACCTTTCCAGCCCCTGATGTAAATTTTCTATATTTTTGCTTTTCTGTGTGATGTGTAGACCTAGCTAGCCATGGCTGGTCATTGAACTCTTAATTTGGTTGAGGAATTGAGGTTATTTGTTTATACCTTATGTTTTTGGTGGTACTGCAGATTGAACTCAAGGCTTTGCACAGAGTAGGCAAGTACTCTACCAGTGAGTTGTATCCCTGGACTTTAGAGATTAGAGTCTTTGCTGTGTAGCCCAGACCAGCTTCAGACTCTTCCTTCTGTCTCCTGGGTGCTGGGATTGCAGGAATAGTTTACTAAGGAGGTAAATTTTTAAGTGTCACCACATTTTACTCAGTTTAGATACAAATGGCCACCTGTAGCTAGTGGCTGCCATATTGGATAGTAGAGATCTAGTTCATCCTTGTTTTTATAGAGGGAACTGAGGTTGGCCCCAGTGTCCCTATTGTACATGGCTACACTAAAGCTTGAACCTGAGCCTTTTCCCTAGAGTCAGAGGATTCCCCCCCTCCCCAGTTCTGTAGAGCCTGACTTAAATTCACCATGTGTGTGTGTGCTGCCTCCTATGAAAGAAACCATGTTTGGTCTGGAGATGTGAGTTTTCATTTCAGCAGGCTTACTGTTGGAGCAGGTGCCTTGCATATCTGCAGAGAGGAGAAGAGGGGAGAATCAAGTTACTCTAGAGACTAATGGCCTGGTTTTGAGTGCAGCTTGACCATCATCTACCCAACTCTGCAACCTTGAATGGGTTATGGAAATACCTTCATAGGCCTCAGAGCTTTATCTGTGAACTTGGCTAGGTGTCACCTCATGAGAATGTTGGGAGCTTTTCTTTGATTGGTCCAGATAGAGTGTCTAGGATGGCTCCTGGTATAGGAAGGGCACTGTAATATTAACTGGTTTGGTTATTCAGATCTCAACTCCAGATGTTGAGTTGATATCCTAGTGGCAACAGGAGTTTATGAATCACAGAGAAGTGACAGCTCTGGGGGTCAGGGCTGGCTACATGATGGGGTGAGACTGAGCTGGGAGGGTTTGGAAGGATGCCTGTAATCCTAGTTACTCAGGAGGCAGAGATCTCAGGATTGCAGTTCAAAGCCAGCCCAGGTAAGATGGTCTGTGAGACTCTTATCTCCAGTTAAAAAGATTTGTCAGCTTTGAACAAAATAGCTTAAGGCCCTGAGTTCAAGTTCAAGCCTTAGTACTAATAGCTCTCTCTCTCACTCTCTCTCTCCACACACACACACGCACACGCGCGCACACACACATGGCCAAGAGGAAGTGAGGAGAGTAGGCAGGGAGACTGGGTAGGAGCTAGTTGCAGGGTCTAAGCCAGAGAATGGACCTAGCAGTAGGACTGATGGAAAGGATGGGCCAGGGTTTACACTAGGGTATAGTCACTAGCAGCTGGATTTGGCTGACACTTCAAGGCTTAAGCCTATGTAATTTGTCTGCATCACCACCATGGCTTGTCAGCATTTTTGCACTTGAACGGAGAAGGACACTGAGGCATAAGGAGGCCATTGAACCTGACAGTTGGGAAGATGGCTCTAACCTGGCAGTTTTTTTGTTTTTGTTGGTCGTGGGGCTTGAACTCGCTAGCAGTCTACCACTTGAGGCTTCAGTGCCACTTCTGGTTTTCTGGTGGTTTATTGGAGATAAGAGTTTCACGGACTTTCCTGCCCGGGCTGGCTTTGAACCACGATCCTAAGATCTCAGCCTCCTGAGTAGCTAGGATTACAGGCGTGAGCCACCAGTGCCCGGCTTAACCTGGCAGGTTTTAAGCCCTTGTTCCTGTTCAGTCTCTTTCTGTATGTGAGGGGGTCTCTGAGCTGACTGGTGCATGAACAAGTCTGTCTGATTCTAGTTCATTTCGTGACTTGAGAGGGACATAAGAGGATGACAAGAAAGCAGAGTCCAGGATCTGGAGTCACCAAGCCCCTGGGTGGCTTTTGGTGTACCCCTTCACTTATCTTACTGCCCCATCTATGAAATGGTGATGGTGTGTGGCTTGAAGGTGGAGAGAGACCTTAGTGCTTGTGTATGGGAAATTTGGTTTAAACACAACAACCTTAAAAAGATTGTGTGGCTGGAGCTCAATGGAGAGTGGCCAGGTTGCCCCAGAGCAAGGACCAGCAAGTAGGAAGATAAGCTTTCTGGGTGCCTTCTGACACCAGGCTCTGGGGTGGGGCTTGGGTTCCTGTGGAAGCAAACTTTGACTTAAGAATCTGCAGGAATGGAGTGGGAAGGACAGGCAGGGAATGGAGACTGGCAGGAGTGGCAGGGCACAGGGACCTCTGGAAGCCAGTGTGGAGCCCTAGAGGGTAGAGCTGCAGGGAGGGGGCGTGAAGCCCCTGCCCTCTGTCCTGGGGAGGGGCTGCCTGGAAGCAGTTCACAGGAATGGATAAGCAAGGAATAGTGGTCCCTGCTGCAGGATTTCTAGAGGGTTCTATACCAGCCAAGTTCCTCATTGGGCCTCCTTGTCCACTTCTGTATTGACAAACAGCTCTTTAGTCCTCTTGCCAGGGAGAGTGACCTCCCTGCCATCAGATCTGCTAGGAGGCACAGGATGGCATAAAGTGGGCATTTATCATTCCAAGAAGTTCTTGCATGGGTGAAGGTTGGGTGGTCACATGAGCATCTTTTCACCCATCAGGGAGTATGGATCTGGAGAGATGAGGGAAGCCATATCTTCTGGCTCCAGTGGGAACAGTTTCCTCCTGTAACTGCAAGGATCACTCTGTAGCTGCTCCCTCGCTGTCTCCCAGCCTGGCTGTTGTACCCCAGAAAGAAGAGGCCCCTGCTTCCGATGCCTTGCTTCTTGCTTGGTTCCCTCTGTGTCTTGCCAGTTGGCCATTCCAACATCTTGCCTGTCTTCTCTTTTTCCTGGGTGCTACCTGGCCTCACCTTGGCTTCCTGTCAGCCCCAGCTCTGGTCATATCCCCCTGGTCTATGCTGAGTTGTCCCTTTTCTTCATCCCATCAGCATTTTTCCTACCCATGGGCTTGGCAGGTGCTTTCCCTTCTTTCCAGACCAGTGGCTTTCAAGTTTTGGTCTTAGTACTTGTCTCCAGTTTTACAAATGATAAAGGCCTCAAGGTTTTTGATTATGAGATTATATCTATTGATAGTTACTTTTTTTTTTCTTTTTGTCGGTCATGGGGCTTGAACTCTGGGCCTGGGCGCTGTCCCTCAGCTCTTCAGCTCAAGGAGAGCGCTCTACCACTTGAGCTACAGCGCCACTTCTGGTTTTCTAGTGGTTTATTGGAGATAGGAGTCTCACGGTCTTTCCTGCCCGGGCTGGCTTTGAACCGCGATTCTCAGATCTCAGCCTCCTGAGTAGCTAGGATTACAGGCGTGAGCCACCGGCGCCCGGCAGTTACTTCTTTTTTTGATAGTATTTTTTTTTTTTTTTGCCACTCCTGGGGCTTGAACTCAAGGCCTGGGCACTGTCCCTGAGCTGCTTTTGTTCAAGGTTAGTGTTTTCTGTGTATGTGGTACTGAGAAATTGAACCCAGGGCTTCATGTATGCTAGGCAAGCACTCTATTACCAAGTCACATCCCTAGCCTGATAGTTACTTTTAGAAATAAAAACTGGAATTAACCATTTATAATACTACTTAATTTTGTGTGTGTGTGTGTAAGTGTGAGACTTGGGCTTGAACTCAGGGCCTGGGCATTGTCTCTCAGCCTTTGTGCTCAAGGCTAACACTAACACTTGAGCCACGGCTTCACTTCTGGCTTTTTGGTGGTTCATTTGGAAATAAGAATCTCATGGACCTTCTTGCCTGGGCTTTGAACCAAGATCCTCAGGTCTCAGCCTCCTGAGTAGCTAGGATTACAGGTGTGAGCCACTGGCTTCTGACATAATATTTTATTTTATAGTTTAATACTTAATATTAAAGATTTAAAATATTACCTAAGAGCCAGGTGTCATTGTGTATTCCTATAATCTAAGCTACTTGGGTGATGGAGGCAAGAAGATTGTGAGTTAGAGACCAGCTCTGGCAAAAGTAGCATACTCTATCATAAACACAAAATAAAAACCTGTCAGAATAGGTTAAGTGACAGGGCACTTGCTTGGTTGGGTTTAATCCCAGCAATGCCCCCACCACAAAAAAGTATCTTGTTATTTAAAAAAAAAATCAAGATATCATGCCTCTTATCTTGTTATTTAAAAAAAAAATCAAGATATCATGCCTCTTATCTGTTAACATAACTTTTTTGTTTTTTGGGTTTTTTTTTTTTTTGGTTGTGGGGCTTGAACTCCGGGAGCTGTCCCTTGGCTCTTCAGCTCAAGGCTAGTGCTCTACCACTTGAGCCACAGCACCACTTCTGGTTTTCTGGTGGTTGTTTGGAGATAAGAATTTCATGGACTTTTCTACCTGGGTTGGCTTTGAACTTCCGATCCTCAGATCTCAGCCTGCTGAGTAGCTAGGATTATACTGGCTGATCTAAGATTTTGTTTTGTTTTGTTGTTGGTTGTGGGGCTTAAACTCTGGGCCTGGGTGCTGTCCTTCAGCTCCTCAGCTCAAGGCTAGTGCTCTACCACTTGAGCTACCAGTGCCACTTATGGTTTTCTGAGTGGTTTATTGGAGATAAGAGTCTCACAGACTTTCCTGCCCTGGCTGGCTTTGAACTTAGATCCTTAGATCTCAGCCTCCTGAGTAGCTAGGATTACAGGTGTGAGCCACCAGTGCTTAGCTAACATAAGATTTTTTAAAAAATTACTTTATTGTTATTATAGAGGTGTTATACAGAGAGGTTATATTTATATGAATCAGGTAATGAGTACATTTCCTTTCTTACCGTGTCTTCTGTTCCCGTATCTGTCCCTTTCCCTCCTTCCTTCTCCACTTACCAGTTGTATAGTTCAGTTTTATCAGTGTCCAGTGAGCGCTGTTACACTTTTTCATCTTTTTCCTCAAGTTCTGTGCTCTCCCCCCACCTTCCCAAAGATATACATGCAAATACACTGTATATAAAGAATACAGAATCATCAGAAAGAGAAAAAATAATTTAAAAAATCTTTTGTTTCCATATCTTAGGAGTTCATTTTAGTATACATGTTATTTTATATAAATGTGAAGAGGTGCTTAGGCATTATAACTTTGTGATTCTCTCCTAAGACTATTCTCTTTTGGTCTCACTGTATGTGAGTATCTAGAATCCTGTGTAACTTACCATCCCACCGCATTTTAGATCTGTTTTCCGCATATCAGAGAGAACATGCACCATTTGTTTCTCTGATCTTGGCTTACCTCACTTAACATGATTTAACATGAGATTTTTTTTTTTTTTTGGTCGGTCGTGGGGTTTGAACTCTGGGCTGGGCGCTGTCCTTCAGCTCTTCAGCTCAAGGTGAGAGCACTACTGCTTGAGCAAGTCACTTCCGGTTTTCTAGTGGTTTATTGTAGATAAGAGTCTCACAAGCCAGGTGCCGGTGGCTCACACCTGTAATCCTAGCTACTCAGGAGGCTAAGATCGGGCAGGAAAGTCCACGTGAGACTCTTATCTCCAATAAACCACTAGAAAACCAGAAGTGGCGCTGTGGCTCAAGCGGTAGAGCGCTTGCCTTGAGCTGAAGAGCACAGGGACAATGCCCAAGCCCAGAGTTCAAGCCCCACGACTGACAAAAAAAAAAAAGAGTCTCACAGACTTTCCTGCTTGGTCTGGCTTTGATCCAGGATCCTCAGATCTCAGCCTCCTGAGTAGCTAGACTTATAGGCGTGAACCACTGGTGTCAAGTGAGATTTTTTTTTAATTAAGTGAAAATATCTTTTCCAAAAGAAAAATGCAGAGAGGAGACTGGCTTCATTGGACAGTTTACATATCTCTTTATGGTGAGGCTTAGCCAAAGACAGCCAGCATCTGCATCTGATCTATTGTATTAAAGTGGTTTGGGTTAAAGTATCTGGAAAAATCTGGCCTCATACACTAGTGTAGTTGAAATGAGCTTTTTCAAATAGTTGTACATATTTTTATTACGTCCAATACAATGAGACAGCTCATTGGTCTATCACACCCTTTGAAAGGGTTATTTAACTGTGTAGTTTTAGAACTTCATACATTGGTCATTTGGAAGCTATGTTTTGCTGAGTTACATACATCTTCCAAATGTCCACACATTATTAGATAATATTTTTATTTTTTTTATTCATTTTTTTGTCAGTTGAGCCTGGGTGCTGTCCCTGAGCTTTTGAAGTGCTCTACCACTTGAGCCACAGCGCCACTTCCAGCTTTTCTGCTTATGTGGTGCTGAAGAATCAAACCCAGAGCCTCATGCATACAAGGCAAGCACTCTACCACTAAGCCACCTTCCCAGCCCCCTAGATAATATTTTTAAAAAGCACATTTGCATTGCTGCACTATTAGCCAAGTTATGGAAATGGCCCAGGTGCCATAAAATGTGACATAGATAGACAATGGAATTTTACTCATCTGCTAGAAAAAATAAGGTTATGTCATTTGCAGGGAAATGGATGGACCTAGAACAAATCATGCTAAGTGAGGTAAGCCAAGCGCAGAAAGACAAATGAGGCATATTTCCTCTCATATGTGGAGCTAGATCTAAAATATAACTGGACATGATAACTTATACAGGTCTCTAGGCATTCACACACATTCAGACTAAAGGAGGATACTCTTAGGGGAGGAACCCAAAGGTGTAACTTCTCTGAACATTTAAAATACAATTTATTGAAATAAAGGAAATTAAAATAAACACTTGTTTTCTGATCTGTCAGGGATATCTTTAGGTATAAAAAAAGCTGTGGTGCTTCTGTGTTTTTCAAAGTTCTACTTTTGGCCTTTCTTTGGCTGAGTTTATTGTCAATGAGTATGTTGTTTAACAGACTTCATTCAATCTTAAGAAAATGGCTTCTCTGAATATCTAACATTGAACCACCACAGATTGCCAGCTGTTCTTTCAGTTAGAAACAGTGCTTTATAAATGTCAGGGCTGGGCTGGGCAGGTGGCTCAGTGGTAGAGCGCTTGCCTTGGATGCTGAGGCTCTGGAATCGATTCCTCAGCACCATATAAGCAAAAAAAAAGAAAGAAAGAAAAAGAAAGCCAGAAGTGGCGCTGTGGCTCAAGTGGTAGAGCACTAGCCTTGAGCTGAAGAGCTGAGGGACAGCGCCCAGGCCCAGAGTTCAGGCCCCACGACCGGACCCCAAAAAAAAAAAATGTCAGGGCTGGTACCGGTGACTCATTCCTGTAATCTCAGGAGGCTGAGATCTGAGGATCATGATCTGAGGATCATGGTTCAAACCCAGCCGGGGCAGGTAAGTCCGTGAAACTCTTATCTCCAATAAAAACCATCAGGAAAAAAAAAAAAGAAAGGACAGAACTAGTTCAGCCAGTAACTCAAATCTGGGCACTTTTCATAGAGACTTGGGTTTGAAGCAAATGGGCATCTTGCATATGTCCACCTTTGTTATGCAGAGTATTACAGAGACACAACTGGTGTACAGATGTAATACAACTGATACCTCTTCAGAGCCATTCCTGAGTGTATGATAGGACACCCTTGATTAGTGTTGAGCTTCATTTTCTCCTTTCCCCTTGGCTTCATTAATTCAGGGCAAAGGGGAAGTAATACTTTAGGATTATAATGAAAACAGGGATTCTGTGAAATGCTCTTGGAAATTTGTAGAAGTCAGAGAATACTCTTTGCACACAACTGGCCTGAACATCTTCCCATCCTTCATCTTTGTATCCCATCATCCAGGCCAGTTAGGGCTAGAATCCTTTGCTCTTTTCTGTCATTGCACATACCACAAGTGTCCTTTCTGGGATTTTTTGGCAGTATTTCTGTTGGTTTACCATTGAGTCCCAAAGCCTGTGTCAGAGCCCAGCACATAGTAAGTAGTTGTCTTGTATTGGTCTCAGGCTGGGAGCTGGGCCCACAGCTCTGGTGACATTGTCCTTTTCCCTAAGAAACTCATAGTCCAGTGAAAGAACAGAGATGTGCCCTTGGATGAGTGTGTTGTCAGGAGACATGAAGCCAACAGTTCTGCTGAGGGTGCAAGGATGAATACAAGTGTGAGGCCCAGGCCTCGACTGGGGCTCAGTCTGTGACAGGAGCGGTTGCCTCACCCCTGTTAGAGGCGGATGCTGTAGACCTTTGGTGTGGTACTTGGTTGTTTCTGATGACACCTTTTGTTCCTTTGTGTTTCCTCAGGTCACAGCTACTTGGAGAGGCTCCTGAATGTTGAGGTACCTCAGAAAGCTGGGTGAGTTGAGTTCCAGGGCTTAGGGATAATCCTATACTGAGCAGGACACACTTGAACTGAAGGGTCAAGTGAAGACTGTGGCAGAGGCATTTCCTGGGGCTGAACCTGCCTTCTTCAGCCTGGGCTGCCCATGGCCCTACTGCAGTCCTTTCCTTTTAGTCTACGCTGCTTCCCCCCCCCCCCCCCCCCCCCCGGTCCCCTATCAAACTAGGCAGTGAGCAATGTGGGTATCGGGTCTCTGTGTAGCACTTGTCAGCCCTGGCTAGCCTTGATCTCTTGAGTGTAGACTCCATGGGTTGTAAATGTAGCTGAGCAGCCATGGGAAGCCAACTTCAGTCAGGATGGGGGTGTCAGGGAATGCTGTCCACTCTAGGGTTACATCCAGGGTTACTTCTAGGGGCCAAGATACTGAGGCCATGTCTTGTCATCATTAAAACTAGCCCCTTTCCTCCTTGCTCTGGGGCAGAAGTCAGTGTTTGAGATAGGAAGATGGGATTACTAAGTACAGTGCTGGCTTGGCCAGTCCCTGGTGTGTAGTGAGCAGCCTCACAAGAGATGGGGTTCATCTGGGCCCAGGAGATTGAGGCAGAGCTAGAAGCAAAGCTCTCCATTACTGTAACGAATAACCTGAGATACATTAACTCATAAGGAGAAAAGTTTTGGAGATTTCAGTCCATGTCCAAATAGGCCTGTGGTGGTAGAGACCATACCTGAAGGCCACTCACTAGGGTCCACCCCAAAAGTTTCCACTATCTCCCACTAACACTATATTGGGAAAGAAGTCTTTAACTCCTAGGCCTTTGGAGGACATTTATGATCCAGAATATAGAGGTTCTTGCCTGAATCAGTGCTGATAGGATAAGATGAAGTAGAATTCAGAAACTTCCTCTGCTCAAGAAGCTACTGTTTATTGGCCGTGTCCTTGCATCCGAGGGGGCTAGGGTTTGTGGTCCAGGTTAGATCATCCCACACTCACCCCATCCCAGAGAGTCAGGAGAGCTTCAATTCCCTGGGCAGCTCTCACAGAGCCTTTGTTCTGCTTTCAGTCCAGAGCAGGATCCCAGCAAGGAGGCTGAGTCCAGAGAGGCAGCGGAGACAGAGGTAAGGTGGCCAGGGAGGGAAGGCCTTGAAGCCTCCAGGGCTCAAGCTCTACAACATGGCTGTCCTGAGTCCTAGATTGCAGGTACAATGTCCTCAAGCCTCACTTCTCCCTGCAGGTCTCTAAGAATGATGGGAGCACGTTGTGTACCTTTAGTACACCCAGACTGAAGCCTGGGGCATATAGACAAGAAGCATCCCCTCAACAGCAGCAGGGTGAGTACACACAGAGCTGCAGTGGGCTGTGGTGGCCTCAGCCTGGCCCTGTTTCTAGAGACAAGAAGCCCCTTTTTTTAGGTAACAGGTCTTTTGGTTGCTGCTGGGTGCTTTGTGTGAATAATGGTGGCTGGCTGGACCAGGAAGCAGGGGGCAGGACCGGAATTAGGTTATGAATATAAAGGTACCAGTGCCATGCCTCAAGCCCTGGTTAAATCAGAAAGAAACCTAGGTTAAATCAGGAAGAGCTGTAGGTTGGGGGTCTGAACTCTTACATGGCCTCCAGCTTTGTCTCTTCCACTGGCTTGGTTTTTTTAAACTTTTTTTTTTTCAAAATTTTGATTTTAATTTGCTTTAGTTTGCTTTTAAGATAGTCTTCCTACTTTCACCTGCTGAGTAGCTGGGATTCCAAGCTTTATCACCACACCTGGTCTTCTGGTGTGCTTCTGACTTCTATCTTTTCTTGACTAACGAGGACAGAGGGCTCTGAGAGCGGGTCTGGATCTGCCTGGCTTCCAGGGTACTGGGAGAGTCTTGGAGTCTCCCCGGCAGGGCACTTTTTTTCCCTCTTGTGGGAAAATACTATGTGGGTGTTTTGTTTTTGTGTGTATGGGAGCTGGTTCTGTGGCTTGAACTCAGGCCCTTATGTTTGTACTTGCCTTTTTTGCCCAAGTCTGGTGTTTTACCACTTAAGCCATACTTCCACTTCTGGCTTCTTGCTGGTTAATTGGAAGTAAGACTCTCTCAGGCTTTTTTGCCTGGGCTGACTTCAAATGGAGATCCTCAAAATCTCAGCCTCCTGCATAGCTGGGATTATAGGCTTGAGCTCTGAGATTGTTGACTACTGGTTTTAAAATCTTCTACAAAGGGGTAAGTGAGGGGGTGGGAAGGTGGCTCAGTGGTAGAGTGCTTGCCTTGCATGCATGAGGCTCTGGGTTCAATTCCTCAGCACCACATAAGCAGAAAAGGCTGGTAGTGGTGCTATGGCTCAAATGGCAGAGCGCTAACCTTGAGCTGAAGAGCTGAGGGACAGCACCCAGACCCAGAGTTCAAGCCCCACAATTGACCAAAAAAAGGTGGATAGTAGTCATGCTAGCCCCACAGTCCCCAGGGGTGCTGCAAGGACTGTTTGGAATAAAAGGTGCTTTCCTTCTTTTTTAAAAATATCAGCTGGGAATGTGGCTTAGTGGTAGAGTGCTTGCCTAGCATGCATGAAGCCCTGGTTTCGATTCCTCAGTACCACATACACAGAAAAAGCCAGAAGTGGTGCTGTGGTTCAAGTGGTAGAGTGGTAGCCTGAGCAAAAGAAGCTCAGGGACAGTGCCCAGGCCCTGAGTTCAAGCCCCAGGACTGGCAAAAAAAAAATTACTTTATTGTTTGATAGATGATATACAAAGGGATTACGATGACATGAGTCAGGCACATTTCCTTTCATCCAGTGTCTACCCTTCCCTAACTCTCTCAAAGGTGCTTTCTTAAGTGATGGTGAAACCAACCATACTGGTTGTCCCTCATGGTGGCCCTGTGTAGGAGGCCTCCCCTCCTGTCCTGCTGGCACCCGCTGAAGGCCGGGCCGTGTGCGTGTAGCAGCTGTGCTAAACACTGCTCTTTGTGTCAGAGAGTGGGGCATGGTGAGGGTTTTAATGGGACTGCTCTGCCATTCCTGCCATAGATGTCTGGGTGTGGTGAGGGCTTTGTCCTGGAGATATGATTTGGGCTTTGGTTGAATTTAGATTCCTCAAGGCCAGTTGGTGTTAAACTTCTGCCCCAGGCCACCTAGAGGCTATCAGGAAAGGGAGTCTTGCCCCTGCTCTGGTCACTGCCGCTACCAGTGGGCACCTTCCTTGAGCCCTTCATGCACCCCTTACCCTCGTCAGCATCATGCACCAATCTTGTTGAAATTGCTCTCTTCCAGAGTCCAAGACTGACCCAGCAGATGGACACAGGGAGCCACCCCAGAGCATCAGGTTTGTGCTGTGAAGAGGCAAGCCAGTGACTCTGAGGGGCTCAGGAACATGACCCAAGCATATGTGTGTGGACATGTGGTCCCAAGCTCTGTCACCTGTTGTCTGGGGTGGTGGCCTGGTGTTCTGTCTCAGCAAATGCAGTAGCATGATGCCTGAGATGAGCAGCTGGGTGGGGAATCAGGTGATGTGGCTGTTGACCCTGACTCTCTCTTTTCTCCTGGCTGTGTGACTGGACACTTCCCTTTCTCTGAGTAGGCGTCATGATTTGATCTGCACAGTCCCTTCTGATCTAGAGTCTTAGATTTGCTCACAGAGTGAGCTCTTATGAGGTGTGGCAGGGTTGCGGGAAGGTTCCTAGATTTGCCCTGTAATGCTGTCACCTGTCTGGACAGAAGGAAACGTAGCTATAAGCAGGCGATGAGTGAGTTGGATGAGGAGAATTTCCAGGAGGATGAGGACCTACAGCCCCCCAGGACCAAGACCCCTTCTCCGCCCTGTCCAGCCAACAAGGTGAGCAGGTTCCTGCCCTTACCTTGCATTCTGCCCTGTGTGCCCACTCAGTGCTGACCCTTGCTTGCCCTTGTTGGCAGGTGGTGCGGCCCCTCCGGACCTTCCTGCATACAGTACAGAGGAACCAGTTGCTCATGACCCCTACCTCGGCCTCCCGCAGCAGCATCATGAAATCCTTCATTAAGCGCAATACTCCTCTGCGCGTGGACCCTAAGGTGAGAGAGGCTGCCCCTACTGGGCTTTGCTGGAACTGGAACCATGGCTGAAGGTTCTGTCTTCTATTAGGCTACTGAGAGCCTAGATCCAGGAGAAGGAAAGTCTGGCCTGGCCCTGGGAAAGGGCCTTATGGATTCTGACTGTAACCCAGAGTCTTAGCCATGTTAGAGAGCCCTGGGCTGGCAGGTAGCAGCGTGGGCATAGCAGACCACTGTGCTTCCCTCCATTCCCACAGCCTAGGTAGTGCAAGTGGTTGGGGGAGAGGGTTGGGTTGACATGGACGTTAGAGGTGCAGGCCCAGAGCAGATGTGCTGCTGCAGTTGGGCTCATGGTCTGCTCTGTGGGCCATCTCCTAGCCTGACATTAACTCTCAGCTTTTTGCTGTCTCCTTTCCTCCACAGTGCAGCTTTGTTGTAAGTAAAGCTTGTCTTGTCCTGTCCTGTAACCAAGCAGTGTGTAGTGGTTTTCCTCTGTAGCCCTGTTTGCATAGCTTATAGTCCTTACATAATCACTAACATCACTGGAAAAGAGAGGAGGCTGTGGGAGACACTTGAGGTGTTCATCCATGCTGGGGACCTGTGTCCTCCCTCTGCCATCTCTGGTCCTGACATTGCACTGCTCTGGGAAGGATACAGTGGGGTGTGACAGCCACAGTTTGAAGTGCATCCCACGCCATTTCTTTCCCCTAGCACTGAAGCCTGTGGGTCTGTGAAGAGAACAGACAGGTTGTGGTTGGTCCTTAGAGTCTCTGAGAGATTTATTAGATCATACTTGAGCAATGACTTTGATGGGAAGGGATGGGGAGGGAGTTCTGGCTACTGAACCCAGGCTGGAGACTGGGTCTGCCCTCTTGGTTACAGTGGAATTGTTGGCAGCGGCCTCTGGAAAAAGATCACCCAAACTGTTCTCTTCTCAGACACCTCCGAGCTGAGCGGATCCAGCCTGTTGGCCAAGAGCAAGAGCCGTGGGTTGCTCACAGTCCTGGCTCTATGTCTGTTGCCAAGCTACAGTGCCTTTCTTTATTGCCATAGGAGTTCTGAGAAGCCACTCACTGCCACCTGAGGTCTTCTGCCTCTAGCTGAGGGCCTTGGCATGTGGGAGGAGCTTCTCAGCAGCTGGCCAGTGGGTCTTGAGCTTGCCTCTCTAGTTTACAAGGTGATAGCACATGCCTTCCAATATACTGACTAGTGAGCTTTGTGGCCTTAGGTACCTGTTTTTGTGCCAGGTACCTGCTGTGCACTAGGCTCCTAGGAAGGGTCATGTATGTTTTTTCCCTTGGCCAATTTTCTGGGCCTGACTACCAGGCCCAGGAAATTACCCATACCTGCTTTGGTCAGTTCAGATCTCTGCAAGGACATCTGGTGGGTATAGCTAGTCCTTAGCTGGTAGACCAGGGACCGAGGAAGGTTCTAGATTCCTGGGATTGTGGACACTCTTCCTAACTTCTGGTCCTAAGTCACAAAATGGAGAGTCTCACGAACACTTGTGGAGATTTGGTGGCTCCAGGCATGACTGAGTCAGGCACTGAGTGCAGGGTCTGGTATAAAGTGGGGGGTTGGTGCCTGGCAGAGAGAGCGGGCGGTCGGGTGAGGCCTCTGGAGAGGGAAGGGCTCCAGCTTGTCGCTTCCTCCCACCCTCTGGATCTTGGGGGTGGCTCTGGGAAGCAGGGATGACCCAGCTCACTTGAGGACTGAGGAAGAGGAGAAATGAATTGTATGAGACTCAGAAGCCTTGAATTTTCTTATGAAATTGGTAAAATTCAGCCTAAGAGCATAAGTAATGAAAGCTTGTGTCTCAGATTTTCAGTTAATGTATTTCTAGTTCTAAATTCTCCCTTGGCTTTTTCACTCAAGGCCGAGTTTCTGGCTTTTTGGTGGCTAACTGGAGAAAAGAGTCTCATAGACTTTCCTGCCCAGGCTGGTTTTGACGTGCTATCTTTAGATCTCAGCCTCCTGAGTATCTAAGATGACAAGCATGAGCCACTAGCACCTGACTTAAAAATGATAGTTCTTAAATCAAGCATTAGCTGTAACTTTCTTTCTGAGCTGCCTTTCTGTCTCTTCTCAGTCTCAGTCCCCATTCTCTTTTCAAGTGCACTGTTTAACTAACTGCAGTGCACATGTTTGGTTTTGAGATTGAGTTTTGTGCCACCCACAACTTGGCAGCACCCAGTTGAAGGCATTTGCAACTATGGCTCTGGGAAAGTGTTTGTGTCCTGGGATCAGAAATGGAAGCCTTGGGGCTGGCCTGGCTGGGCACGGAGGGCATGCTGGAGCCATCTCTGCATTTAAGAAGCAATCAGATGCTTTTGCTCACTTGGCTGAGGGTTGATGCACACAGCTGACAGCCTGGGGGCTCGGGTTTGTCCTCACTCACAACCCAGTTCACCCCCAAACTCCCAGGAGAAGGAGCGGCAGCGCCTGGAGAACCTTCGGCGGAAGGAGGTGGCGGAGCAGCTGCGCAGGCAGAAAGTGGAGGAGGACAAGCGGCGGCGGCTGGAGGAAGTGAAGCAGTAAGTGGCCGGGCTCCCAGCATGTCCTGCGCTGACCCTGGCAGGGCTCCTTATGACTGCCCTGTGCCCACAGGAAGAGGGAAGAGCGCCTCCGCAAGGTGCTGCAGGCCCGAGAGCGGGTGGAACAGATGAAGGAGGAGAAGAAGAAGCAGATTGAGCAGAAATTCGCTCAGCTTGATGAGAAGACGGAGAAGGTTTTGAGCCTGGGTTGGTGGTGGCCAAGCTGTTAGGTGGGCTGGGTCATAGTTGAGCCCACACATCGCAGACTTAGTGGCCTCCAGGGTAGGACTGGACCCCTCCAAAAGTTTATGGGTTTGGCCTCATCTGTCCCTTGGGCCCTTGGGTCCATTCTGAGCTGCGAATTTGGTATCTGGCCTCTGGTTTTTCCTAGAGCCTTTGGTGCATGGGTAGTCCTGGGCAGGCATGGCTTCCAATGCTCCTTTCCTATGGGTAGCAGCAGGGAGACAGGGTGACCATCAAGCAGAGTTCAGGGACCCGCTGTACAGCGCTGAGAAACTGGCTGCTCTAGTAAGCACCTGTGGGTGGGCTCTGTAGGCCAAAGAGGAACGGCTAGCCGAGGAGAAGGCCAAGAAGAAGGCTGCAGCCAAGAAGATGGAAGAGGTGGAGGCCCGCAGGAAGCAGGAGGAGGAGGCACGCAGGCTCAAGTGGCTCCAACAGGTTTGTGTGCACAGAACAGGCACTGTCTCATTGCTGCCAGGTTTACTCCACCTTGTGGGATTGAGCCTGGCAGATCTTCAAGCCCAGAGGAGGTGCACCCAGTGCCTTGGAGATAGGTGGTGACTGCCACCCGCTCCTTACCTTCTCTAGGAGCCATATTCCCATCTCCGCAATGCCATGTATTGCTGCATGACCTTGGGCAGGCTACTTGACCTTTCTGTGCTTCTGTTACTACAAGTAGCAATGGTGTTTTCCTGAGGGTTAGGTGAGTTAATGAATGTGTGCATTAATAGATGTAGTGCTTAGGATGTTCTGCACATGGTTGCTGCCAAAATCCATCTCAAATATTACATTGGAAGAGTAGCAACCTGCCTCTTTCTAGGAATTGTTAGAAACCAAATGGTAAACAAAAGGTCATCACTGAAAAGTTCTATTACTATTAGGATTTATTGCATACCAAATTAGGCATCATTTTGACTTAACTCAGCGACTTCATGAGGCGTAAGTACTACTGCTGCTCCTATGGAGGAGAAAAATCAAAGGCTGCAGGAGTCAAGCAAGTCACCCAATGTCCCAGTTCTTTTTTTTGGTGCCAGTATTGGGGCTTGAACTCAGTGTCTGGGTGTGGTCCCTAAGCATTTTTTTGCTCAAGGCTTGGTGGTCTCCAACTTGAGCCCCAGTTTCACTTATGGCTTTTGAGGGGTTAATTGGAGATAATAGTCTCATGGACTTTCCTGCCTGGGCTGGCTTTGAACAGTAATCCTCAGATCTCAGCCTGCTGAGTAGCTAGGATTATAGGTGTGAGCCACTACTGCCCAGCTTCATATAGCTCTTGAGTCTGGCTGCATGGTGCTGAGCTTCCCTTGTTGTATCTGCAGCTGCTGTTGCCAGATGCCTTTCAGGCTGGCTGGGGCAATCCTTGCAGGGTTTTGCAGGGTCTTGCTGGGAGGTCCTGTGGCGCAGCCTCTATTGTTGTACTGGTGGCAGCCCCTGGAAGAGGAGTGGGCCCTGACCCCTCCAGCCGGCCTCTTCCCCGCCCTGTGGGCCCAGGCCTAGCCCCAGCACCCTCACCTCTCCCTGCATCCTGGTCTCAGGAGGAGGAGGAGCGGCGCCACCAAGAGCTGCTGCAGAAGAAGAAGAAGGAGGAGGAGGAACAGGAGCGGCTGCGCAAGGCCACTGAGGCCAGGCGGCTGGCGGAGCAGCGGGAGCAAGAACGGCAGCAGGCTGAGCAGGAGCGACGGCGACTGGAGCAAGAGCGGCTCCAGGCCGAGAAGTAAGGAAGCCTTCGTGAGAGGTTGACCGGAAATGTGGTCCTCACCTCTTTTTGGTTCCCCACTTCACTCTGTAGCTTTTCCCTTGGTTTCAAAGCCAGATGTCTGCAGCTTTAAACCACTGGATTAGGTGCACATTGGCTCTGGGAGAGTCAAGAAGCATAAGGTTGGGTCATTGTGTTCTGCCTTCACCCGGAATCCTTTCCTCAAGTGTCCTAGTAGGATGGGGGGAATCTTAGGATCAGCTAGCCTCATGTTGGTGATGACGATGACTCGGGTTATTCCTGAGTTGCCCCCATTACCAGCCTGGCCCTGTTGGGAACCAGGGGTCTAATGAGCCCTACATTCTTCTGGTTCTGCAGAAGCAGTGGTGTGTGTTTCTGTTCAAAAGACAGAAATTGCATTTTTTTTTGTTTTTTGTACTAGTACTGGGGCTTGGGTGCTATCCCTGAGCTCTGTTGCTCAAGGCTAGTGCTCTACCACCTGAGCCACAGCTCCACTCCTGTTTTTGGTTTTGGTTTTGGTAATTAATTGGGGTAAGAGTCTCATGGATTTTTCCTGCCCAGACTGGATCCTCAAGCTCTCAGCCTCCTGAGTAGCTCAGGATTACAGACATGAGCCACAGGTATCACATTTAGTTTTATTACTGCTTATCCAGGGCCCCTCCTGTGCCTGGTTGTGCTGAGCCCTGGGGATATCTAGAGGATAATCCCAACTTACTGTGTGCCAGGAGATCTATGAGTACTGTACCGTCGATATGTGCAGATATGCAGGTCCAGCAGCTATGATCTGCAGCCCCCACCTCCTGGGGACCTCCAGCCTTGTGGTGGTACAGGGTTCATGAATAAGTGAGGCAAGAGGGCCAGGGAGGCCATCAGACCTGTCTTCTGGTGCTAACTGGTGTCCCTGGTCCTCTGGGGACAGAGTCAGCATTCCCAGTGTCTGGGAAGGAGAGATGGGAGAAGTGGCAAGTACTCTGTTTCAGAATTGGGTGGCACAGGACAGTATTGGGGGCCTGCCCCACGGGTGGAGATGACTAGAGGACTAGAAGTAGTGCAGATCATCTCATTTAGTTCTTGTGACAGTGATGGGGGACAGGTATCACAGAAGAGAAGGCCTGTAGCCTCAAGTCTGCTTGCCACTGCAGTGGGCGCTGGCTCCACTTGTGCTCCTGATGCTTTCAGGAGTGCATATTCCCAGTGTGGGGTTGAAGGTGCAGCTGTTCTCTAAGCCAGTGTCCCATTTGCTATCTCACTCTCTAAAGGGTACGCACAGATCCCAGGGCCTAGACTCTCTTCCACCTTAACAAGCTCTTGCTTGATCTTTAGGGAGAAGGAGAAGGCCATGCGGCTACAGAAGGAGCGGCTGCAGAAGGAACTGGAGGAGAAAAAGAAGGTAGGGGGCTCCCCCATGTGGCCTGTGTGAGCTGCGGGATTGAGAGGCCTGGTCCCACGGGAGCAGGGCTTCCCTGGCTTGCCTTGCTGCACGGGCTGCAGTGAGGTCAGGGGAGGGGAGGCCGCATACACACAACACCCTTTTGCCTGTGGGGATCACAGGAGGAGCAGCAGCGTCTGGCTGAGCAGCGGCTACAGGAGGAGCAGAAGAAAGCCAAGGAGGAGGCAAGGGCCGGCAAAAACCTGAACGTGACCGTGGACGTGCAGGTGAGATTCACGCCCCTCACACAGGGCTCTGTCCCGATTATTTTCTGCCTAGTAGTTACAGATACAGTCTGTGCATATTAGGACTCTAAGATAGAGGACCATACTCTTCAGAGAGGAACCCAAAAGTTCATAACTCCTCTGAGCATCTAAAATACTATTTATCACAATGAATTCCAGGAAATGGGACCATATTTTTGTTGTTATTTGGGAGGGGGGGACGGTGGCAAAAGGGGAGCACAGAAATGGAGGGAGGAAGGATGAACAAATACAGACATAGTATTCAATATACACTATGTAAAAAATGAACTATGCAGCTTGTGGGCAGGGATGACGGGGAAATGGGAAAGCGAAGGAAGGGGTAACATTAAAAAGATTTGTACTCATTATCCGACTCATGGAATTGTGATCCCTCTGTACAACACAGTAACAATAACAATAAAATTATATTCAATCATTTTTTAAAAGGGGATGGTTCATGTCCCTTGATTTTATATTTTTGGGGGTGGTGGTGACAAGAGTGTAGCCCAAGCTGGCCTCCTGACTCTGGGATTTTATGTGTGTAACACTGCGGTAGGATTCTGTTTTTTTAAATTAATTAATGCCAGTCCTGGGGCTTGAACTCAGGGCCTGGGCACTGTCCCCGAACTTTTTTGGCTCAAGAGTAGCACTCTACTACTTCAGCCACAGTATCACTTTCTGCTTTTCTATTTATATGTTACTGAGGAATCGAACGTGGGGCTTTACGCATGATAGGCAAGCACTCTACCACTAAGCCACATTCCCAGCTCTGTTTTTACTTTTTTTTTTTTTTTGTTGGTCGTGGGGCTTGAACTCTGGGCCTGGGTGCTGTCCCTCAGCTCTTCAGCTCAAGGCAAGTGCTCTACCACTTGAGCTACAGCGCCAC